>NC_138317.1:41487500-41902500 GCF_965601325.2 Salmo salar
ACATTTTTATGTTCAAATTTAGGAACTCGTCTCTACAGTTTGACCCCATTGCTGTCTTTGGCTCCACACCCACCCCGCCCGGCCATCTAGATGTGTGAAAGTTAGTATAATGATCCATCATATATGACATTCCTGGGAGTGTGTAAACTTACATTTTTATTACCATAGCATTTTTGTATGTTCTCTATAATTATGTACTTGAAAATATATCAATTGACCAATTCGGCACATTTGGGTAAACTCCTGGCAGACTTGATGCAAAATATTGTGCAGTAATGTAATTCTTCACTGGATCAGTCTGAAACTTTGTGCACGCACTGCTGCCATCTGGTGGTCAAAATCTAAATTACAGCTAGACTCCTATCTGGAAGTATGACCTTTATCTTGAAATTCAAAGATGGAAAAAAATAAAAATAAATTGTTTGTATTATTTTTTACCACATAAAAAGGTTAAAGGTTAAAGTCCCCGGCAACAATAAATGTGGCCTAGGGATATATGGTTTCCAGGTTGCACATAGTCCAGTGTAGTTCCTTGAGAGCCATCGCGTTGTTGGCTTGTGGGAAAATATACACAGCAGAGATGATGAGGGCAGAGAGAAACAGAGGGCATATTGGCCATTTATCTTTCATGTAAGAAAGAGAGAGAATAGTCAAAGAGGAGTACACTGAGTGGACAAAACATTAAGAACACCTGCTCTTTCCATGACATAGTCTAACCAGGTGAATCCAGGTGAAAGCTATGGTCCCTTTATTGTTAAATCCACTTCAATCAATGTAGATGAAGGAGAGGAAACAGGTTTAAAAAAGGAGTTTTAAGCCTTGAGACATTTGAGACATGGATTGTGTATGGGTGCCATTCAGAGGGTGAATTAGCAAAACAAAAGATATAAGTGCCTTTGAACGGGGTATGGCAGTAGGTGCTAGGCACACCGGTTTGTGTCAAGAACTGCAGCGCTGCTGGGTTTTTCACGCTCAACAGTTTCCCGTGTGTTTCGAGAATAGTCCACCACCCAAAGGACATCCACCCAACTTGATTGATTTTGATTTTATTTGGATCTCTTTTAGCCCCCATTTGGACTAATCTTCCAAGAGTCCTTAAACATTAAAATACAATTCATAATACGAACACATTTTCACATATAACACACTATTACAAACATACATAATATACTAACATAATGACCCAATAAATACTCAATCTAAAAAATATTGATTCTTCATCTACTATAGTCCCACAACATTTTTCTACGTATTGTATTTAAATGGTTTTAAAATAATGTTTAAATTTATATATTGAATGGTTTCTGGTTCGCTCAGTTAATTTATTCAATTTCTTTATTGCTCTAAATCTAAATGCTCTTTTGCCTATTTGTCTTTTCTGTCTGGATAACGCATAGATGGTGGACAATCTATTCCTAGTATTTACGGAATGTCTGTCTCTTACCAACTGATTAATTTTGTGAATAGAACTTGGCCGTTTTAAATTATGTATATTATGAAATAAAATAAGCATGTTTATTTCAATTATCTTGTCGATTGGTGACCAACCAAGAACATTGCGCATGACTGCAACAGAAGAACCATATCACCATCTTAAAACAATCCTTGCTGCTTTGTTCTGTGCAATCTGCAGCCTCCTAACTTCACTTGATGATGCATTTCCCCAGACCACAGAACAGTAGTTCACTTGACACAACTGTGGGAATCATAGGAGTCAACATGGCCAGCATCCCTGTGGAATAATTTTGACACCTTGTAGAGCACATGTCCCAACGAATTGACGATGTGCTGGCTCTAACCAGAATATAAAGAGGAGTGGGAGGCCCCGTTGCACAACTGAGCAAGAGGACAAGTACATTAGAGTGTCTAGTTTGAGAAACAGACGCCTCACAAGTCCTCAACTGGCAGCTTCATTAAATAGTACACGCAAAATACTAGTCTCAACATCAACAGTGAAGAGGCAACTGCGGGATCCTGGCCTTCTAGGCAGAGTTGCAAAGAAAAAGCCATATCTTAGACTGGCCAATAAAAATAAAAGATTAGGATGGGCAAAAGAACACAGACACTGGACAGAGGGACTCTGCCCATAAGGGCAGCATCCCAGAGTTGCCTCTTCACTATTGATGTTGAGACTAGTGTTTTGTGGGTACTATTTAATGAAGCTGCCAGTTGAGGACTTGTGAGGCCTCTGTTTCTCAAACTAGACACTCTAATGTACTTGTCCTCTTGCTCAGTTGTGCACCGGGGCTTTCTATTCTGGTTAGAGCCAGTTTGCGCTGTTCTGTGAGGGGAGTAGTACACATTGTTGTACAAGATCTTCTCGCATGGAATAGCCTTCATTTCTCAGAACAAGAATAGACAACCAAGTTTCAGAAGAAAGTACTTTGTTTCTGGCCATTTTGAGCCTGTAATTGAACCCACAAATGCAGATGCTCCAGATACTCAACTAGCCTAAAGAAGGGCAGTTTTATTGCTTCTTTAATCAGGACAACAGTTTTCAGCAGTGCTAACATGATTGCAAAAGGGTTTTCTAATGATTAGTTAGCCTTTTAAATTATCATCTAGGATTAGCTAAAACAACATACCATTGGAACACAGGAGTGATGGTTGCTGATAATGGGCCTCTGTATGCCTATGTAGATATTCCATAAAAAAATCAGCCGTTTCCAGCTACAATAGTAATTTAAAACATTAACAATGTCTACACTGTATTTCTGATCAATATGATGTTATTTAAATGGACAAAAAAATTGCTTTTCTTTCAAAAACAATGTCATTTCTAAGTGACGCCAAACTTTTGAACGGTCGTGTATACATACATTTGATATGTTACTGGTCTTGTGTCTATAAATGTACCATGTAACTATATATGTCTATACATTTGATATGTTACTGGTCTTGTGTCTATAAATGTACCATGTAACTATATATGTCTATACATTTGATATGTTACTGGTCTTGTGTCTATAAATGTTCCATATAACTATATATGTCTATACATTTGATATGTTACTGGTCTTGTGTCTATAAATGTACCATGGTACTATATATGTCCGGTGCTATATCAACATATCACATATACAGTACATTTCTCTAGCCGGTAGACAGATTGGCCTATAGCGTGTCTATCTTTTAATGGATCTCTATATGGCTGGATGGAACAGGTCACAGTGAGAGAGAGAGGAGAGGGAGAGAGAGGAGAGCGAGAGAGAGTAGAGTGAGAGAGAGAGGAGAGCGAGAGAGATAGGGGTAGAGAGAGAGAGGAGAAGCACACACGGAAACAAGTACACACACACACACACACACGCTGGGCAGTGTTTTGACTGAGCAGTGGACATGACCATATGGCCATGTTATTTGGTATTTTATTAGGATCCCCATTAGCTGCTGTGAAAGCCACAGCTACTCTTCCTGGGGTCCAAACAAAACATGAAACATGACATTACACAAAACATTAATAGACATGAACAGCTCAAGGACAGAACTACAGTACATACATAAACAAAAGGCTGTGTAAGGGCTATTTGACCAAGAAGGAGAGTGATGGTGCTGCATCAGATGACCTGGCCTCCACAATCACCTGACCTCAACCCAATTGAGATGGTTTGGGATGAATTGGAGCGCAGAGTGACGGAAAAGAAGCCAACAAGTGCGCAGGATATGTGGAAACTCCTTTAGGACTGTTGGAAAAGCATTCCTCATGAAGCTGGTTGAGAGAATGCTAAGAGTGTGCAAAGCTGTCATCAAGGCAAAGGGTGGCTACTTTGAAGAATCTCAAATCTAAAATATATATTTTTTGCTTACTATATGATTTCATATGTGTTATTTCACAGTTCTGATGTCTTCACTGTTATTCTACAATGTAGAAAATTGCACAAATAAAGAAAAACCCTTGAATGAGTAGGTGTGTCCAATCTTGTGACTGGTACTGTATGTTTTTTCAACAACAGGTTATGGTCACTGAAATCTAACAGTACAGCTCCCACAATCTTCTTATTATCAATTTCTTTCAACTAATCATCAGTCATTTGTGTCAGTGCAGTACATTGTCATAACGTTGCCCTGTTGGGTGAGGTTTATGACCCCCCCCATAAATACCTTTTCCCCTTTTCTCTCCACTCTACAGAATGGACTCTTGGAAAGTCCTGTGTTAACATAGAGAGAGTATGGTAACATCAAAAGGTTGTGTAAAGGTACAATATTTCTGTATTCCAACCAGTTGAAAGTGTTGGTACTTAAAGAATATGATGTCAGATCAGTTGGTGTCTGGGACATTATATCTGATGATAGGACGACATAAACTGTATCTTGGAAAGTCTACACATTCTACTTTTCAGATTCACATTGAATTGTTGTGCAATTTTAATGCTTAAATATAAAACTATTTGTGAAAAGATTAAATGTAATTTTAGCTTCTAAATGAGAGAATTGTTTTCATAAGTAAACTATGCTCACTCAGTGGCCACGCCCAAGTGAACAGACATTGGTTGAGATCTATGAAACACGCCCTTCTCTCCCCCAATACAAAAGCCCGTTGACAAAAGTTAACCTTAGATCCCGACGACGTGAGGACTGGTGTCCATACTTTTAAAGGGCAAATTTTAACGTAGAGATGACGATCACCACACTGGAAGGATGAATTTCTACTAGACCAACCAGAATTCAGCGCGAGCTCTTATTTACGAAAGAAGAAGTGATACATCCTAGAAGTCGAGTTATCAGCTGCAGTTGTAAACATACGTGGCCTCGGAAAGGACAGACAATCTTCTATGAGAACGACAGGGTGCTACAACGTATCTGCCCTACAACACTACTACCAGAAATATTCTTCAAAGGACAAAGGTGATCTCTGCAGGGCAAACCAGTCTTCCATCTTAGACCCATCTATCGAAGCGCAGCTCAGTATAAATATATTTCTTGCATTTTCCTTTTTACGATTGGGCGGTTATTAGAATACATAAGATTCTGTATTTACGGTAGCATAGCTTCCCAAGGTCCGATAGAGACCCAATCCTTTTGTTCCTCAGTCTTCCCGCTTTTTCATTCAAACCCAACCCCCTTTCTTTGTGTAACCAGCTGTCATATCGGTTTTGTCCGCTAGGGACTTTTTTCTTTTATGACATGATTAGTAATCGATGTATGATCCATCCTGTGTACATGTAATTCTGTGTGATTATTTAGATATTTAGTAAATAAGCCAATTTATTTATTGCTGATTCAACTTGTTAGTCAGGGTTTGTGAAGATAACCAATAATTTTACAACGTTCAGATGAGACTGAATAAGGTGACGATTAATAACTGACTGCTATTGATATAAAAGATCTTCAGATCTTTGAGAGAGTTTATTCGGAAGACAGCAGCTCTATAAACACTCTTCCATGGTGCCCCGGGTTAATGACAAGTTAATTGTTGCATGGTTTAATTCAATCACGTAATAAAATGTTAGGTAAATGATTTCATAAAAAAGCCTGTCATATACTTTATTCAGTCAGATACACGACAACATGTTAAGTGCCCTTCTCTATAAGCATGCTGAAAGTCTGTTGTCAATTTGTTTGCACAGAAATAGTATTGTACACTTTTTTTCAACAGTTTACTAAGAGCTGACAGCAAGCTGATTGGTCTGCTGTTAAAATCATTAAAGGCCGCCTTACCACGCTTGGGTAGCGGAATGACTTTGGCTTCCCTCCAGGTCTGAGGACAAACACCTTCCTCTAGACTCATATTAAAGATATGACAGATAGGAGTCTCTATAGAGTCAGCTACCATCCTCAGTAGCCTTCTAAGTTGTCAATGCCAGGAGGTTTGTCATTTTTCCACGTCTCTCACGAACTTTATAAAATTAAAACTTGTAATGCTTTTCTTTCATTATTTATTGTTTTATGCATGAATGCGATGGTTCAATGTTCATTATTGGCATTTCCTGCTTAAGTTTGCCCACTTGTCGATAATTGGTAACATCAAATGGTTTTCTGATGGTTTATTCATCTGATTAAATGAAAGAAAGAGTAAAATTTGTCTTTCTGCCCATACTTTATTTATTTATTATTATTTATACTCAAGTTGGTCTATAAGGGCACAGGACAAGGCCCAGATGCAGACACGTGAGGCAGATGATTTGAGTCTGTGATATTTATTATAATCCAAGGGGCGGGCAAGGTAATGGTTGTGGACAGGCAAAAAGGTCAGAGTCCAGGAGGTCCAGAGTGGCAGGCAGGCTTGAGGTCAGGGCAGGCAGTATGGTCAGGCAGGCGAGTTCAGAGTCAAGGCAGGCAAGGGTCAAAACCGGGAGGACTAGCAAAAAAAACTGAGAAAAGGGAAAAAGCAGGAGTAACACGCTGGTTGACTTGACAAAACAAGACGAACTGACAACAGACAAACAGAAAACAAAGGTATAAATACCCAGGGGATAATGGGGAAGATGGGCGACACCTGGAGGGGAGTGGAGACAATCACAAAAACAGGTGAAATAGATCATGGTGTGACAAATGGTAATCTGCTCTTCATGTAATAGGCTATGTGTTGTGTTGTGTTGTGTTGTGTTGTGTTGTGTTGTGTTGTGTTGTGTTGTGTTGCGTTGTGTTGCGTTGTGTTGTGTTTACAGAGATGAAATGGTAATAGCTCTGTCACCACTCTGGTTGCCATGGGACTGTTTGGTTTCCATGGGCCCTAGTTCTCCTCAATTACCCAAATGTATCATTCTCCTCTTTAGCCACAGTTAATGAAATGTAGAGCATGCTTACCAAATAGCACCCCTATTCCCTACATAGTGCACTACTTTTGACTAGGGCTTATAAGTATTAGGGGGTGGTTTGGTAAGCACACAGAGAACAATAGCCCTCCAGAGCTCTCCTAGGTCCACTTATCTCATCGTCCACCATATAGCACCATGGTCATTGAAAACAGTTGATTTATGTATGTTCTGACTACTGCATGGCCGTAACATCCTACATTCAGTTCAAGAACTGTTAAGACCAACAGACAGATGATTTAACAAGGAGTCAAATGGACATTATTTTAGACTGGGATCAGATTTTGTTATTTGTGGTGATGTGTGGTGAAGCTCTTCAGCTTTGGTATTACAACCCTGCGTGTACTGTACATTCCATCATCTGTTACATCACTGTAAGTCTCTGTTATGTCACAATGGTTCCCTTCCGTGACATTTCTGACATTCTCATCCTTGACATCACAATGGATGTAAAGTAAAACAAAGACATCAGAGGTCATAGAACTGGTTTATTAAAACATTTTGCAGCTGGTTTGAAGTGTCCAAGTGATTGATGACATCAATCAGCAAACACTGATTCGAACTCACCATCTCTATCCTCACCCACTCTACCTTGCCATCTCTAACTCACCATCTCTATCCTCACCATCTCCATCCTCACCCCCTCTACCTTGCCATCTCTAACTCACCATCTCTATCCTCACCCTCTACCTCGCCATCTCTAACTCACCATCTCTACCTCACCATCTCTATCCTCACCCTCTCTACCTCTCCATCTCTAGCTCACCATCTCTATCCTCACCATCTCCATCCTCACCATCTCTAACTAATTACTGTTGGTGATATTTGTGAGTGTAAAGGTTGTATAGACTGGAATGTACTGTATAGGCTGAATAAAGTAACAGGTAGAGAAGTTGCTTCTCTCTGAATGCTCTGCTGTCATGACAGCTCTCATGACATTGAAACTTTATTGACCAATTTTCAAAGGACAAATCAATCAATCAAATGTATTTATAAAGCCCTTCTTACATCAGCTGATGTCACAAAGTGCTGTACAGAAACCAAGGCTAAAACCCCAAACAGCAAGCAATGCAGGTGTAGAAGCACGGTGGCTAGGAAAAACTCCCTAGAAAGGCCAGAACCTAGGAAGAAACCTAGAGAGGAACCAGGCTATGAGGGGTGGCCAGACCACTTCTGGCTGTGCCGAATGGAGATTATAACAGAACATGGCCAAGATGTTCAAATGTTCATAGATGACCAGCAGGGTCAAATAATAATAATCACAGTGGTTGTAGAGGGTGCAACAGGTCAGCACCTCAGGAGTATATGTCAGTTGGCTTTTCATAGCCGATCATTCAGAGTATGTCTACTGCTCCTGCTGTCTCTAGAGAGTTGAAAACAGCAGGTCTGAGACAGGTAGCATGTCCGGTGAACAGGTCAGGGTTCCATAGCCGCGGGCAGAACAGTTGAAACTGGAGCAGCAGCACAACCAGGTGGACTGGGGACAGCAAGGAGTCATCAGGCCAGGTAGTCCTGAGGCATGGTCCTAGGGCTCAGGTCCTCTGAGAGAGAAAGAAAGAAAGAAAGAAAGAAAGAAAGAAAGAAAGAAAGAAAGAAAGAAAGAAAGAAAGAAAGAAAGAAAGAAAGAAAGAAAGAAAGAAAGAAATAAGGAAAGAAAGAAAGAAATAAGGAAAGAAAGAATTAGAGAGAGCATACTTAAATTCACACAGGACACCGGATAAGACAGGAGAAATACTCCAGATATAACAGACTGACCCTAGCCCCCCGACACAAACTATTGCAGCATAAACACTGGAGGCTGAGACAGGAGGGGTTGGGAGACACTGTGGCCCCGTCCGACAATACAAATGGTGAGAGAAAAACACCTCCCCCTTATCACCTCTTATCACCCCTTCACTCTTCCGTCCCTTCTTTCTTCTGTCCTCATTTCCTCTCTGTCTCCGTCTCTCTCTGTCTCTCTAAGCATAAACAGTCTCAGAGGTAATCATGGTTTAGGGAAAATTCCTGTTATTTTTTCCCCAGCCCTGCAGAGTTGGCATCTGGAGTAGCTGTAGCTTGGGATACAAAGTGTCCAGAAAGAAGTCGGGAAGAGCAAGGAAGTAGGAGTGAAGGAATGAAGGGTCATTAGCGTGTTATATTAACACATGGTAACGCTCATTCACACGTACACAAGTGTAGGGATCTCTGGAGCTCACTCCTCAGCCTGAAGTCTCGCCCTTTGCGCCATTTAAGAAGTCCTTCTAAATATCATGATGGGTTGGAATGCTTCAGGAGGGCAGACAGATGTGTTTACGAGTTAATCCTAAATTTCAGTCTCACTATGAGCTGAATCAGGAGGAAGTGTCAGGCTACTGAATCAGGAAGAAGTAAAAAGTAAAAAAGTGAAGTAAATGTGAAAGTTGTCACAAGTATAAATAGTAAAGTAAAGTACAGATATCCAATAAAATTACTTGAGTAGTACATTAAAGTATTTTTACTTAAGTTATTTACACCACTGCCTGTTTGTCTCTCACCATGTCTCTCCTATTAGAGGATACTATTCCATTTCCATTTCCATTTACGTCATTTAGCAGACGTTCTTATCCAGAGCGACTTACAAGTTGGTGCATTCACCTTATGATATCCAGTGGAAAAACCACTTTAAAATAGTACATCTATATATTTTTTTTGGGGGGGCGGGGTTAGAAGGATTACTTTATCCTATCCCAGGTATTCCTTAAAGAGGTGGGGTTTCAGGTGTCTCCGGAAGGTGGTGATTGACTCCGCTATCCTGGCGTCGTGAGGGAGCTTGTTCCACCATTGGGGTGCCAGAGCAGCGAACAGTTTTGACTGGGCTGAGCGGGAACTGTGCTTCCGCAGATGTAGGGAGGGGAGCAGGCCAGAGGTGGATGAATGCAGTGCCCTTCTTTGGGTGTTGGGACTGATCAGAGCCTGAAGGTACGGAGGTGCCGTTCCCCTCACAGCTCCGTAGGCAAGCACCATGGTCTTGTAGCAGATGCGAGCTTCAACTGGAAGCCAGTGGAGTGTGCGGAGGAGCGGGGGTACGCGAGAGAACTTTGGAAGGTTGAACATCAGATGGGCTGCGGCGTTCTGGATGAGTTGCAGGGGTTTAATGGCACAGGCAGGGAGCCCCGCCAGCAGCGAGTTGCAGTAATCCAGACGGGAGATGACAAGTGCCTGGATTAGGACCTGCGCCGCTTCCTGTGTAAGGCAGGGTCGTACTCTGCGAATGTTGTAGAGCATGAACCTACAGGATCGGGTCACCGCCTTGATGTTAGCGGAGAACGACAGGGTGTTGTCCAGGGTCACGCCAATGCTCTTAGCACTCTGGGAGGAGGACACAATGGAGTTGTCAACCGTGATGGCGAGATCATGGAACGGGCAGTCCTTCCCCGGGAGGAAGAGCAGCTCCGTCTTGCCGAGGTTCAGCTTGAGGTGGTGATCCGTCATCCACACTGATATGTCTGCCAGACATGCAGAGATGCGATTCGCCACCTGGTTATCAGAAGGGGGAAAGGAGAAGATGAATTGTGTGTCGTCTGCGTAGCAATGATAGGAGAGACCATGTGAGGATATGACAGAGCCAAGTGACTTGGTGTATAGCGAGAATAGGAGAGGGCCTAGAACTGAGCCCTGGGGGACACCAGTGGTGAGAGCACGTGGTGCGGAGACGGATTCTCGCCACGCCACCTGGTAGGAGCGACCTGTCAGGTTGGACGCAATCCAAGAGTGAGCCGCGCCAGAGATGCCCAACTCGGAGAGGGTGGAGAGGAGGATCTGATGGTTCACAGTATCAAAGGCAGCAGATAGGTCCAGAAGGATGAGAGCAGAGAAGAGAGAGTTAGCTTTAGCAGTGCGGAGAGCCTTCGTGACACAGAGAAGAGCAGTCTCAGTTGAATGACCAGTCTTGAAACCTGACTGATTTGGATCAAGAAGGTCATTCTGAGAGAGATAGCAAGAGAGCTGGCCAAGGATGGCACGCTCAAGAGTTTTGGAGAGAAAAGAAAGAAGGATACTGGTCTGTAGTTGTTGAGGGATCGAGTGTAGGTTTTTTCAGAAGGGGTGCAACTCTCGCTCTCTTGAAGACGGAAGGGACGTAGCCAGCGGTCAAGGATGAGTTGATGAGCGAGGTGAGGTAGGGGAGAAGGTCTCCGGAAATGGTCTGGAGAAGAAAGGAGGGATAGGGTCAAGCGGGCAGGTTGTTGGGCGGCCGGCCGTCACAAGTCGCAAGATTTCATCTGGAGAGAGAGGGGAGAAAGAGGTCAAAGCATAGGGTAGGGCAATGTGAGGAGGACCAGCGGTGTCGTTTAACTTAACCTGTTAGGGCTAGGGGGCAGTATTTACACCGCCGGATAAAAAACGTACCCGATTTAATCTGGTTACCACTCCTACCCAGTAACTAGAATATGCATATACTTATTACATATGGATAGAAAACACCCTAAAGTTTCTACAACTGTTTGAATGGTGTCTGTGAGTATAACAGAACTCATTTGGCAGGCAAAAACCTGAGAAGGTTTCATGCAGGAAGTGGCCTGTCTGACAAGGTGTCGTTCTTCTTGTCTCTGTTTATTGAAGAGTGAGGATCTTAGCTGTCCCGTGACACTTCCTACGGCTGCCATAGGGTCTCAGAAGGCAGTAAAAAGCTGAATCGTGGCTTTGCAGGCTCTGGCTGAAAAAAAGTAGAGCGTTTGGGTAGTGGCTGGTTGCAGTACTGTGAGACTCAGGCTCGTGCCCGCGTCGACCGAAAGCTGTGTTTTCTTTCCTCTGTTTAGCTAAATGGACATTCCCGGTCGGAATATTATCGCTTTTTTACGAGAAAAATGGCATAAAAATGGATTTTAAACAGCGGTTGACATGCTTCGAAGTACGGTAATGGAATATTTAGATTTTTTTTGTCACGAATTGCGCCATGCGCGCGACCCTGATTTACCATTTCAGATAGTGTCTGGGACGCACGAACAAAACGCCGCTATTAGGATATAACGATGGATTATTTTGGACCAAACCAACATTTGTTATTGAAGTAGCAGTCCTGGGAGTGCATTCTGACGAAGACAACAAAAGGTAATCAAACTTTTATAATAGTAAATCTGATATTGGTGAGTGCTAAACTTGCCGGGTGTCTAAATAGCTAGCCCGTGATGCCTGGGCTATGTACTTAGAATATTGCAAAATGTGCTTTCATCAAAAAGCTATTTTAAAATCGGACATATCGAGTGCATAGAGGAGTTCTGTATCTATAATTCTTAAAATAATTGTTATGCTTTTTGTGAACGTTTATCGTGAGTAATTTAGTAAATTGTTAGCGAATTCCCCGGAAGTTTGCGGGGGGTATGCTAGTTCTGAACGTCACATGCTAATGTAAAAAGCTGGTTTTTGATATAAATATGAACTTGATTGACCAAAACATGCATGTATTGTATAACATAATGTCCTAGGGTTGTCATCTGATGAAGATCATCAAAGGTTAGTGCTGCATTTAGCTGTCTTCTGGGTTTTTGTGACATTATATGCTAGCTTGAAAAATGGGTGTCTGATTATTTCTGGCTGGGTACTCTGCTGACATAATCTTATGTTTTGCTTTCGTTGTAAAGCCTTTTTGAAATCGGACAGTGTGGTTAGATTAACGAGAGTCTTGTCTTTAAAATGGTGTAAAATAGTCATATGTTTGAGAAATTGAAGTAATAGCATTTCTAAGGTATTTGAAAATCGCGCCACGGGATTAGTGTTGGCTGTTGTGTAGGTGGGACGATTTCGTACATGCATGTTTTGTTCAATCAAGTTCATATTTATATCAAAAACCAGCTTTTTACATTAGCATGTGATGTTCAGAACTACCATACCTCCGGTGAATTTACTAAATTACTCACGATAAACGTTCACAAAAAACATAACAATTATTTTAAGAATTATAGATACAGAACTCCTTTGTGCAATCGAGGTGTCCGATTTTAAAATAGCTTTTCGGTGAAAGCACATTTTGCAATATTCTCAGTAGATAGCCCAGCCATCACGGCTAGCTATTTAGACACCCACCAAGTTTAGCCCTGACCAAAGTCAGATTTACTATTACAAAAGTTTGATTACCTTTGATGTTCTTCGTCAGAATGCACTCCCAGGACTGCTACTTCAATAACAAATGTTGGTTTGGTCCAAAATAATCCATCGTTATATCCAAATAGCGGCGTTTTGTTCGTGCGTTGAAGACACTATCCGAAGTGTAAATAAGGGTCACGAGCATGGCGCAATTCGTGACAAAAAATGTCTAAATATTCCATTACCGTACTTCGAAGCATGTCAACCTCTGTTTAAAATCCATTTTTATGCCATTTTTCTCGTAAAAAAGCGATAATATTCCGACCGGGAATCTGCGTTTAGGTAAACAGAGGAAAGAAAACAAAGCATTCGGTCGACGCGGGCACGCGCCTGAGTCTCACAGTACTGTAACCAGCCACTACCCAAACGCGCTACTTTTTTTCAGCCAGAGCCTGCAAAGCCACGATTCAGCTTTTTGCCGCCTTCTGAGAGCCTATGGGAGCCGTAGGAAGTGTCACGTTATAGCAGAGATCCTCAGTCTTCAATAAACAGAGGCAAGAAGAACGACACCTTGTCAGACAGGCCACTTCCTGCATGAAATCTTCTCTGGTTTTTGCCTGCCATATGAGTTCTGTTATACTCACAGACACCATTCAAACAGTTTTAGAAACTTTAGGGTGTTTTCTATCCAAAGCCAATAATTATATGCATATTCTAGTTACTGGGCAGGAGTAGTAACCAGATTAAATCGGGTATGTTTTTTATCCAGCCGTGTCAATACTGCCCCCTAGCCCTAACAGGTTAAAGTCACCCAGAACTGTGAGGGGTGAGCCATCCTCAAGAAAGGAACTTATCAATGCGTCAAGCTCATTGATGAACTCTCCAAGGGAACCTGAAGGGTGATAAATGATAAGGATGTTAAGCTTGAATGGGCTAGTGACTGTGACAGCATGGAATTCAAAGGAGGAGATAGACAGATGGGTCAGGGGAGAAAGAGAGAATGTCCACTTGGGAGAGATGAGGATTCCAGTGCCACCACCCCGCTGACCAGATGCTCTTGGGGTATGCGAGAACACGTGGTCAGACGAGGAGAGAGCAGTAGGAGTAGCAGTGTTTTCTATGGTAATCCATGTTTCCGTCAGCGCCAAGAAGTCGAGGGACTGGAGGGTAGCATAGGCTGAGATGAACTCTGCCTTGTTGGCTGCAGACCGGCAGTTCCAGAGGCTGCCGGAGACGTGGAACTCCACGTGGGTCGTGTGCGCTGGGGCCACCACGTTAGAGTGGCAGCGGCCACGCGGTGTGAAGCGTTTGTGTGGCCTGTGCAAAGAGGAGAGAACAGGGGTACACAGACACATAGTTGACAGGCTACAGGAGAGGCTACGCTAATGCAAAGGAGATTGGAATGAAAATTAACTAAACAACTGGGGAAGCGAGAGAGCAAGGCCTCCCTCACTAACCATTCACTGAAACACTCAAATATAACTTTTCCAACTTCCACTTTAGAAATTATAATGGATGTAAACTACAGTGGTTCAATGTTTCCAGGAATAGGCTCAAACTTTGTTTATTCAGCTAGATAACTTGGTACAGTATTCTTCCTTGAAACCCACCCAGTGCACCGTATCCTATGACGCCGTAGCTAACTAGCATGATAGCATCCAATAACACACGGTTAGCACCAATACTTGGTACAACAAACTACCAATGGATCATTTGTGTCCGTGTCTAGTTCCTTTCATAACGCAGAAGTAATTAAACGTTGGCTAGCTAACACAAAGTCAGTCCTGCTAGCTACACAAGTGGACTACACGTCTTGAAAGTTCAGAAAGTTAAGCTTACGTTGCAAACATCTTATTGACTAAAAAGTATACAGTACTGCTAGCTGGTAGAGTTGGCTAACTAGCAGTGGCTGCGTTTACCTTTATCTTTGATACAAAGACAACTATGTAGCTAGCTAACATTACACTACTCAAAACGTTCCGTTGTAATGTATTTAGTTTCTACAGTACTGCTAGTTGGTAAAGTTGGCTAGCTAGCAGTGGCTGTGGTGTGGTGTTGACGCCGTTGCTGCGTCGCTGCGAACGAATACAGCTGGCTAGCTAACCTTGTTAGTTTCTCAAAGCTACACCTTTATCCTTGATACAAAGACAGTAAAGACAACTATGTTGCTAGCTAGCTAGCTAATCAAATCAAATCGTTCCGTTGTAATGAAATGTAATATTACCCGCGGAGCGAAGTACACCACGACTACTCACTCCAGCATCCGGTCATCAGCTCTGCTAATTTAGTCAGAACCCTCATTATCAGGTTAAAACAACAGTCACAGCATCTATTTCAGATTAAAACAACAGTCACAGCATCTATTTCAGATTAAAACAACAGTCACAGCATCTAATTCAGATTAAAACAACAGTCACAGCATCTAATTCAGATTAAAACAACAGTCACAGCATCTAATTCAGATTAAAACAACAGTCACAGCATCTAATTCAGATTAAAACAACAGTCACAGCATCTATTTCAGATTAAAACAACAGAGATGCATTCTGTAAACAAGCATGTTGATTCACAGGCACACGTTGTCACGAAACACTTGGATAGCAGGAGGGGTGAAGTCAGGTGCAGGAGACTGAGGTCCGTGAAACACACGTTTAATAGTATTGAAAAAAATGCCGCAACAAGGCAGGGTGCACAATAATAAGCTAGGAGAACAGCTCCAAAATACCAAAAGACGGGATGCAGCCCGGCAACCCTAATGCCTAAAACACGCAGCGTAAAATGGAAAATACAATGAACCCCTACGTGCCCAAAAGGCATGACACAATAAACAATCCCGCACAAATCCCCAAACAAAACAGACAAACGAAATACCCCACTAATGACTAACACAAAACAGGTGCAGACTAAACAGACATAACCAAAAGACACAGAAACATAGATCGGTGGCAGCTAGTAGGCCGGCGACGACGACCGCCGAGCCCCGCCCGACCGGGGAGAGACGCCACCTTCTGTGGACGTTGTGACACACGTGATATAAAAGCCACAAACATACAGTACCAGTCAAAAGATTTAGAACACCTACTCATTCAAGGGTTTTTCTTTATTTTTTACTATTTTCTACATTGTAGAATAATAGTGAAGACATCAACACTATGAAGTAACACAAATGGAATCATGTAGTAACCAAAATAGTGTAAAACAAATCAAAATATATTTAATATTTTAGATTCTTCTAAGTAGCCACCCTTTGCCTTGATGAAAGCTTTGCACACTCTTGGCATTCTCTTAACCAGCTTCATGAGGAATGCTTTTCCAACAGACTTGAAGGAGTTCCCACATGTGCTGAACACTTGTTGGCTGCTTTCCCTTCACTCTGCGGTCCAATTCATCCCAAACCATCTCAATTGGGTTGTGGTCAGGTGATTGTGGAGGCCAGGTCATCTGATGCAGCACTCCATCACTCTCCTTGGTCAAATAGCTCCTACACAGCCTGAAGGTGTGTTGGGTCATTGTCCTGTTGAAAAACAAATGATAGTCCCACTAAGTGCAAACCAGATGTGATGGTGTATCACTGCAGAATGCTGTGGTAGTCATGCTGGTTAAGTAAATTCTTAATAAATCACAGACAGTGTCACCAGCAATGCAACTCCACACCATCACACCTCCTCCTCCATGCTTCACGGTGGGAACCACACATGTGGAGATCATCTTACTCTGCGTCTCACAAAGACACGGTGGTTGGAACCAAAAATCTCAAATTTGGACTCATTTCCACCGGTCTAATGTCCATTGCTCATGTTTCTTGGTCCAAGCAAGTCTCTTCTTCTTATTTGTGTCCTTTAGTAGTGGTTTCTTTGCAGCAATTTGACCATGAAGGCCTGATTCACACAGTCTCCTTTGAGTTGATGTTGAGACGTGTCTGTTGCTTGAACTCTGTGAAGCATTTATTTGTGCTGCAATCTGAGGTGCAGTTAACTCTAATGAACTTATCCTCTGCAGCAGAGGTAACTCTGGGTCTTCCTTTCCTGTGGCGGTCCTCATGAGAGCCAGTTTCATCATAGCGCTTGATGGTTTTTGCGACTGCACTTGAATAAACTTTGAAAGTTCTTGACATTTTCTGGGTTGACTGACCTTCATGTCTTAATAAGAGAGAGTATGGAAACAGAAGATAAGACTAGAAGGATGGAGCGAAAGAGGGAGGCATTAATGAGAGAGTGGAAGCGGGAGATAAGACTACAAGGATGGAGGGATAGAGGGATGCATTAATTAGAGAGTAGAAGCAGGAGATAAGACTAGAAGGATGGAGGGATAAAGGGAGGCATTAATTAGAGAGTGGAAGCAGGAGATAAGACTAGAAGGATGGAGAGATAGAGGGAGGCATTAATGAGAGAGAGTGGAAACGGGAGATAAGACTAGAAGGATGGAGGGATAGAGAAAGGCATTAATAAGAGAGTGGAAGCAGGAGATAAGACTAGAAGGATGGAGGAATAGAGAAAGGCATTCATAAGAGAGAGAGAGTAGAAGCGGGAGATAAGACTAGAAGGATGGAGGGATAGAGGGAGGCATTAGTAAGAGAGAGAGTGGAAGCGGGAGATAAGACTAGAAGGATGGAGGGATAGAGGGAGGCATTAACGAGAACAAAGATTTCAACACTCACTGTTGGAGACAATAATGCAGGGAGGTATATTGGCAGATTGTTCGAGTGGATACAACATGAAGAAATTAGATAGAAAGAGAGAACTGTAGGAGTAAAAGTGATGGATTGAAAGACAAAAAGACGGATAGATGGATCAATTGATTGAGATTAACAATCCAGATTAGTTGTCATTAACCAACCCAATCCCACTGTTCTATAATCCCAGCTCATGGTTCTGACGCTCCTACGCCTCAGCTGGTGTCTCGGAATGGAATAAAGGGTTTTTGTCTGGAACGCTGTGCCTGGCAGACACACAGAACAACACCCGGGACAACACAGAACAATACAGGACAATACAGGAAAACACAGAACAACACAGGACAACACAGGACAACACAGAACAACACAGGACAACACGGGGCAACACAGAACAACACAGGACAACACGGGACAACACGGGGCAACACAGAACAACACAGAACAACACAGAACAAGAAGACAACACAGGACAACAAGAAAAGAGGATCATTTAAATCAATACTTCTGAACACACGCACAAGCACACACATGAGAAGGCCAGCATCCCGGAGTTGCCTCTTCACTGTTGACGTTGAGACTGGTGCTTTGTGGGTACTATTGAATGAAGCTGCCAGTTGAGGACTTGTGAGGCCTCTGTTTCTCAAACTAGACTTTCTAATGTACTTGTCCTCTTGCTCAGTTGTGCACCGGGGCCTCCCACTCCTCTTTCTATTCTGGTTAGAGCCAGTTTGTGCTGTTCTGTGAAGGGAGTAGTACACATCGTTGAACAAGATCTTCGGTTTCTTGGCAATTTCTCACATGGAATAGCCTTAATTTCTCAGAACACGTATAGACAAACGAGTTTCAAAAGAAAGGTCTTTGTTTCTGGCCATTTTGAGCCTGTAATCAAATCCACAAATACTCATGCTCCAGATACTCAACTAGTCTAAAGAAGGGCAGTTTTATTGCTTCTTTAATCAGAACAACAGTTTTCAGCTGTGCTAACATAATTGCAAAAGGGTTTTCTAATGATCAATTAGCCTTTTAAAATGATAAACTTGGATTAGCTAACACAACGTGCCATTGGAACACAGGAGTGATGGTTGCTGATAATGGGCCTCTGTACGCCTATGTAGATATTCCATAACAAATCATCCGTTTCCAGCTACAATAGTCATTTACAACATTAACAATGTCTCCACTGTATCTCCATCTGATCAATTTGATGTTATTTTAATGCACAAAAAAAAACGTTTTTCTTTCAAAAACAAGGACATTTCTAAGTGACCCCAAACTTTTGAACAGTAGTGTATATGTTGAAGCAATGAGCATGAGGCCATGTTAAACACATGGTAAATAAACACTTCATGAGCTAAATATGTTTTGTCAGAAACGTGTGACAATCACGTGCTGAGTTGGCTGCACGCCTCTCCTCTTCCCTCCTCTCCTCTCCTAAGAAGAAGAAGAAGTGAGGATGAGGCAGTTTCAGTCTTCCTGTGAAACAGTGACACAACAAAAACACCCAAAACTCTAAATTCATATTGATTCATATTAGTATTCATATATGGTGGTCAAAGTGTGTGTTTTGCGTTCGTGCGACCTTGACTAAAAATGCGACCTGTGTGTGTGTGTGTGTGTTTCTGTGTGTGTGTGTGTGTGTGTGTGTGTGTGTGTGTGTGTGTGTGTGTGTGTGTGTGTGTGTGTGTGTGTGTGTGTGTGTGTGTGTGTGTGTGTGTGTGTGTGTGTGTGTGTGTGTGAGTGAGAGAGTGTGTTTTGAACATCTCCTACATAACATTTACCAAACAGGAGATTTCTATATATAGTCTCTCTAACCTTCGACCGCTACCCTGCACTATCCCACAAACCTCTGCAACCCTACAGCCTGATGAAATAGTGCACTACTTTTGACTAGACTCCAATGGGCCATATTCCCTATGAGCCATGGTCAAAAGTTATGCACTATATAGGTAATAGTGTGTGATTTGGAACACAGGCCCAGTATTTGGGAAGTAATCCTGGGGAGACAAATTTGCTGGGCAGCGGGTGAGGTGGGCAGAGTGGCACACAAAGGCTATGTCCCAAATTGAACCCTATAGCCTTTACAGTGCACTATGAGCCTATGGTTCTGGTCTAAAGTAGTGCACTATATAGGGAATATGGCGCCCTATGGCTCTGGTCTAAAGTAGTGCACTATATAGGGAATAGGGTTCCCTATGGGAGGCCAGTAAAGTCGTCCTGTTTGGCATTTCCATGCCAGTGACAGATTAGTAAAAGTCCAGGAGAGTGCTGACATGGTTTCCAGATTTGCCACAGTTTTAAGCAGTCACACACACAGTGTGGCCAGACAGAGACAGAGACAGAGACAGAGACAGCACACACACACACACACACACACACACACACACACACACACACACACACACACACACACACACACACACACACACACACACACACACACACACACACAGACACACACACACACACACACACACACAAGGGTGAGGAATAGTCATGTTGTTAATGTGAACAGCAAGAAAGGCTGAGAGAGGCGTGGGTGTTTGATGGGCTGAGAGAAGCGTGTGTTTGATGGTCTGAGAGAAGCGGATGTTTGATGGGCTGAGAGGAGCGGGTGTTTGATGGGCTGAGAGAAGCGCGGGTGTTTGATGGGCTGAGAGAAGCGCGGGTGCTTGATGGGCTGAGAGAAGCGCGGGTGTTTGATGAGCTGAGAGAAGCGGGTGATTGATGGGCTGAGAGAAGCGGGTGATTGATGGGCTGAGAGAAGCGCGGGTGTTTGATGGGCTGAGAGAAGCGCGGGTGCTTGATGGGCTGAGAGAAGCGCGGGTGTTTGATGAGCTGAGAGAAGCGGGTGATTGATGGGCTGAGAGAAGCGGGTGATTGATGGGCTGAGAGAAGCGCGGGTGTTTGATGGTCTGAGAGGAGCGCGGGTGTTTGATGGGCTGAGAGAAGCGCGGGTGTTTGATGGTCTGAGAGGCGCGGGTGTTTGATGAGCTGAGAGAAGCGGGTGATTGATGGGCTGAGAGAAGCGGGTGATTGATGGGCTGAGAGAAGCGGGTGATTGATGAGCTGAGAGAAGCGCGGGTGTTTGATGGTCTGAGAAGCGCGGGTGTTTGATGGTCTGAGAGAAGCGCGGGTGTTTGATGGGCTGAGAGGCGCGGGTGTTTGATGGTCTGAGAAGCGCGGGTGTTTGATGGTCTGAGAGGAGCGCGGGTGTTTGATGGTCTGAGAGGAGCGGGTGTTTGATGAGCTGAGAGAAGCGGGTGATTGATGGGCTGAGAGAAGCAGGTGATTGATGGGCTGAGAGAAGCGGGTGATTGATGGGCTGAGAGAAGCGCGGGTGTTTGATGGTCTGAGAGGAGCGCGGGTGTTTGATGGTCTGAGAGGAGCGCCGGTGTTTGATGGTCTGAGAGGCGCGGGTGTTTGATGGTCTGAGAAGCGCGGGTGTTTGATGGTCTGAGAGGAGCGCGGGTGTTTGATGGTCTGAGAGAAGCGCGGGTGATTGATGGGCTGAGAGAAGCGGGTGATTGATGGGCTGAGAGAAGCGGGTGATTGATGGGCTGAGAGAAGTGCGGGTGTTTGATGGTCTGAGAGGCGCGGGTGTTTGATGGTCTGAGAAGCGCGGGTGTTTGATGGTCTGAGAGGAGCGCGGGTGTTTGATGGTCTGAGAGGAGCGCGGGTGTTTGATGAGCAGGAAATGGCAGAGCCTCTCACAAATACAAACACACTTATAAAAAAAAGAAAGAAAGACAGAAAAATAACAACAATTATATTCTCCCCAAGAGAACTGGAGTTCAATCTATTCCATTGGTTGATACCTGAGGGGAATCACACTCACACACATACACACCAACACATCCGCTGGATACGTGAGCGCCATAGGAAATCCACAATGGTTGTCATGGAACCCACATAGCAACCGGGATAGTGGTGAGAGAGGGGGGTGGGAGAGAGAGAGGGGGGTGGGAGAGAGAGGAGGGTGGGAGAGAGAGAGGGGGGTGGGAGAGAGAGAGGGGGTGGGAGAGAGAGGAGGGTGGGAGAGAGATATGTGGGAGAGAGAGGGGGGTGGGAGAGAGATGAGGGTGGGAGAGAGATATGTGGGAGAGAGAGGGGGGTGGGAGAGAGATGAGGGTGGGAGAGAGATGAGGGTGGGAGAGAGATATGTGGGAGAGAGAGGGGGTGGGAGAGAGATGAGGGTGGGAGAGAGATATGTGGGAGAGAGAGGGGGTGGGAGAGAGAGGAGCGGTAGATTAAGGGATGAAAGGAGAGGACAGAGGGAGGAGAGGAAGGAGGGAGGAGAGGACAGAGGGAGGAGAGGAAGGAGGGAGGAGAGGAAGGAGGGAGGAGAGGAAGGAGGGGGGAGAGGAAGGAGGGAGGAGAGGACAGAGGGAGGAGAGGAAGGAGGGAGGAGAGGACAGAGGGAGGAGACGACAGAGGGAGGAGACGACAGAGGGCGAAGAGGATGGAGGGAGGAGAGGACAGGGGGAGGAGAGGACAGAGGGAGGAGAGGACGGAGGGAGGGAGCAGAGGACAGAGGGAGGAGAGGAGAGAGGGAAGACATGACTGTGTAAAATGCTTGTGTTCTTGTCATGCAAATATTGAATAGAGAAAGAGAGGGCGGAGGGAGGGAGGCAGGGACTGTCACACCCCAGAGCTCATCTCGGGGTAAAGGAAGCTCCTGTGACCTTTTGGGGCAAAATAGAAAAAGTGTGTGTGTGTGTGTGTGTGTGTGTGTGTGTGTGTGTGTGTGTGTGTGTGTGTGTGTGTGTGTGTGTGTGTGTGTGTGTGTGTGTGTGTGTGTGTGTGTGTGTGTGTGTGTGCGTTCGTGTGTGACATTTTTGCATGTCTGCAAAGCTTAGGAAGACGCAGAACTCTGAGATGATGTGATAAACACACAATAATACAATATTCCAACTGGTATATCCAATATGGCCGCTGCTCAAGCACCCATTGGGGAATATCTATTTGGCTTATTCTAGTGGTGCTGAGAGCATGCAGAACACTACATGGGTTATTCTAGTGGTGCTGAGCGCATGCAGAACACTACATGGGTTATTGTAGTGGTGCTGAGCGCATGCAGAACACTACATGGGTTATTGTAGTGGTGCTGAGCGCATGCAGAACACTACATGGGTTATTGATGCTGAAGGTCTTATTTTAGCAGCTACGCGCAGCGACAGGGATTTCTGCATCAGCGGGCAAACATTCTCTACTAACACACAGACACACACACACACACACATATGAACTATGAATGCACACACACACACACACAAACGCACGCACGCACGCACACACACGTATGAACTATGAACGCACACACACACACACACACACACACATATGAACTATGAACGCACACACACACACACACACACACACACACACACACACACACACACACACACACACACACACACACACACACACACACACACACACACACACACACACACGGTGATTTACACGTGAAGGTACTCTCACACGGAGACACAGGCACACTTACATGAATATTTCAGTCTGCTTCAAAACGTGCAAACCAACCGGCACCCATCCCCCACTCTCCCTGTTTCCTCACTCTTACTCCCTACTCCCCTCAGCCACAGTCAGAGCAGACATGGAGGGAGAAAGAGAGAGAGAGAGAGAGAGAGAGAGAGAGAGAGAGAGAGAGAGAGAGAGAGAGAGAGAGAGAGAGAGAGAGAGAGAGAGAGAGAGAGAGAGAGAGAGAGAGATGTGGGGGTTGGAGGGAGAGAGAGAGGAAGAGATGTGGGGGTTGGAGGGAGAGAGAGAGGAGAGAGAGAGAGGAAGAGATGTGGGGGTTGGAGCGAGAGCGAGAGGAGAGAGAGAGAGAGAGAGAGAGAGAGAGAGAGAGGAAGAGATGTGGGGGTTGGAGGAAGAGAGAGAGGAGAGAGAGGAGAGAGAGAGAGGAAGAGATGTGGGGGTTGGAGCGAGAGCGAGAGGAGAGAGAGAGAGAGAGAGAGAGAGAGAGAGAGGAAGAGATGTGGGGGTTGGAGGAAGAGAGAGAGGAGAGAGAGGAGAGAGAGAGAGAGAAAGAGATGTGGGGGTTGGAGGGTGAGAGACGGTAGAAGGGGAGATTAAGAAGAAGAAGGGGTTAGTGAGTGAGTGAGTGAGTGAGCGAGCGAGCGAGCGAGCGAGTGAGTGAGTGAGCGAGCGAGCGAGCGAGCGAGCGAGCTAGCTAGCTAGTTAGTTACTTAGTTACTTAGTTACTTAGTTACTTCGTTACTTCGTTACTTAGTTAGTTAGTTAGTTAGTTAGTTAGAAAAGGAGTAGACTAACTGAACTAGAGATGTGGGTTAGTTAGTTAGTTATTTAGTAAGTCAGTTAGACATATTAGATAGTTAGAAAAGGGGTTTGTTTGGCTAACTTAACTAAAAATACAACAGAGTGGAATATAGTGGTGAGAGAGAGGGAAGATAGTAGTGAAAGAGAGGGGAGATAGTGGTGAGAGAGGGGAGATAGTAGTGAAAGAGAGGGGAGATAGTGGTGAGAGAGGGGAGATAGTAGTGAAAGAGAGGGGAGATAGTGGTGAGAGAGGGGAGATAGTAGTGAAAGAGAGGGGAGATAGTGGTGAGAGAGAGGGAAGAGAGGAAGAAATAGACAGAAAAACGTGTGTGTGTGTGTGTGTGTGTGTGTGTGTGTGTGTGTGTGTGTGTGTGTGTGCATACGCCCATGTGCGTACAGATTCTGGTTCAGACCATTCAGTGCTTTCAGTGTGTGTTTGTTGTCATAACGACAACTGCAGATAACACTTCAATGTACGTGTAGTCCTAATGATAAACAATATAAAAACTTTTATTTAAATGTAGCAATTCAACAACACCGTTTATCCTGCGCAACTTTTTCCATGTCATTGCCTCGTTGCTCAAGTAGTTTGTAAGTAAGTGCTTTCCATTTTTTAATGGTTTTAAATTCCTCTGGGTATTGTTTTCCACTGTGCTCATCTCTCTGTCTGTCCTGTGAAACTATCAGCAAGAGACCTATACAGGAATGGCCTATAGAGGAGAGGCCTATAGAGGAGAGGCCTATAACGAGGAGAGGCCTATAGAGGAATGGCCTATAGAGGAGAGGCCTATAGAGGAATGGCCTATAGAGGAATGGCTTATAGAGGAATGGCCTATAGAGGAGAGGCCTATAGAGGAATGGCCTATAGAGGAGAGGCCTATAGAGGAATGGCCTATAGAGGAGAGGCCTATAGAGGAATGGCCTATAGAGGAATGGCCTATAGAGGAATGGCCTATAGAGGAATGGCCTATAGAGGAATGGCCTATAGAGGAGAGGCCTATAGAGGAGAGGCCTATAGAGGAATGGCCTATAGAGGAGAGGCCTATAGAGGAATGGCCTATAGAGGAGAGGCCTATAGAGGAATGGCCTATAGGGGAATGCCTATAGGGGAATGGCCTATAGAGGAATGGCCTATAGAGGAATGGCTTATAGAGGAATGGCCTATGGAGGAATGGCCTATAGAGGAATGGCCTGTAGAGGAATGGCCTATAGAGTAGTGGCCTTCAGAGGAATGGCCTGTAGAGGAGAGGCCTATAGAGGAGAGGCCTATAGAAGAGAGGCCTATAGAGGAGTAGCTAGTGATGTGTAGCCGAAGTAAGAAGCTAAATATTAGCTAGATATTAGGCCATTCATGAGCTAAATATTAGGGATATAGGCTCAATATTTACCTGTGAAAGTGCAAGAAAAAAAAGTGAACAGATTATGAAACGGCAGATCTGTGCATTCATACAGGCTGCACTCTCCAGCACCGGACAGCCAAAGCTCCACTATTGATTAGGCCAATGCCTACGTTTTCAGACAAAGAACATTATTCTACCTGGGCTACAACAACGCAGCGGAATGAGGAATGTATTACCGTTATCAAGTGAATACACCATTTTTATCTATTGGCTGTAAACCGCAGTGATGTAGGGCTGAATTTAAATAATCGCTCTAACATCCTATTTTTTTTTGGTTTCATGTGGAAATAACTGCCTAGGTCAGATCATGCAACCATTTGGATCAGTTTGGACCTATTCTCAACACTTTAGAAGGTCCAGAAAGAGGTACGTTAGCACACTACTCATATGGTGTATTCTGTCAGAATGTAGGCCAGTGTTAAGTTAGGCCCTATAATAGGAAAATACATGCTTCTCCTTTCCAGTTCCCCACCCGCCAATGCTGAGCCTTCAATTACATTCAGGAAGGAAGCATGCACATTCAGGAAGGAAGCATGTAGGCATCTCTCCTCCAATAGGCTGTTAGGTCAAAATAAGTTTCCAACGAGCTCTTGTAGTCTGGTTTCTCCTGGGACTCCTTGAGATTTTTAAGAGGGATAGCCGTGGTAGCGGGGGAAGCTGTGTGCGTAATTGCGAAACAGAACAAAGCCTATAACCTAAAGTAGAAGCTTATGCATATTTTATTAAACCGTAATTCAAAAGCTCAATGTTAGGCTTAATACTGCAGTGAACACACTACATGACCAAAAGTATGTGGACTCGAGCACAAAAGTATGTGCTCGTCGAACATCTAATTCCGAAAACATGGGCAGAAGAGCCTCCACTCTTCTGGGAAGGCTTTCCACCAGAAGTTGGAACGTTGCTGCGGGGGACTTGCTTCCATTCAGCCACAAGAGCATTAGTGAGGTCGGGCACTGATGTTGGGCGATTAGGCCTGGCTCGCAGTCGGCGTTCCCATTCATCCCAAAGGTGTTTGATGGGGTTGAGGTCAGGGCTCTGTGCGGGACACTCAAGTTCTTCCACACCGATCTCAACAAACCATTTGTGGATGGACCTCGCTTTGTGCACGGAGGCATTGTCATGCTGAAACAGGAAAGGGGCCTTCCCCAAACTGTTGCCACAAAGTTGGAAGCATAGAATAGTTATGAATATCATTGTATACTGTAGCGTTTTTCACTGCTCCAGAGTCCAATGGCAGCGAATGTTACACCACTCCACCTGACGCTTGGCATTGCGCATGGTGATCTTAGGCTTGTGTATGGCTGATCGGCCATGGAATCCCATTTCATGAAGCTCCTGACGAACAGTTATTGTGCTGATGTTGCTTCCAGAGGCAGTTTGGAACTCGGTAGTGATTGTTGCAACCCGAGTACAGACAATTTTTACGTGCTTCAGCACCCTTTCTGTGAGCTTGTGTGGCCTACCACTTCGCAGCTGAGCCGTTGTTGCTCCTAGATGTTTCCACTTCACAATAACAGCACTTACAGTTGACCGGGGCAGCTCTAGCAGGGAAAAAATGTGAAGAACTGACTTGTTGGAAAGGTGGCATCCTATGACGGTGCCACGTTGAAAGTTACTACTGTAAATGTTTGTCTATGGAGATTGCATGGCTGTGTGCTTTATTTTATACACCTGTCAGCAATGGGTGTGGCTGAAAGATCTGAATCCACTCATTTGAAGGGGTGTCCACATACTAATGGTGTATATGGTGTATATCCAGTTTAATTTAAGCAGCGAAATAATCCAAGTTTATCAATTAACTAAATCCTAGGTAGATACACTATGTGCCTCCCGAGTCCCCGGCTACGCATCTGGAAATGCTACCATATGTTTTAGCATTTTTTTAGGGTCAAGAAATGTATCCTACCTAGGCAACGACAACACAATGTATAGAACATTTTTATTATTGTTTTCAAGTGAGTACAAAACTGTAGTGAATAGCCTATGTCATTTGAATAACTGCTCAAAAGCCTGTCGTTTTGAATGCATCCCGGTATTCATTTAGAAATTACTGCATCTAGCTTGCCTGATTGGGCCACCATTTGGATCAGTTATGGGGGTTTTCTCTACACATTAGAAGGACAGAAATATGCTGTATTTTGTCAGGATGTTTCGGCTAACAGAAACATGCTAATGCAGAGATTTCTAGTGGCACACATTTGAAGTATGATAACGCTCGAGCACAGAGGAAGTTAGTATCCATAGTTTCCGCATTTGGCTTCTAGATTTTTTTAAAGTGTTCGAAAATGAGGTGGATATTCCAGAATGTGGCGCTGATGTTTAAGCTGAGATATGTATAGTTTTTGTTGTGTGCTCTAGGGCAACGGTGTCTAGATGGAATTTGTATTTGTTGTCTTGGCAACTGGACCTTTTTTGGAAGACCATTATTTTGGTCTTACTGAGATTTACTGTCAGGGCCCAGGTCTGACAGAATCTGTGCAGAAGATCTAGGTGCAGCTGTAGGCCCTCCTTGGTTGGGGACAGAAGCACCAGATCATCAGCAAGCAGTAGGCATTTGACTTAAGATTCTAGTAGGGTGAGGCCAGGTGCTGTAGACTGTTCTAGTGCCCTTGTTGATACATATGTTGAAGGGGGTGGGGCTTAAGCTGCATCCCTGTCTCACCCCACGGTCCTGTGGGAAGAAATGTGTGTGTTTTTTGCCAATTTTAACCGCACACTTGTTGTTTGTATGTTTTTCCCCCAACACCACTTTCCATCAATATGTATAGCAGACCCTCATGCCAAATTGAGTCAAAAGTATGAGAAGACTTTCCCTTTGTTTTGTTTTGGTGAATACGTGGTCTGTCGTATGGTAATGTATGAGTCTGCTGTTAATGATAATGCAGAGGATTTTACCAAGGTTGCTGTTGACTCATATCCCACGGAAGTTATTGGGGTCAAATTTGTCTCCACTTTAAAAACTTAAGGATCGGGCCCTTTTTTTTAGATTTTCGCCTAAAATGACATACCCAAATCTAACTTCCTGTAGCTCAGGCCCTGAACCAAGGATATGCATTTTCTTGCTACCATTTCATGGGAAACACTTTGAAGTTTGTGGAAATGTGAAAGGAATGTAGGAGAATATAACACAATAGATCTGGTAAAAGATAATACAAAAAAAGGTTGGTATTTTCTTTCTATTTTTTTGTACCATCATCTTTAAAATGCAAGGGAAAGGCCATAATGTATTATTCCAGCCCAGTTGCAAATTAGATTTTGGTCACTGGATGGCAGCAGTGTAGGTGCAAAGTTTTAGACTGATCCAATGAAGCATTGCATATCTGTTCAGAATGTTGTATCAAGACTGCCCAAATGTGCCTAATATGTTTATTAATAACTTCTCATGTTCAAAACTGTGCACTCTCCTCAAACAAAAGCATGGTATCATTTCACTGTAATAGCTACTGTAAATTGGACAGTGCAGTTGGATTAACAAGAACTTAAGCTTTCTGCCAATAAGAGATATGTATATGTCCTGGGAAATGTTCTTGTTACTGTGGCTTGTGAAAATATTCACCCCCTTTGGCATTTTTCCTATTTTGTTGCCTTACAACCTGTAAATAAAATAGGTTTTTTGGGGGGTTGTTTCATTTGATTTACACAACATGCCAACCACTTTGAAGATGCAAAACATTTTGTCTTGTGAAACAAACAAGAAATAAGGCAAAAGAAATAGAAAACTTGAATGAACATAACTATTCATCCCCCCCAAGTCAATACTTTGTAGAGACACCTTTTGCAGCAATTACAGCTGCAAGTCTCTTGGGAAGCTTGGCACATCTACTAACTGGAGAAGCAGCATGGCCAGTTGGACTAGCGACAGCAAGGAGTCATCAGGCCAGGTAGTCCTGAGGCATGGTCCTAGGGCTCAGGTCCTCCGAGAGAAAGAAAGAAAGAATTAGTGAGAGAATTAGAGAGAGCATACTTAAATTCACAAAGGGCACAAGATAAGACAGGAGAATTACTCCAGAATTACAAAGTCAATACTTTGTAGAGCCACCTTTTGCAGCAATTACAGCTGCAAGTCTCTTAGGGTATGTCTTCATAAGCTTGGCACATCTAGCCACTGGGATTGTTGGCCATTCTTCAAGGCAAAACTGCTCCAGCTCCTTCAAGTTGGATGGGTTCCACTGGTGTACAGCAATCTTTAAATCATACCACAGATTCTCAATTGGATTGAGGCCTGGGCTTTGACTAGGCCATTCCAAGACATTTAAATCTGTCCCCTTAAACCACTCGAGTGTTACTTTAGCAGTATGTTTAGGGTCATTGTCCTGCTGGAAGGTGAACCTAAATTATTTTTACAAAAATGTAACCTCCGTCCCAGACTCAAATCTCTTGAAGACTGAAACAGGTTTCCCTCAAGAATTTACTTGTATTTAGCGTCATCCATCATTGCTTCAATTCTGACCAGTTTCCCAGTTGCTGCCGATGAAAAACATCCCAACAGCATGATGCAGCCACCACCATGCTTCACTGTGGGGATGGTATTCTCGGGGTGTTGAGAGGTGTTGGGTTTGCGCCAGATATAGCATTTTCCTTGACGGCCAAAAAACTAAACTCTGACCAGAGTACCTTCTTCCATATGTTTGGAGAGTCTTCCACATGCCTTTTGGCGAACACCAAACATGTTTGCTTATTTTTTTCTGGCCCCTCTTCCGTAAAGCCCAACTCTGTGGAGTGTACGGCTTAATAAAGTGGTCCTTTGGACAGATACTCCAATCTCCGCTGTGGAGCTTTGCAGCTCCTTCAGGGTAATCTTTGGTCTCTTTGTTGCCTCTCTGATTAATACCCTCCTTGCTTGGTCCGTGAGTTTTGGTGGGCGGCCCTCTCTTGGCAGGTTTGTTGTGGTGCCATATTCTTTCCATTTTTAATAATGGATTTTATGGTGCTCTGTGGGATGATCAAAGTTTCGGATATTTTTTTATAACCCAACCCTGATCTGTACTTCTCCACAACTTTGTCCCTGACCTGTTTGGAGAGCTCCTTGCTCTTCATGGTGCCACTTGCTTAGTGGTGTTGCAGACTCTGGTGCCTTTCAGAACAGGTGTATATATACTGAGATCATGTGACACTTAGATTGCACACAGGTGGACTTGCATCAGATATTCTTTAGGAGCTTCATGGCAAAGGGGTGAATACATACGCACGCACCACTTTTCCGTTTTGAATTTTTTTGAATTTTTTGAAACAAGTTAATTTTTTTATTTAACTTCACCATTTTGGACTATTTTGTGTTTGTCCATTACATGAAAAACAAATAAAAATCTATTTAAATTACAGGTTGTAATGCAACAAAATAGGAAAAATACCAAGGGGGTTGTCATAAGCGTCGTAATGATTGGACCAAACTGCAGCGGGGATGTGAATCATCTTCTTGATTTATTAAAGAAATGAACACTGAACAAAAGAACGACGAAAACCAGTCCTGTAAGGTACATAGACTATACATGGAACAACCACCCACAAACACAAGAGAAAATAAACCCACTTAAATATTGCCTCCAATTAGAAGCAACGACAACCAGCTGCTTCTAATTGGAGGTCATTCCCAAAACTAACATAGAAATAGAAAAACTAGAAAACCCACATAGAAATAGAAAACATAGAACATAAACCAAAAACCCCGAAACACACAAAACAAACACCCCCTGCCACGCCCTGACCAAACTACAATAACAAATAACCCCTTTTACTGATCATGACGTGACAGGGGTGAATAATTTTGCAAGGCACTGTCCTTACAACCTCATGCTAATCGCATTAGCATCTTCCCCAGTCCTTGGTTCCAAATATTGGGGAAGATGCTAGTATAGCCAATTGGAATTTGTGATCTGTATATTTTACAATTTCATTGAGGATACCATCAACACCACATGCCTTTTGAGTTGGAGGGTTTTGTTTACATTCAATGTCATTGGAGAATTTAGTGGGTTCTGGTCTTTAATAGTTGATTCAAAGATTTGTATTTGATCATGTAGATGTTTTTGTTCTTTGTTCTTTGTTATTTTGGACCAAAAAGATTGGTGAAGTGGTTTACACATACATTTCCTTTTTTGATAGATACAGTTGAAGTCTAAAGTTTACATACACGTTAGCCAAATACATTTAAACTCAGTTTTTCACAATTCCTGACATTTAATCCTAGTAAAAATTCCCTGTCTTAGGTCAGTTAGGATCACCAATTTATTTTAAGAATGTGAAATGTCAGAATAATAGTAGAGAGAATGATTTATTTCAGCTTTAATTTCTTTCATCACATTCCCAGTGGGTCAGAAATGTACATACACTCAATTAGTATTTGGTAGCATTGCCATTAAATTGTTTAACTTGGGTCAAACATTTCGGGTAGCCTTCCACAAGCTTCCCACAATAAATTGGGTGAATTTTGGCCCATTCCTCCTGACAGAGCTGGTGTAACTAAGTCAGGTTTGTGGGACTACTTGCTCGCATACGCTTTTTCAGTTCGGCCCACAACTTTTCTATAGGATTGAGGTCAGGGCTTTGTGATGGCCACTCCAATACCTTGACTTTGTTGTCCGTAAGCCATTTTGCCACAACTTTGTAAGTATGCTTGGGGTCATTGTCCATTTGGAAGACCTATTTGCAACCAAGCTTTAACTTCCTGACTGATGTCTTGAGAAGTTGCTTCAATATATCCACATAATGTTCCTTTTCATGATGCCATCTAATTTATGAAGTGCACCAGTCCCTCCTGCAGCAAAGGACCCCCACAACATGATGCTGCTACGCCCGTGCTTCACGGTTGGGATGGTGTTCTTCGGTTTGCAAGCCTCCCACTTTTTCCTCCAAACATAATGATGGTCATTATGGCCAAACAGTTCTATTTTTGTTTCATCAGACCAAAGGACATTTCTCCAAAAAAGTACGATGTTTGTCCCCATGTGCAGTTGCAAACCGTAGTCTGGCTTTTCTATGGCGGTCTTGGAGCAGTGGCTTCTTCCTTGCTGAGCGGCCTTTCAGGTTATGTCGATTTAAGACTCGTTCTACTGTGCATTTAGATACTTTTGTACATGTTTCCTCCAGCATCTTCACAAGGTCCTTTGCTGTTGTTCTAGTTTATGTGTCAGGGGGGCTAGGGCCAGTCTGTTACGTCTGGAGTATTTCTCCTGTCTTATCCGGTGTCCTGTGTGAATTTAAGTATGCTCTCTCTAATTCTCTCTTTCTCTCTCTCTTTCTTACTTTCTCTCTCTCGGAGGACCTGAGCCCTAGGACTATGCCTCAGGATTACCTGGCCTGATGTCTCCTTGCTGTCCCCAGTCCACCTGGTCGTGCTGCTACTCCAGTTCCTGCGGCTTTTGAACCCTGACCTGTTCCCCGGACGTGCTACCTGTCCCAGACCTGCTGTTTACAACTCTCTAGAGACAACAGGAGAAGGAAATAGATACTCTGAATGAAAAGCCAACTGACATTTACTCCTGAGGTGCTGAACTGTTGCACCCTCTACAACCACTGTGATTATTATTATTTGACCCTGCTGGTCATCTATGAACATTTGAACATCTTGGCCATGTTCTGTTATAATCTCCACCCGGCACAGCCAGAAGAGGACTGGCCACCCCTCATAGCCTGGTTCCTCTCTAGGTTTCTTCCTAGGTTCTGGCCTTTCTAGGGAGTTTTTGCTAGCCACCGTGCTTCTACACCTGCATTGCTTGCTGTTTTGGGTTTTAGGCTGGCTTTCTGTACAGCACTTTGTGACATCAGCTGATGTAAGAAGGGCTTTATAAATACATTTGATTGATTGATTGATTGATTGATTGATTGATTGATTGATTGATTGATTGATTGATTGATTGATTGATTCTGGGATTGAGTTGCACTTTTCGCTACAAAGTACTTTCATCTATAGGAGACAGAACGCGTCTCCTTCCTGAGCAGTATGACGGCTGCGTGGTCCCATGATGTTTATACTTGCGTACTATTGTTTGTACAGATGAACGTGGTACCTTCAGGCGTTTGGAAATTGCTCCCAAGGATGAACCAGACTTGTGGAGGTCTACAATTTTCTTTCTGAGGTCTTGGCTGATTTAATTTGATTTTCCCATGATATCAAGCAAAGAGGATCTGAGTTTGAAGGTAGGCCTTGAAATACATCCACAGGTACATCTCCAATCAGAAGCTTCTAAAGCCATGACATCATTTTCTGGAATTTTCCAAGCTGTTTAAAGGCACAGTCAACTTAGTGTATGTAAACTTCTGACCCACTGGAATTGTGATACAGTGAATTATAAGTGAAATAATCTGTCTGTAAACAATTGTTGGAAAAATTACTTGTGTCATGCACAAAGTAGGTGTCCTAACCGACTTGCTAAAACTATAGTTTGTTATCAAGAAATTTGTGGAGTGGTTGAAAAACGAGTTTTAATGACTCCAACCCAAGTGTCTGTATACTTCCGACTTCAACTGTAACTCTTTGTGTTGTTGTTTGTTTAGTGTTTTCCAATTTTCCCAGAATTAGTTCGTTTCTATGGATTCTTCAATTACATTGAGCTGATTTCTGACATGCTGTTCCTGTCACGCTGATCCCCCTGGCGCTCGAGGGCGCCATTCTGCCCTGCATTTACACACACCTGCCTTCCCTCGTCACGGGCTTCAGCAATATTAGACTCACCTGGACTCACTCAATCACCCGTTTATTACCTACCCTATATTTGTCAGTTCCCCAGCTCTGTTTCCCCGCTGCTTCATTGTTTGTCGTCTGTCTTTGTGTTTCCCAGTTCTGAAGCTGTACCTGTCCTGTTGCATGTCCTTTCCTAATTAAATGTTCAACTCCCCGTACCTGCTTCTCATCTCCAGCGTCACTCTTCACAGTGCCTTCTTTTTCCTTTCTGTATTGTTTTAGTGATTCACCATAATGAAGGAGTAGGCTCAGGTTGTCCGGGTCTCTATGTTTTTGATTGGATAGGTTTCTCAATTTCTTTCTTATGTTTTTTTGCTTTCCTCATCAAATCATGTATCATTGTTGTTCATTTTCTTTGGTTTTCTGCTTGAAATTTTTACATTTGATAGGAAAGCTGAGAGGTCAAATATACTGTTTAGGTTTTCTACTGCCAAATTTACACCTTCACTATTAAAGTGGAATATTTTGTCTAGGAAACTGTCTAAAAGGGATTGAATTTATTGTTGCCTAGTTGTTTTTTGGTATTTTTTGGGGGAGATATCCCTCCAGTGGTGTGGGGGCTGTGCTTTGGCAAAGTGGGTGGGGTTATATCCTGCCTGTTTGGCCCTGTCCGGGGGTTTCATTGGATGGGGCCACTGTGTCTCCTGACCCCTCCTGTCTCAGCCTCCAGTATTTATGCTGCAGGTGTTTATGTGTCGGGGGGCTAGGGTCAGTCTCTTACATCTGGAGTATTTCTCTTGTCTTATCCGGTGTCCTGTGTGAATTTAAATATGCTCTCTCTAATTCTCTCTTTCTCTCTTTCTTTCTTTCTCTCTCTTGGAGGACCTGAGCCCTAGGACCATGCCTCAGGACTACCTGGCATGATGACTCCTTGCTGTCCCCAGTCCACCTGGCCGTGCTGCTGCTCCAGTTTCAACTGTTCTGCTTGCGGCTATGGAACCCTGACCTGTTCACCGAACGTGCTACCTGTCCCAGACCTGCTGTCCCAGACCTGCTGGAACCCTGACCTGTTCACCGGATGTGCTACCTGTCCCAGACCTGCTGTCCCAGACCTGCAGGAACCCTAACCTGTTCACCGGATGTGCTACCTGTCCCAGACTTGCTGTTTTCAACTCTCTAGAAACAGCAGGAGCGGTAGAGATACTCTCAAAGATCGGCTATGAAAAAGCCAACTGACACTTACTCTTGAGTTGCTGACTTGTTGCACCCTTGACAACTACTATGATTATTATTATTTGACCATGCTGGTCATTTATGAACATTTGAACATCTTGGCCATGTGCTGTTATAATCTCCACCCGGCACAGCCAGAAGAGGACTGGCCACCCCTCATAGCCTGGTTCCTCTCTAGGTTTCTTCCTAGGTTCTGGCCTTTCTAGGGAGTTTTTGCTAGCCACCGTGCTTCTACACCTGCATTGCTTGCTGTTTTGGGTTTTAGGCTGGCTTTCTGTACAGCACTTTGTGACATCCGCTGATGTAAGAAGGGCTTTATAAATACATTTGATTGATTGATTGATTGATTGATTGATTGATTGATTCTGGGATTGAGTTGCACTTTTCGCTACAAAGTACTTTCATCTATAGGAGACAGAACGCGTCTCCTTCCTGAGCAGTATGACGGCTGCGTGGTCCCATGATGTTTATACTTGCGTACTATTGTTTGTACAGATGAACGTGGTACCTTCAGGCGTTTGGAAATTGCTCCCAAGGATGAACCAGACTTGTGGAGGTCTACAATTTTCTTTCTGAGGTCTTGGCTGATTTAATTTGATTTTCCCATGATATCAAGCAAAGAGGATCTGAGTTTGAAGGTAGGCCTTGAAATACATCCACAGGTACATCTCCAATCAGAAGCTTCTAAAGCCATGACATCATTTTCTGGAATTTTCCAAGCTGTTTAAAGGCACAGTCAACTTAGTGTATGTAAACTTCTGACGCACTGGAATTGTGATACAGTGAATTATAAGTGAAATAATCTGTCTGTAAACAATTGTTGGAAAAATTACTTGTGTCATGCACAAAGTAGGTGTCCTAACCGACTTGCTAAAACTATAGTTTGTTATCAAGAAATTTGTGGAGTGGTTTATTTATGAACATTTGAACATCTTGGCCATGTGCTGTTATAATCTCCACTCGGCACAGCCAGAAGAGGACTGGCCACCCCTCATAGCCTGGTTCCTCTCTAGGTTTCTTCCTAGGTTCTAGGGAGTTTTTCCTAGCCACCGTGCTTCTACACCTGCATTGCTTGCTGTTTGGGGTTTTAGGATGGGTGTCTGTACAGCACTTTGAGATATCAGCTGATGTAAGAAGGGCTATATAAATGAATTTGATTTGAAATTTGATTTGACTACATTCCTTCCATCTATAGCATTTCTTAATATCATTCAGTTCCTTTGGCTTTGATGCCTCATGATTGTGAATTGCACTGTTCAAGTAGACTGTGATTTTATTGTGATCTGATAGGGGTGTCAGTGGGCTGACTGTGAACGCTCTGAGAGACTCTGGGTTGAGGTCAGTGATAAAGTAGTCTACAGAACTACTGCGAAGAGAGGAGCTATTGCTGTACCTACCATAGGAGTCCCCTCGAAGCCTACCATTGACTATGTACAGACCCAGCGTGAGACAGAGCTGCAGGAGTTGTGACCTGTTTTTGTTGGTTATGTTGTCGTAGTTGTGCCTAGGGTTCAACTAGGTGTTTGTCCTGTGGGCTGAGGGTGTCAGGCTCTCTCTCTCTCTCTCTCTCTCTCTCTCTCTCTCTCTCTCTCGGATGTGATTAGATAAAGTAATGAATGTAATTTCATATGCACACATGTCTGTGCTCCAATACACCTCTCTCATTTTGTTCCTATGTCCTCCTCTCCTACTCTGTCTTTCCCTTCCCCTCTGCATTCTTGTCTTCATTCTACTACTTTCCCCCCTCCTCTCCTCTTCTACCTTATTCAGTGATTCTGCAGTAAAGAGGTGTCTAGACATGGTTGCTGATTAGAGGGACAAGCTGTGTGTGTGTGTGTGTGTGTGTGTGTGTGTGTCTGTCTCTGTCTCTGTCTGGCCACACTGTCCCTTTCAGGATAGCGGAAGGTCTGGAAAAGGGGGATCGAGAATTAAATATTGCCATTCTCACTATCTCCGTCCCTCCCTATCTCCTTCCATCTGGGGAATGGTGTCCTGGTTTTCTCATTTGAACCCTGTTTTCTCTGTGTTTATTGTCACTGTTGAGTCCATGTGTGGCCTCGGTCTCAGATGTCAGAGACGATATTGACATAGGTGTGTTTTCACCTCTCAAATGTCACACTATTCCCTAATACAAACACACACACATACACACACACACACACACACACACACACACACACACACACACACACACACACACACACACACACACACACACACACACACACACACACACACACACACATTCCCAAGACAACCACATGGAGCTCATTCCCAATGATTCCCTAAACATTCCATGTTTGGATGTTCACTATGCCCAGGGTATTCTGGGACAGGCATTAAAAATAGGTTTGGGATAGGGTTACAACAGAAACAGCTTCACAGTTAAGTTAAAGCATTCATTCCTTATGGTTAAGTTGAGGTATTCATTCCTAATGGTTAAGTTGAGGTATTCATTCCTAATGGTTAAGTTGAGGTATTCATTCCTAATGGTTAAGTTGAGGTATTCATTCCTAATGGTTAAGTTGAGGTATTCATTCCTTATGGTTAAGTTGAGGTATTCATTCCTTATGGTTAAGTTGAGGTATTCATTCCTAATGGTTAAGTTGAGGTATTCATTCCTAATGGTTAAGTTGAGGTATTCATTCCTAATGGTTAAGTTGAGGTATTCATTCCTAATGGTTAAGTTGAGGTATTCATTCCTTATGGTTAAGTTGAGGTATTCATTCCTTATGGTTAAGTTGAGGTATTCATTCCTAATGGTTAAGTTGAGGTATTCATTCCTAATGGTTAAGTTAAGGCATTCATTCCTAATGGTTAAGTTAAAGCATTCATTCCTAATGGTTAAGTTAAGGCATTCATTCCTTATGGTTAAGTTGAGGTATTCATTCCTAATGGTTAAGTTGAGGTATTCATTCCTAATGGTTAAGTTAAGGCATTCATTCCTAATGGTTAAGTTAAAGCATTCATTCCTAATGGTTAAGTTGAGGTATTCATTCCTAATGGTTAAGTTGAGGTATTCATTCCTAATGGTTAAGTTGAGGTATTCATTCCTTATGGTTAAGTTGAGGTATTCATTCCTAATGGTTAAGTTAAAGCATTCATTCCTAATGGTTAAGTTGAGGTATTCATTCCTAATGGTTAAGTTGAGGTATTCATTCCTAATGGTTAAGTTAAGGCATTCATTCCTAATGGTTAAGTTAAAGCATTCATTCCTAATGGTTAAGTTAAGGCATTCATTCCTTATGGTTAAGTTGAGGTATTCATTCCTAATGGTTAAGTTGAGGTATTCATTCCTAATGGTTAAGTTAAGGCATTCATTCCTAATGGTTAAGTTAAAGCATTCATTCCTAATGGTCAAGTTGAGGCATTCTTTCCAAATGGTTAAGTTAAGGGTTAAGGTTTGGGAGTTAATAAAACAAAACCAAATAAACAGACTGTCTAGCACTAGAATTGAACACGTGACCCTCAGAGCCGGAGCTCACGACTGATCGGATATTGCCTTGGATCTCGAGTTACATGGCAGGAAGATCCACCTGTAAAAATAGAATTAGTCGAATGTACACAGCTGTAATTCCCAAGGAAGTTGGTTGCGGTCCACCCAATATGGCGTCACTATAGAATCTATGATTGTTGCAACCATAGATATGGAATCCACCCAATATGGCGTCACTATAGAATATGTGATCGTTGCAACCATAGATATGGAATCCACCCAATATGGCGTCACTATAGAATCTGTGATCGTTGCAACCATAGATATGGAATCCACCCAATATGGCATCACTATAGAATCTGTGATTGTTGCAACCATAGATATGGAATCCACCCAATATGGCGTCACTATAGAATCTGTGATCGTTACAACCATAGATATGGAATCCACCCAGTATGGCGTCACTATAGAATCTAGATTAGATTTCTGTGGTTACCACTCTGAGAACGACACCATGGGTCCTGGTCAAAAGTAACCCAGAGATCGATGGATCAGAACCATAAAGGTTAAATAAAGGTAGAAAACACAAATAAAGGGAATAGGGATGCCACCCACCACCACTATGGGTCCTGGTCAAAGTAGTGCACTATAAAGGGAATAGGGACACCACCCACCACCACTATGGGTCCTGGTCAAAGTAGTGCACTATAAAGGGAATGGGGACGCCACCCACCACCACTATGGGTCCTGGTCAAAGTAGTGCACTATAAAGGGAATGGGGACACCACCCACCACCACTATGGGTCCTGGTCAAAGTAGTGCACTATAAAGGGAATGGGGACGCCACCCACCACCACTATGGGTCCTGGTCAAAGTAGTGCACTATAAAGGGAATGGGGACGCCACCCACCACCACTATGGGTCCTGGTCAAAGTAGTGCACTATAAAGGGAATGGGGACGCCACCCACCACCACTATGGGTCCTGGTCAAAGTAGTGCACTATAAAGGGAATGGGGACGCCACCCACCACCACTATGGGTCCTGGTCAAAGTAGTGCACTATAAAGGGAATGGGGACGCCACCCACCACCACTATGGGTCCTGGTCAAAGTAGTGCACTATAAAGGGAATGGGGACGCCACCCACCACCACTATGGGTCCTGGTCAAAGTAGTGCACTATAAAGGGAATAGGGACACCACCCACCACCACTATGGGTCCTGGTCAAAGTAGTGCACTATAAAGGGAATGGGGACGCCACCCACCACCACTATGGGTCCTGGTCAAAGTAGTGCACTATAAAGGGAATGGGGACGCCACCCACCACCGCTATGGGCCCTGGTCAAAGTAGTGCACTATAAAGGGAATAGGGATGCCACCCACCACCGCTATGGGCCCTGGTCAAAGTAGTGCACTATCAAGGGAATAGGGACACCACCCACCACCGCTATGGGCCCTGGTCAAAGTAGTGCACTATAAAGGGAATAGGGACACCACCCACCACCACTATGGGCCCTGGTCAAAGTAGTGCACTATAAAGGGAATGGGGACACCACCCACCACCGCTATGGGCCCTGGTCAAAGTAGTGCACTATAAAGGGAATAGGGACACCACCCACCACCGCTATGGGCCCTGGTCAAAGTAGTGCACTATAAAGGGAATGGGGACACCACCCACCACCGCTATGGGCCCTGGTCAAAGTAGTGCACTATAAAGGGATTAGGGTATCCTTTGTGAACAGCCACAGACACCCTCCTTATAATACACTGTGTCATATTGAGATAGACTGTCACTGTTCCACTGTGTCTGTTAAATAGAACTCCTGTCTCATTCACACACAGTGTTCCTGGCTGGTCTCATTCACACACAGTGTTCCTGGCTGGTCTCATTCACACACAGTGTTCCTGGCTGATCTCATTCACACACAGTGTTCCTGGCTGATCTCCTTCACACACAGTGTTCCTGGCTGATCTCATTCACACACAGTGTTCCTGGCTGATCTCATTCACACACAGTGTTCCTGGCTGGTCTCATTCACACACAGTGTTCCTGGCTGGTCTTATTCACACACAGTGTTCCTGGCTGGTCTCATTCGCACACAGTGTTCCTGGCTGGTCTCATTCACACACAGTGTTCCTGGCTGATCTCATTCGCACACAGTGTTCCTGGCTGATCTCATTCGCACACAGTGTTCCTGGCTGAACTCATTCGCACACAGTGTTCCTGGCTGGTCTCATTCACACACAGTGTTCCTGGCTGGTCTCATTCACACACAGTGTTCCTGGCTGGTCTCATTCACACACAGTGTTCCTGGCTGGTCTCATTCACACACAGTGTTCCTGGCTGGTCTCATTCACACACAGTGTTCCTGGCTGGTCTCATTCACACACAGTGTTCCTGGCTGGTCTCATTCACACACAGTGTTCCTGGCTGGTCTCATTCACACACAGTGTTCCTGGCTGGTCTCATTCACACACAGTGTTCCTGGCCGGTCTCATTCACACACAGTGTTCCTGGCTGGTCTCATTCACACACAGTGTTCCTGGCTGGTCTCATTCACACACAGTGTGGGTGTGATAACAGAGAGGTGCTAATGTGCTTTAATGATGCTCTTATCGCCAGACGAGTGTAAATGAATCAAGAGATTAACACCAAGGAGGGAATGAGGTGTGTGTGTGTGTGTGTGTGTGTGTGTGTGTGTGTGTGTGTGTGGTGGGGGGGCGTGCGTGGCGTGCGTGCGTGCGTGCGTGCGTGCGTGCGTGCGTGCGTGCGTGCGTGCGTGCGTGCGTGCGTGCGTGCGTGTTAATGAGGGCCACTGGGAGGTTAAAGAGGAAATCACTTTAAGGGTGTGTATATGTGTTTTATGCAGTATGATTAGAAGCAGAGGAATAAAGGGGGAAAAAATAAAGGAGAATATATTTTAAAATATAATTCCCAGAAGAGTGGAGGCTATTATAACAGCAAAGGGTGGGGACCAACTCCATATTAATGCCTATGATGTTGGAATGAGATGTTGGACGAGCAGGTGTCCACATACTTTTGGTCATATAGTGTATATATTCTGAGCATTTAACATGCTAACAGACTGGAAGGAGAAAGCTCTGTAGGACTAAAACATTTATAAAGGCTGATGCTAGCATATTAGACTGCGTCCTCTCTCCCTTCTTCTCTCTCTCTCCTCTCTCTCTCTCTGTCTCACTCCCTCCTTCACTTTTTTTCTCTCTCATTCTTATATAGCCTCTCTTTCTCAATAACCCACCACCCACTCTCTTCCTCCTCTCAATTTATCTCAATTCAACACATTCTCATTCGCTCTCTCACTACATCCCACTGTCCTACACTTATCTTTCCTCCTCATCCTTTCATCCAATATCACCCTCTTTCTGCTGCTAAACCACTTATTCTGCCGTGTCTTGCCATCAGCAGCTACAGTCAAAATCACATCCCATCAAACAGGTCGAGTGAACCAGGTCTGCACGTCCCAATCACATCCCATCAAACAGGTCGAGTGAACCAGGTCCAAAACAGGTAGATAGAACCAGGTCAAAACAGGTGGACAGAACCAGGTCAAAACAGGTGGATAGAACCAGGTCAAAACAGGTGGATAGAACCAAGTCAAAACAGGTTGATAGAACCAGTTCAAAACAGGTTGATAGAACCAGGTCAAAGCAGGTTGATAGAACCAGGTCAAAGCAGGTTGATAGAACCAGGTCAAAACAGGTGGATAGAACCAGGTCAAAACAGGTTGATAGAAACAGGTCAAAACAGGTTGATAGAACCAGTTCAAACAGTTGATACAACCAGGTCAAAACAGGTTGATAGAACCAGGTCAAAACAGGTGGATAGAACCAGGTCTGCACATCCCAAATTGCACCCTATCCCCTATTTGGTGCACTACTACCTATAGGGCTCTGATCAAAAGTAGTGCACTATAAAGAGAATATGGAGCCATGACACGACTCACAGCAAATACACCAGAATGCTCTCTTCCCATGTTATCGAATGAACGTCAGATTTTACTTTTCGTAGCAGTTTAGGAGAATTTACGCAGCAGGTTAGATAATTAAGTTAAGGTTAGGAAAATGGTTAGGATTAGTCTGTCTCGTAGACTCAGGGCGCTTGGCATACTGTGATAAGAGATTATCTATAGTACATTTCTCACATAAACAAACTGAGAATTGAATATAGACTTAGACTTTTAGCAAGCTTATTTCTCCCCAAGTTGCCTTATTCAGCTGCATCATTCCTGTGAAAAGGAGGATCATAGAGACACAGTCTGGTTATTGTTTTAAAATCAGTATCAGCCACACACAGCAGGTGGGGCAGCAGGTAGCCTAGTGGTTAGAGCGTTGGACTTGTAGCCGAAAGGTGAATCCCCGAGCTGACAAGGTAAAACTCTGTAGTTTTGCCCCTGAACAAGGCAGTTAACCCACTGGGCTGTCATTGTAAATAAGAATTTGTTCTTAACTGACTTGCCTAGTTAAATAAAGATTAAATTAAAAAAAATTAAAAAACACAAAACATAGTCATAATTGTACAATACTTCTTATAAAAGTGTAGCCAACAATAGCCTACTTTGCAAAATTCCTTACATTTGTCACAGCCGCTTGAAAACAAATGGTACACTGAGCCTAAATCCCCAAAGAAAGCAGAGAAAAGAAGATGGCCAGTAAAGACTCTCTAATTATCAGTCTGTCAGAAAGAGGAAACCGTTTATGGTTGTGTGGTGATTAAAAGGTTAGCACATCGTTCACACTGCAGTTACACAAAAGCTGCATCATTAGCATCATTAGCATTCTCCTCACTGTTCCAGGCTAAACAACAATGACGTCCCAATAGGCACCCTTTTCCCTATGTAGTAAACTACCTGGTCAAAAGTAGCGCACTAGATAGGGTAAAGGGTGCCGTTTTGGACTCAGGACTTGTTAAACGTGGGACAATGAGGAGAATGCTAACTATGCTAACGATGCTAACTATGCTACTCTAACAATGCTACTCTAACAATGCTAACAATTCTACTCTAGGCATCTATATCGTATAAAGGGTAAGGGTGCCATTTGGAATGCTGTAAAACTCCTAGAGACGCTCCAATGAATGTCAATGGAATCTTCATGGAGACAGGCAGTCCGCCAATTAGCTTATCTGAGGATCAACGGAGAATGTGGGTTGATGGTGCTTTCTAATGGGTGTGGGTCTGCCTCATCAGGCCCCATTACGCCCTATTCAACTCAGATACCAACATTTGTATTAGTATTTATTAATAAAGATCCCATTTAGTTCCTGCCAAGGCAGCAGCTACTCTTCCTGGGGTTTATTATGGATACTCTACGACTCTAAAAAACTAGGCCTCTATTCCACTACTCCACTACTCTACTACTCTACTACTCTACTATTCCACTACTCAACTACTCTACTTCTCTACTACTCTACTACTCTAGGTCTCTACTCCACCACTCTACTACTCTACTACTCCACTACTCTAGGCTTCCACTACTCCACTACTCAATTACTCCACTAGGCCTCCACTCCACTACTGTACTACTCTACTACTCCAGGCCTCCACTCCACTACTGTACTACTCTACTACTCCACTACTCTACTACTCTACTACTCAACTACTCCACTACTCCACCACTCTAATACTCTACTACTCCACTACTCCACTACTCTACTACTCCACTACTCTACTACTCTACTACTCCACTACTCCACCACTCTAATACTCTACTACTCCACTACTCATCTACTCTACTACTCTACTACTCCCCTACTCTACTACTCTACTACTCCACTACTCCACTACTCCACCACTCTAATACTCTACTACTCCACTACTCTACTACTCCACCACTCTAATACTCTACTACTCCACTACTCCACTACTCCACTACTCCACCACTCCACCACTCTACTACTCTACTACTCCACTACTCTAGGTCTCTACTCCACTACTCCACTACTCTACTACTCTACTACTCCACTACTCCACTACTCTACTACTCTACTACTCCACTACTCCACTACTCTACTACTCCACCACTCTAATACTCTACTACTCTAGGCCTCCACTCCACAACTGTACTACGCTACTACTCCAGGCCTCCACTCCACCACTCTACTACTCTACTACTCTACTACTCCACCACTCTACTACTCCACTACTCTACTACTCTACTACTCTACTACTCCACTACTCTAATACTCTAATACTCCACTACTCTACTACTCCACTACTCTACTACTCTATTACTATACTACTCCACTACTCCACTACTCCACTACTCTACTACTCTACTACTCCACCACTCTACTACTCTAATACTCCACTACTCCACTACTCTACTACTCTACTACTCTACTACTCCACTACTCTACTACTCCACTCCTCTACTACTCCACTACTCCACTACTCTACTACTCCACTACTCTACTATTCTACTACTCTACTACTCTACTACTCCACTACTCTAATACTCCACTACTCCACCACTCTACTACTCTAATACTCCACTACTCTACTACTCCACTACTCTACTACTCTACTACTATACTACTCCACTACTCCACTACTCCACTACTCTACTACTCTACTACTCCACCACTCTACTACTCTAATACTCCACTACTCCACTACTCTAATACTCTCCTACTCTACTACTCCACTACTCTACTACTCCACTCCTCTACTACTCCACTACTCCACTACTCTACTACTCCACTACTCTACTACTCTACTACTCTACTACTCCACTACTCTACTACTCTACTACTCACTCTACTCCACCACTCTACTACTCATATCACTACTCCACTACTCTACTACTCCACTACTCTACTACTCTACTACTCACTACTCCCACTCTATACTCTACTACTCCACTACTCTACTACTCCTACTCTACTACTCTACTACTCCACTACTCCACTACTCCACTAATCCACCACTCTACTACTCTACTACTCACTACTCTACTACTCTACTACTCTACTACTCACTACTCTACTACTCCACTACTCACTACTCCACCACTCTACTACTCCACTACTCCACTACTCCACTACTCTACTACTCCACTACTCTACTACTCTACTACTCCACTACTCCACCACTCTACTACTCATACTCCACTACTCTACTACTCACTACTCTAATACTCTCTACTCCACCACTCTACTACTCTAATACTCCACTACTCCACTACTCTACTACTCTACTACTCTACTACTCCACTACTCTACTACTCTACTACTCTACTACTCTACTACTCCACTACTCTACTACTCTACTACTCCACTACTCCACCACTCCACTACTCTACTACTCTACTACTCTACTACTCCACCACTCTACTACTCCACTGCTCTACTACTCTACTACTCCACCACTCTACTACTCCACTACTCTACTACTCTACTACTCCACCACTCCACTACTCTACTACTCTACTACTCCACCACTCTACTACTCCACTACTCCACTACTCTACTACTCCACTACTCTACTACTCTACTACTCCACTACTCCACCACTCCACTACTCTACTACTCTACTACTCTACTACTCCACTACTCTACTACTCTACTACTCCACTACTCCACTACTCCAACTCACTCTACTACTCCACTACTCCACTACTCTACTACTCCACTACTCTACTACTCTACTACTCCACTACTCCACCACTCTAATACTCTACTACTCCACTACTCCACTACTCCACTACTCTACTACTCTACTACTCTACTACTCCACTACTCCACTACTCCACTAATCCACCACTCTAATACTCTACTACTCCACTACTCCACTACTCTACTACTCTACTACTCCACTACTCCACTACTCCACTACTCCACCACTCTACTACTCTACTACTCCACTACTCTACTACTCCACCACTCTACTACTCTACTACTCAACTACTCCACTACTCTACTACTCCACTACTCCACTACTCTACTACTCTACTACTCCACTACTCTACTACTCTACTACTCCACTACTCCACTACTCCACCACTCCACCACTCTACTACTCTACTACTCCACTACTCTAGGCTTCCACTACTCCACTACTCAATTACTCCACTACCCTACCACTCTACTACTCTAGGCCTCCACTCCAATACTGTACTACTCTACTACTCCAGGCCTCCACTCCACTACTGTACTACTCTACTACTCCACTACTCTACTACTCTACTTCTCAACTACTCCACTACTCCACCACTCTAATACTCTACTACTCCACTACTCCACTACTCTACTACTCTACTACTCCACTACTCCACCACTCTAATACTCTACTACTCCACTACTCATCTACTCTACTACTCTACTACTCCACTACTCTACAACTCTACTACTCCACTACTCCACTACTCCACCACTCTAATACTCTACTACTCCACTACTCTACTACTCCACCACTCTAATACTCTACTACTCCACTACTCCACTACTCCACCACTCCACCACTCTACTACTCTACTACTCCACTACTCTAGGTCTCTACTCCACTACTCCACTACTCTACTACGCCACTACTCCACTACTCTACTACTCTACTACTCCACTACTCCACTACTCTACTACTCTACTACTCTACTACTCCACTACTCCACTACTCTACTACTCCACCACTCTAATACTCTACTACTCTAGGCCTCCACTCACACTGTACTACGCTACTACTCCAGGCCTCCACTCCACCACTCTACTACTCTACTACTCTACTACTCCACCACTCTACTACTCCACTACTCTACTACTCTACTACTCTACTACTCCACTACTCTAATACTCCACTACTCCACCACTCTACTACTCTAATACTCCACTACTCTACTACTCCACTACTCTACTACTCTACTACTCCACTACTCCACTACTCTACTACTCTACTACTCCACCACTCTACTACTCTAATACTCCACTACTCCACTACTCTACTACTCTACTACTCTACTACTCCACTACTCTACTACTCCACTACTCCACTACTCTACTACTCCACTACTCTACTACTCTACTACTCTAATACTCCACTACTCTACTACTCTACTACTCTAATACTCCTCTACTCCACCACTCTACTACTCTAATACTCCACTACTCCACTACTCTACTACTCTACTACTCTACTACTCCACTACTCTACTACTCTACTACTCTACTACTCCACTACTCTACTACTCTACTACTCCACTACTCCACCACTCCACTACTCTACTACTCTACTACTCTACTACTCCACCACTCTACTACTCCACTGCTCTACTACTCTACTACTCCACCACTCTACTACTCCACTACTCTACTACTCTACTACTCCACCACTCCACTACTCTACTACTCTACTACTCCACCACTCTACTACTCCACTACTCCACTACTCTACTACTCCACTACTCTACTACTCTACTACTCCACTACTCCACCACTCCACTACTCTACTACTCCACTACTCTACTACTCTACTACTCCACTACTCCACTACTCCACCACTCTATTACTCTACTACTCCACTACTCCACTACTCTACTACTCCACTACTCTACTACTCTACTACTCCACTACTCCACCACTCTAATACTCTACTACTCCACTACTCCACTACTCTACTACTCCACTACTCCACTACTCCACTAATCCACCACTCTAATACTCTACTACTCCACTACTCTACTACTCCACCACTCTAATACTCTACTACTCTAGGCCTCCACTCCACTACTGTACTACGCTACTACTCCAGGCCTCCACTCCACACTCTACTACTCTACTACTCTACTACTCCACCACTCTACTACTCCACTACTCTACTACTCTACTACTCTACTACTCTACTACTCCACTACTCCACCACTCTACTACTCTAATACTCCACTACTCTACTACTCCACTACTCTACTACTCTACTACTATACTACTCCACTACTCCACTACTCCACTACTCTACTACTCCACCACTCTACTACTCTAATACTCCACTACTCCACTACTCTACTACTCTACTACTCTACTACTCCACTACTCTACTACTCCACTACTCTACTACTCCACTACTCCACTACTCTACTACTCCACTACTCTACTACTCTACTACTCTACTACTCCACTACTCTACTACTCTAATACTCCTCTACTCCACCACTCTACTACTCTAATACTCAACTACTCCACTACTCTACTACTCTACTACTCTACTACTCCACTACTCTACTACTCTACTACTCCACTACTCCACTACTCTACTACTCCACTACTCCACCACTCCACTACTCTACTACTCTACTACTCTACTACTCCACCACTCTACTACTCCACTGCTCTACTACTCTACTACTCCACCACTCTACTACTCCACTACTCTACTACTCTACTACTCCACCACTCCACTACTCTACTACTCTACTACTCTACTACTCCACCACTCTACTACTCCACTACTCTACTACTCCACTACTCTACTACTCTACTACTCCACTACTCCACCACTCCACTACTCTACTACTCTACTTACTACTACTACTCCACTACTCTACTACTCTACTACTCCACTACTCCACTACTCCACCACTCTATTACTCTACTACTCCACTACTCCACTACTCTAATACTCCACTACTCTACTACTCTACTACTCCACTACTCCACCACTCGAATACTCTACTACTCCACTACTCCACTACTCTACTACTCCACTACTCCACTACTCCACTAATCCACCACTCTAATACTCTACTACTCCACTACTCTACTACTCCACCACTCTAATACTCTACTACTCTAGGCCTCCACTCCACTACTGTACTACGCTACTACTCCAGGCCTCCACTCCACCACTCTACTACTCTACTACTCTACTACTCCACCACTCTACTACTCCACTACTCTACTACTCTACTACTCCTACTACTCCACTACTCCACCACTCTACTACTCTAATACTCCACTACTCTACTACTCCACTACTCCACTACTCTACTACTCCACTACTCCACTACTCCACTACTCTACTACTCTACTACTCCACCACTCTACTACTCTAATACTCCACTACTCCACTACTCTACTACTCTACTACTCTACTACTCCACTACTCTACTACTCCACTACTCTCTACTCCACTACTCCACTACTCCACTACTCTACTACTCTACTACTCTAATACTCCACTACTCTACTACTCTAATACTCCTCTACTCCACCACTCTACTACTCTAATACTCCACTACTCCACTACTCCACTACTCTACTACTCTACTACTCCACTACTCCACTACTCTACTACTCTACTACTCCACTACTCCACTACTCTACTACTCCACTACTCCACCACTCCACCACTCTACTACTCTACTACTCTACTACTCCACCACTCTACTACTCCACTACTCCACCACTCTACTACTCCACCACTCTACTACTCCACTACTCTACTACTCTACTACTCCACCACTCCACTACTCTACTACTCTACTACTCTACTACTCCACCACTCTACTACTCCACTACTCCACCACTCCACCACTCTACTACTCTACTACTCTACTACTCCACCACTCTACTACTCCACTACTCTAATACTCCACTACTCCACCACTCTACTACTCTACTACTCCACTACTCTACTACTCCACTACTCTACTACTCTACTACTCCACTACTCCACTACTCACTACTCATACTCCACTACTCTACTACTCTACTACTCCACTACTCCACTACTCTACTACTCCACTACTCTACTACTCCACTACTCTACTACTCCACTACTCCACTACTCCACTACTCTACTACTCCACTACTCTACTACTCTACTACTCTAATACTCCACTACTCTACTACTCTACTACTCTAATACTCCTCTACTCCACCACTCTACTACTCTAATACTCCACTAATCCACTACTCTACTACTCTACTACTCTACTACTCCACTACTCTACTACTCCACTACTCTACTACTCTACTACTCCACTACTCCACCACTCCACTACTCTACTACTCTACTACTCTACTACTCCACCACTCTACTACTCCACTACTCTACTACTCTACTACTCCACTACTCTACTACTCCACTACTCCACTACTCCACTACTCTACTACTCTACTACTCCACTACTCTACTACTCCACTACTCTACTACTCCTCTACTCCACTACTCTACTACTCTACTACTCCAGGCCTCCACTCCACCACTCTACTAATCTACTACTCTACTACTCCACCACTCTACTACTCTACTACTCCACTACTCTACCACTCTAGTCCTTTACTCCACTACTCCACTACTCTACCACTCTACTACTCTACTATTCCACTTCTCTACTACTCTAGGCCTCAACTTCACTAATCTGCTACTCTAGGCATCTACTAATCCACCACTCCACTACTCTACTAATCTATTACTATACTACTCCACTAACATACTACTCTACTACTCTACTACTCTACTACTCCACTACTCTACTAATCTATTACTATACTACTCCACTAACATACTACTCTACTACTCTACTACTCTACTACTCCACTACTCTACTACTCCACTACTCTACTACTCCACTACTCCACTACTCCACCACTACTCCACTCTACCACTCTACTACTCTACTACTCCACTACTCCACTACTCTACTACTCCAACACTCCAACACTCCACCACTCCACCACTCCACCACTCTACTACTCCACTACTCTACTACTCTACTACTCCACCACTCCACCACTCTACTACTCCACTACTCCACTACTCTACTACTCTACTACTCCACCACTCTACTACTCCACTACTCCACTACTCTACTACTCTACTACTCCACTACTCTACTACTCTACTACTCTACCACTCTAGGCCTCTACTACTCCACTACTCTACTACTCTACTACTCTCCCACTCTAGGCCTCTACTACTCTACCACTCCACCACTCCACTACTCCACCACTCCACTACTCCACTACCCTACTACTCCACTACTCTACACTACAATACCTTTTTCCACTTTTTTTCCCAAATGCTAGATACTGATAGACAGATAAGGGGAAAAAACACAGACAGACACACAGACAGAGACAGAAACAGAGACAGAAACAGAGACAGAGACAGATAGAGACACAGATAGAGACAGAGACAGAGAAATGAGACAGAGACACAGATAGAGACAGATAGAAACAGAGATAGAGACAGATAGAAACAGAGATAGAGACAGAAATAGAGACACAGACAGAGACACAGACAGAGACACAGACACAAAACCCTAAAGACGATCCCCTGGGCTGTAATTGAGGTCAGAGAGGTCTTGGGCAGATAAACAAGACCTATTGATTCTGGGTAATTTGACTCAGTGATAATGGAATTATGAGGGCTCACCTCTCGCTCTATTTCTCCCTTTCCTTGCTGTCTCTCTCCTTCTTTCTCTCTGACCATGTCGCTCTCATTATCTCTCTCTCCATCTTTCTCTTTCTCCCAATTCAATTCAAAGAGGCTTTATTGCCTAAGCAAGTGAAAAAATAATGAACAAAAGTAAAATAAGCAATCAGAAATTAAGAGTAAACCTTACACACACACACACACACGCAAAAAAAGTTTCAAAAGGATAAAGACATCTCAAATGTTATATTATTATCGATCTTCAGTTTTGTAACAATGTGCAAGTAGTTGTAGTACGAATGTCAGTGGAAAACGAATAAGCGGATATTTATAGGTTGTATTTACAATGTTGTTTGTGTTCCATTGGATGTGCTCCAACTGGCCACAAATCTTGCTGCTGTGACTCTGTGTATTTCACCTAACAGATATGGGAGTTTATCAAAGTTGGATTTGTTTTCAAATTATTTTTTTGTCTGTACAATTTGAGTGAAATATGCATCTCTAATATGATCATACATTTGGCAGGAAGTTAGGAAATGCAGCTCAGTTTACACCTCATTTTGTGGGCAGTGTGCACATGGCCTGTCTTCTGCAGCCTCTGTCAATGGCCATGCTCCATTGTCACTGAGTCTGTACATAGGCAATGACTTTCCACATTTTGGGTCAGTCACAGTGGTTAGGTATTTTGCCACTGTGTACTCTCTGTTTAGGGCCAAATAGCATTCTAGTTTGCTCAGTTTTTTGGTTGATCTTTCCCATATGTCAAGTAATTCTCTTTTATATTTTCTCATGATTTGGTTGGGTCTAATTTTGTTGCTGTCCAGGGGCTCTGTGGGGTCCGTTTGTGTTTGTCCCCCTCCCCATCTCTCTTCTTTTATCTCTCCCTCTCTCTCTCTCAGACGAGGTCTCTCTCTCTCTCTCTCTCTCTCTCTCTCTCTCTCTCTCTCTCTCTCTCTCTCCCTCCCTCTCTCTCAGACGAGGTCTCTCTCCCTCCCTCCCTCTCTCTCTTTCTCTCAGACTAGGTCTCTCTCTCTCTTTCTATTTATAAGAATAATGACACATACATTGCACAGGTGGGCCAGGACTGTTAGTCAATTAGAGAGTCATAAAGGTCTCATCAGCAAAGAGAGGGAGGAAAAGAGCGAGAGATGAGACATAAAGAGGTACTGATGTAGTGAATAATATCGTATTGGTTCTGCAGTGGGATTTTTCTACAGGCCCATAACTGTAAATATACAGCACATGGCCAAAAGTATGTGGAAATCGCATCAAATTAGTGGATTCGGCTATTTTAGCCACACCCGTTGCTGACAAGTGTATAAAATTGATCACACCGCCATGCAATCTCCATAGACAAACATTGGTATTCGAATGGCCCGTACTAAAGAGCTAAGTGACTTTCAAGGTGGCACCATCATAGGATGCCACCTTTCCAACAAGTCAGTTCGTCAAATTTCTGCCCTGCTGGAGCTGCCTCGGTCAACTGCAAGTGCTATTATTGTGAAGTGGAAACGTCTAGGAGCAACAAGACATCAGTCCCAAAGTGTAAAAATCATCTGTCCTCTGTTGCAACACTCACTACCGAGTTCCAAACTGCCTCTGCAAGCAAGGTCAGCACAAAAACTCTTCGTCAGGAGCTTCATGGAATGGGTTTCCATGGCTGAGCAGCGGCACACAAGCCTACGATCTCCATGCGCAATAACAAGCGTCGACTGGAGTGGTGTAAAGCTCACCGCCATTGAACACTGGGGCAGTGGAAACGGGTTGTCTGGAGCATTCTCTGAATTCCAATGCATAGTGCCAACTATAAAGTTTGGTGGAGGAGGAATAATGGTCTGGGGCTGTTAGTCATGGTTCGGGCCCCTTAGTTCCAATGAAGGGAAATCTTAACGCTACAGCATACAATGACATTCTAGATGATTCTGTGCTTCCAATTTTGTGGCAACAGTTTTGGGGAAGGCAAATATAGACGCAGAGTTCCAGCGAATCAGGAACAGGAACATAACACCGTCTATGCTGTGCTCGGCCGTCACAGACCTTTTTTTTGATGACATTGTACCGACAGAAGGCGTCAAAGACTGGAAGGATCGATGGACTCTTTAGTTGACATTCTGAGGTGTCATGTTGTAGGCTGGTAAGACTGTGGTACTGGCCTGCTGAGTAGCAAGAGGAACTGCCCCCCCCCCCCCCACACCCCACCCCCAACCCACCCTTCTTTCCTTCAGGCCAAGCTCAAACCCTTACACCCCTAATCAGAATACTCCATTCTGTCACCTCTGGTCTCTTGACCCTCCCACCCCTACGGGAGGGCAGCTACCGCTCAACCCAGTCAAAGATCTCTGTCCTGGCACCACAATGGTGTGACCAGCTTCCTCCTGAAGCTAGGACAGCAGAGACCCTGCCCATCTTCTTTTACATTTTTTAAATAATATTTATATGTTTATATATATTATATATATTTTTTTACTTCATATACAAACTTATACATACACACAACTTACAGACGCACACAAACAATGACTACATCTCGTCTGCCCAGACCAACATGCTCACACCCCCATCCCTAGTGCCCTAACCTTAACCCTAAAGAATGACTACTTCTCGTCTGCCCAGACCAACATGCTCACACCCCCATCCCTAGTGCCCTAACCTTAACCTTAAAGAATGACTACATCTCGTCTGCCCAGACCAACATGCTCACACCCCCATCCCTAGTGCCTTAACCTTAACCCTAAAGAATGACTACTACTCGTCTGCCCAGACTCGAATGAGCCTGTATGCTCACACCCCCCATCCCTAGTGCCTGCATTATTGTTTGCCAATTGGCCTTAAATTGCATCAACTTTGTTTTTCTCTGTCGCCCATGCTATTTCAATTTTTCAATAACACATCATTAGATTTTTCTATTGTGTTAACGATGGCGGATTGATTTCCAAGTTTTTTAGTGTACGTTTTTTCAAGATGTGTGATGAGATGAGAATCATCCAGCCCATTGAATATCTCACTACACCCCCATATGCCATGTCTTGAAATATTCAGACAGATGGAATACTTCTGACAGCCAACTTTCTAGCTCTGCCCCACAACTTCAGGACTTTATAGAATTCCCAGTTGTACACGTAAGACATGACTCTGCCATTGTGCTGTAGAATTTGGGATTTTTTTTCTCCTGTATAATACATTCTATACATTAGTTTATACTGGATGAAGCGTACACTTTCGTTAACTGTAATTTAGTTAGTTCTGCTCCAACTTTCCCTCCAATTAAACCAAGCCCAGCAAACCAAGCCCGGCAAACCAAGCCCGGCAAACCAAGCCCGGCAAACCAAGCCCGGCAAACCAAGCCCGGCAAACCAAGCCCGGCAAACCAAGCCCGGCAAACCAAGCCCGGCAAACCAAGCCCAGCAAACCACGTCCAGCACGTATCACAAGCGATTTTAGGCTATATATACAAATGTTTCTCTGGTGGATATTTTGTCATTTTTTACCAATGACAAAACTATTGTACCAGGTTAGATTAGAAAACCTATGTCATAAAATTAACTTTGAATTATTTATCATTTTAGGAACTACATGATTTCCACCAATGTTCCCACATTTTTTTTTTCCAGCACTGACCAAATCTCAGGTCTGCTGGACGGAAACTTTGTACGTTCAACCAATTCTGTGCATCTTCCAGCGGGCCTTTACTGTGAACACTGAGGCTGTACCCGTTCTAAGTAAGTTTCAGACAGTGGTCAAGTAAGCTACTGTGGCTATTTGATCATAGTGTAGGCCTACCAGAGTGGCCTGCCATCAAAAACAATGTGGACATTTTAACATGGAAATAGCTGTTCTATCATTCAGCCTACAGTAGCAGCCAATGTGTGGTGTTCAATCTAGGCCTACATTCAATTAGACTTTTGGAAAAAAAAACCTGCAGGGCTTGACAGTAACCTGTTTATCTACTTGTCCTTCAGACAAGGAAGTGACTTACAATGTTGTTGTGTTGTTTAGATGAAAGAAACCACTTAACAAAATAAAATGCATTATTCTCATAACATTATTACAGAGAATCAGACAAATTATGATGCCCTCTGCCTATTGGCTACTTAGCTTATTCTAGCATGTGTCAAAATACAACACTGCCCCTTTAAGACATAAAAAAAAAGCTCTTTACCTGACTAGCTTTTCAAAGATGTCTAGAAATGTACACGTTTTGTGGTCTTGTAGGAAGCAATCACTCCCCTATTGCTGACTACAAATGATCTACAACTGGGCTAGTAACTCACTAACTAACAAATAATATGAACAAATGTGTACAGATGGCTACATGCAGCTCTCGCTTTGATCTCAAAACAAGCGCATCTACTTGTGACTGCTCATGCTGTGAACACAGTCCAGTTCAAAGAGAATGGCACAGATTAATATATGGCAATGTCTATTTGCATATAGGCCTACTGCAGCTCTGATTGGTTATGGCGCACCAGTCTGTGTAGAGTACCGGCTGAGTAGTGCGTGTCAATGCAATAGAATCCTACTCTGATGCGTTCTGCCAACAATAAAATCTCTTGCGTAGTTAGTTTTTGTTTCACTATGTTGCCTTGAAAGTGGCTAATATTGTGTTGATTCGATCACAATTCCCACAGTAAAGGGAAATGTTGATAGTGTTAACTAACTAAGGGGGGGGTGGGGGGGGGGGGGGAGACTCTAGAAAGTTGAGTGAAATTCAATCATGTGCTTCACTGTGTGGGCTTCTCTGCTCGGGCAGTCCCAGGGGTCACTGCACCATTGCATACCACTGTTCTCCAGGCCTATTTCCTATGTTGGCTGCGCGAGGAAGTCTTTTAAACATGGTGTTAACTTTATCTAGCCAACCATTGGTCAGGGTGGATATATTGCTATTAATTTACCTTTATTTAACTAGGCAAGTCAGTAAAGAACAAATTCTTATTTTCAATGACAGCCTAGGAACAGTGGGTTAACTGCCTTGTTCAGGGGCAGAATGATAGATTTTTACCTTGTCAGCTCGGGCATTCAAACTTGCAACCTTTCGGTTACTAGCCTAACGCTCTAACCACTACGCTTCCCTGCCGCCCCTATATAACATGTCTGTCTAGTATTCTCATCCGAAAAGCATTTCAGTTGGAGGATTCTGACAAGCCAGAGCTTGGTGACAAACCGGTAACCCCTACTTACAATCGTCAGTGACAACGACGCTACATTCCAAGTCCGCTACATTCCGGTCAAGATCTCCGTTGTCCTGGAGAGTGAAGTTGTGGTGACTGACCCAGACTGGCTGACGCTTAACTGGGAATGTTTGGTCTGATCTATGCTTTACTAACACAGTGAGGCTGCTGCTTATATAAACAGACTTGAAATCATTGGCCACTTTAGTAAATGGATCACTAGTCACTGTCACTTTAATAATGTTTATATATCTGGCATTACTCATCTCATATGTATATACTGTATTCTATACTATTCTACTGTATCTTAGTCTATGCATTACTCATCTCATATGTATATACTGTGTTCCCATTTTGAACCATGTAATGCGTCTGAAGGTAGAACTCTGCCTACCTGGCAGGCCCGGGAGGAGCAAATCAAGTGCACCTATAGGTCTATCACTGGCCAATCATATACTGTAGCTCAGCTCAACATTTTTTGCACAGTTTTATTGGACTGTAAAAAGAATCCTCGAACGCACAGCAGAGTTGATACAATGAGAGTTTAAAATGTTTAAAACCATGACTAGAGAGAGACTCGAATGCAGCAAAGAGCTGCTGTTTATATGACTAAGTCAATGTTGAAGTTGTTATTCAGAACTGTCAAACACCTTGTTCAACACTTTTATAAGCCATAAAATGCACATTCTCCCTACTTCCACTCATGCTACAAACAGCACTGCAGCTGTAATGAATAGTATAGCAAAGTTTTTCCATTAGCTTGTGTTGTTATTATAAGAGGCTTGTGTCTTTTTTTAATATCGAGGAATATTTATTTTTCTCGGGTCATAGGAGGTATCAACATGAGGCAGAAATAATGCGGTGCGACTTGAGTTTCTCCATCAGCTGGAAGACTGTCCCCTTTTTCTCAGCGGAGGGAGAGAGGAGAGACGGTGAGTCAGATGAGAGGCAGCCTCACTGCTGCTCTCTCCCCTCAGACTGACCGGCAGATGCAGGCCATCAGTACAGTAAAAAAAAACTAATTATTTTGCTCACTCAGCTGTGCCTCGTAATACAACACATTATCTATTACCAGTGTGATCATATACCTAATTTAAAAAATATATAATTTCTAAATGGTCTGAGAAGGACAACATTGGCAGGGCAATTCAAGCATAGCCAATATGCAGCGATAATGTATTGGGCCTATAGCCTACTGCACAAACCTCATTGCTACAGAACTATTTTTAATTGGTTAATGTTGCGTAAGCTTATATTTTAAAATAAATTATTAATAATAATTTATTTCCGAGCGGTAGATCTCGGCTAGCATTTTGACTCAGAAAGTGATCTTGACTCAGAAAGTGATCTTGACTCAGAAAGTGATCTTGACTCAGAAAGTGATCTTGACTCAGAAAAGGCTGATAACCACTGCCTTAAACCATTTGAGTTGCACGTTTCATGTTTAAGTAAGCTTAACTCATTTGTATTTAAGTCAACTTCACAAGAGTTCATTTATAATAACATAGTATATTTAAGTAAAGTTGACAACATAATTTAAGTTAGCTTCACTCAATAATGTTATGTTACATTTACATAGTTTATTCAAGTAAGGTTAACAAGAACACTTGTTGTGCTTACTCAAACATTGACAGTACAGTAGACTCAAATTATTCATTTGAGTCTACGGTTTCCCTCAAATCATTCGGTTTCCTCAAATCAGGTGTTACATTGGTGATGTAAACTGTATATGACTCTGTTTATACCCATACCAACCCAACCTAAACCAGCATGGTTTAAACTGTATTCCACCGTGGCACGACACAGATCACTGTAGTACACTACAGCCCAACCCATCCTATCCCTGGCAGAGCCATACCAACCCAACCTAAACCAGCATGGTTTAAACTGTATTCCACCGTGGCACGACACAGATCACTGTAGTACACTACAGCCCAACCCATCCTATCCCTGGCAGAGCCAGGTTGGTTGCCCGCCCTGCCATCCTACCATCCGAGGCCCTTGCAGAGCTATGCCATTAAGTCCAGTAGAGATGTAAACGTAACCTGTATTTAACAGAGGACAACTCTGTTGACAGCTGCAGTCAAACGTAACACCTCAATTCCACGGGGCTTTTATGCCCGGATTCTGGGAGTATCTCTCTCAACTCTCCCACCCCCCACCCCCCCCGAATACATATACACACACACACACACACACACACACACACACACACACACACACACACACACACACACACACACACACACACACACACACACACACACACACACACACACACACACAGAGAGTTAGGGTTAAGGTTAGTGAAAATAGGATTTTGAATGGAAATTCATGAAATACGTGTGTGTGTGTGTGTGTGTGTGTGTGTGTGTGTGTGTGTGTGTGTGTGTGTGTGTGTGTGTGCGTGCGTGTGTGTGTAAAGCCCTGTGTCATACCATAGACAAACCGTACCTAATAAGTTCTATATTTCCTTAGCAAACAGTCTCTTACACTTAGCTGTGGTCTAATCAGCCTATAAGGATGACAAAGAGACCATGAAATAGATTAGAGGGTAGTCTCAGAGGATCAAATCAATTAAAATGTTATTGGTCACATGGTTAGCAGATGTTAATGCGAGTGTAGCGAAACGCTTGTGCTTCTAGTTCCGACAGTGCAGTAATATCTAACAACAAATCTAACAAATTCACAACAACTACCTAATACACACAAATCTAAAGGGGTGAATGCGAATATGTACATATAAATATATGGATGAGCGATGGCCGAGCGGCATAGGCATGGTGCAGTAGACGGTATAAAAATACAGTATATACATGTGATATGAGTAACGTAAGATATGTAAGCGTTATTAAAGTGGCATTGTTTTAAAGTGACTAGTGATCCATTTATTCAAGTGATCGAGTCTCAATGTGGGCAGAAGTCTCTCTGAGTTAGTGATTGCTGTTTTAGCAGTCTGATGGCCTTTGAGATAGAAGCTGTTTCTCAGTCTCTCTCGGTCTCAGCTTTTGATCCTTTGTGAACCCCATTTTGTTATCATATGTAAACAGGATCGAAGCTTTGGCCATATAGTTCAATAAAAGCTTCTGCTTATTAAATGTGGGCTGAGACAGAGGGTCATTATAAGCTAATTGACAGCCATTTAGAAGGTAAAGAGCGCTAACGACCAAATGACCCCAACACCAACAAAGGTTTGGACCTTATGTAGTAGTAGTAGTAGTAATAGTAGTAGTAGTAGTAGTAGTAGTAGTAGTAGTAGTAGGGGACTAACACAGTACATTTACATTACATTTACGTCATTTAGCAGACGCTCTTATCCAGAGCGACTTACAAATTGGTGCATTCACCTTATGATATCCAGTGGAACAACCACTTTACAATAGTACATCTATATCTTTTTGGGTGGGTGGGGGGGGGAGGGGGGGTAGAAGGATTACTTTATCCTTATCCTAGGTATTCCTTAAAGAGGTGGGGTTTCAGGTGTCTCCGGAAGTTGGTGATTGACTCCGCTGTCCTGGCGTCGTGAGGGAGCTTGTTCCACCATTATGTGAATCGACACTCTGCAAAGCAAACACAAACTAATCCTACAGAAAAATACCCTATATTTGAAGTACATTAGTCCTCTCTTTTAAAAAACTGTTGTGAGGTTGTGTTTAATGGTCAGTTACGTAGTCATTAGTACTTTGTAAGTTCAAGAAAGTTCAATGAGTCTCGGTCTGAGTCTGTGTTAAGTCTTGGTGTGGACACTGTATCTAAAGGGACATTGTTTTAAGGGGCAATGTGAGGCCCTGTCCTAAAATAGTTCCAGACGCAGACAGCCTCCCAGCTACCAATCTGTCGCTACTGTTCAGTCACATCACATAACACCAGTCTCTACCATTGGAAGATAACTAAGAGACCCCCTTCCAGAATAGCCTCAATTCATCGGGGCATGGACTCTACGAGGTGTTGAAAGCGTTTCCACAAGGATGCTGGCCCCATGTTGACTCCAATGCTTCCCACAGTTGTGTCAAGTTGGCTGGATGTCCTTTTGGGTGGTGGACCATTGTTGATACACACGGGAAACTGTTGAGCGTGAAAAACACAGCAGCGTTGCAGTTCTTGACACACTCAAACCGCTGGTACCTACTACCGTACCCCGTTCAAAGGCACTTAAATGTGTTGTCTTGCTCGTTCACCCTCTGAATAGAACACATACACAATCCATGTTGTCTCAAGGCTTAAAAATCCTTCTTCAACCGTCTCCTTCCCGTCATCTACACTGTTGAATTGGAAAACCCATACAGTCGCTCCTTGACATTGTCTCTGTCACGTCGGTTGGAAGGAAGGAGAGGACCAAGGTGCAGCGTGGTGAGCGTACATATTCTTTTTATTTGAAAAGACGCCGAACAAAACAATAAACACTATCCAACATACCGTGAAGCTAAAGGCTATGTGCCCTAAACAAAGTCAACTTCCCACAACACAAGGAGGGAAAAAGGGCTACCTAAGTATGGTTCCCAATCAGAGATAACGATAGACAGCTGTCCCTTATTGAGAACCATACTCGGCCAAAACATAGAAAATAAAAAACATAGAAAAAGGAACATAGAATCCCCACCCTAGTCACACCATGGCCTAACCAAAATAGAGAATAAAACACTCTCTATGGCCAGGGCGTGACAGTCTCTCAGCCCTCTCTAACTCTTAACTTTGAGACACTGTGAGGACAGACACTGGGAGACGAGAAGCAAGTACAGGGAGTGAATATTTAATAAATAACAGACATGAAACAAAACACGGACACTGTCTGGACGAGGGAAACATAACAACATTAGTGCTGACACTGGGATCAAACTGAGGAACAGACAGATATAGAGGAGGCAATCAATAAAGTGATGGAGTCCAGGTGAGACCAATGAAGCGCTGATGCTCGTAACGATGGTGACAGGTGTGCGTAATGATGGGCAGCCTGGCGACCTCGAGCGCCAGAGAGGGGGAGCGTTAGCAGATGAGACAGACACTTTATTACACTGCAGAGAGTAGATTCACACCTCTTTCTGGAACTCAATTCATTTCAAAAGGGCTTTATTGGCATGGGAAAGATATGTTTACATTGTCAAAGCAATAGCGTTTTGTTCATAATGTTTTGTACACTCAGTGTATATTGCCTTAGCAAACAGTCTCTTACACTGAGCTAAATCAGACAAAATAGTCAAATAAACTCCTTTATTTAAATGGGAAATCACGCTTTATCAATGACATAGAGACCATGGACTGCCAAAACACAAAAGACTGAGTCCAGTAATCTAAGGCCACACTAACCAGGTGAGTCCAGTAATCCAAGACCACACCAACCAGGTGAGCCCAGTAATCCAAGACCACACCAACCAGGTGAGCCCAGTAATCCAAGACCACACCAACCAGGTGAGTCCAGTAATCTAAGACCACACCAACCAGGTGAGCCCAGTAATCCAAGACCACACCAACCAGGTGAGCCCAGTAATCTAAGACCACACCAACCAGGTGAGCCCAGTAATCCAAGACCACACCAACCAGGTGAGTCCAGTAATCTAAGGCCACACCAACCAGGTGAGCCCAGTAATCCAAGACCACACCAACCAGGTGAGCCCAGTAATCTAAGACCACACCAACCAGGTGAGTCCAGTAATCTAAGGCCACACCAACCAGGTGAGCCCAGTAATCTAAGGCCACACCAACCAGGTGAGCCCAGTAATCTAAGGCCACACCAACCAGGTGAGCCCAGTAATCTAAGGCCACACCAACCAGGTGAGCCCAGTAATCTAAGGCCACACCAACCAGGTGAGCCCAATAATCTAAGGCCACACCAACCAGGTGCAGTTTCACATCAATATCCAATGATAATGTGACAAAGAAATGTAACTTCAGTGTTGTGCCCCTTTCATGATAGACACTCACAACAGATACACAGGGTGCACTTTAATAATCTTTACACACTACAGAGACAACAGCCTAACATAGGATGACAATAACCCAGTTTCAACATGGATCATATGCTATCACCATTTCACCTCAGCCCGACGTAAAGAATATGCATGTACGAGGTTCTAAAAATAACACTGTGACTGATTTAAACCAGAGGTGTTACTTATGACTGCTTCCTGTGTGCAGTGTGCTACTTCCTGTGTCCTAGGGTAACATCTGGGCTGCTTCCTTTTAGACATGAAAACACTCCACTGATAAGAAACAAATCTGTCCTGACTGGAGGACTTCATCAGCAAACCTCTCATCATTTTTGACTACTGAAATTCTTAAATCCATGATTTCTACATACTAGGCCTGTTAGGCTAAAGTAGAGAGGGAGGATAAAGATCTCTAGTCAATGATAAGAATAAGGATACGCAGATTAGAGCTGATGGGGGGGATAAGAGGAGAGTCAGACCTGTGGGTGGTGTGGTGTGGGTGGGTGTGTGTGTGGGTGTGCTTCACTAGGACAGCATGGGCCCACTGGCAGTGCAGCTGCAGCGTTAGTGGGTCAGTGTGCCATCAGCGGCCTATTCATTCATCACTATTCTACAGAACCTCTCTCTCTCTCCTCTCCCCCTCTCTCTCTCTCTCTCTCTCTCTCTCTCCTCTCCCCTCTCTCTCTCTCTCTCTCTCTCCTCTCTCCTATCTCCTCTCCCCTCTCTCTCCTCTCTCTCTCTCTCTCTCTCTCTCTCTCTCCTCTGTCCTCTCCCCTCTCTCTCTCTCCTCTCTCCTCTCTCCTCTCTCCTCTCCTCTCTCTCTCTCTCTCTCTCTCCTCTGTCCTCTCTCCCCTCTCTCCTCTCTCCTCTCCTCTCTCCTCTCCTCTCCCCCTCTCTCTCTCTCCTCTCTCCCTCTCTCTCTCGCTCTCTCTCTCTCTCTATCTCTCCTTCTCTCTGATTCACCGTCCTTCCCTCAGTCCCTCTCTGAGTCACCATTAATCCCTCTCTCTATTTTACTCTTTCGTTGACCCTAATCGCTCTCCTCTTCCTCCAGTTTATCGCTGCCTGCAATGCAATATTGATAAATATTAGGGGTTTTATTTTCTGTTTTTAAAGGTGGCAGGAGAATACACTACCTCCTCAGGGTTTAGGAAGAGGAGGAAGGAGGCAGGGGAAAGAGAAGCAGGAGGAGGTGTTTGGCTCTGCTGAATGCTCTTACAGGATTGAAAGAAGAAGTGTTTATTTTAGGGTTCTCGCGTGGGCGAACACACACAGTCAAGACACACGAGCACACACACACACACACACACACACACACACACACACACACACACACACACACACACACACACACACACACACACACACACACACACACACACACACACAGCAGATAGTGTGAGAGGAAGTGAGAACCATCTTAGGAAGTCTAAAAGGCACCAGGCCAGGTCTGACGTACCTTAATATAAAGTACCAGTCAAAAGTTTGGACACACGTACCCATTCCAGGGTTTGTCTTTATTTTGACTATTTTCTACATTGTAGAATAATAGTGAAGACTTTAAAACTATGAAATAACACATATGGAATCATGTAGTAACCAAAAAAAGTGTTAAGTAAAGAGTGCGCAAACCCGTCATCAAGGCAAAGGGTGGCTACTTGGAAGAATCTGAAACACAAAATATATTTTGATTTGTTGAACACTTTTTTTTGGTTACTGCATTATTCCATATGTGTTATTTCATACTGTTGAGGTCTTCACTATTATTCTACAATGTAGAAAATAGTCAAAATAGAGAAAAACCCTGGAACGAGTAGGTGTGTCCAAACACACACACAAACACACACACAATAAACACACACACACAGACACATCACACACACACACACACACACACACACACACACACACATAATAAACACACACACACACATAATAAACACACACACACATTCTTTCAGTGTGCCCTATATGAAACATTCACAGTATTATATTGACTCATACTGGGTCACCGTTACCCATGATTCTGTCCTGAGTAAAGCTGTTGTCATGGTAATAAGGTCACTAGCATGCTCATATGTCACAAGGGATTTGTTTTGGGCTGACACCATTTACAATGCTCTGTACGTGCCAGGCGCGCGTGCGCGCGCGTGTGTGTGTGTGTGTGTGTGTGTGTGTGTGTGTGTGTGTGTGTGTGTGTGTGTGTGTGTGTGTGTGTGTGTGAGAGAGAGAGAGAGAGACGCTCTGGGGTTTGTTAGCTCTTTAACGTGGATTTTTGTAAAGCCTATTGGTCTGACCTGTTTACTCACTGATTCCCTAATGGTGGGTCTGTGTCCACTTGATCCCTTCCTCCTGGTTGGCAGCCTAAAGACTGCATCCCAAATGGCACCCTATTCCCTATATAGTGCACTACTTTGACCAGGACACTATGGGCCCCACATAGGGAATAGGGTGCCATCTGGGATACACACTAAGTCTGGGCTGAGGCTCAAGTCATTGTTCTGGTGATCTGGACGGACAGCGATGGGGAATATTACAATGAAAGATTGGGCTACCGGTAAAACAGCTTAAGATGTGACCCATGGCAGGACCCATTGAAGTTCAGAACTCATTAAGGCTGGCCACCTCACAATGCCTTCTGTTGTTGATGCTTTTTCTCTATTTATTGTTTGTTTATATCATTGTTTGTTTGTAGTTTCTTTCACTTCCTGTCACTGGGTTCCATGAGGTTCTTGTCTGTCACCACCAAGTCTTGCTGTCCCCCCCTCTCTCTAAATTCAATTTCAATTTCAATTTAAGGGGTTTTATTGGCATGGGAAACATATGTTTACATTGCCAAAGCAAGTGTAGTAAACAATAAACAAAAGGTAAATAAACAATAACAAATGAACAGTAAACATTACACTCACAGAAGTTCCAAAAGAATAAAGACATTTCAAATGTCATAGTATTTCTATATACAGTGTTGTAATGATGTGCAAGTAGTTAAAGTACAAAAGGGAACATAAAATACCATAAATATAGGTTGTATTTATAATGGTGTTTGTTCTTCACTGGTTGCCCTTATTTTGTGACACCAGGTCACAAATCTTGCTGCTGTGATGCAACACTGTGGTATTTCACCGAATCTGAGGGAAATGTATCTCTCTAATATGGTCATACATCACGAGGTTAGGAAGTGCAGCTCAGTTTCCACCTCATGTGGGCAGTGAGCTTGTCTTCTCTTGAGAGCCAGGTCTGCCTATGGTGGCCTTTCTCAATAGCAAGGCTATGCTCACTGAGTCTGTACACAGTCAAAGCTTTCCTTAAGTTTGTGTCAGTCACAGTGGTTAGGTATTCTGCCACTGTGTACTCTCTGTTTAGGGCCAAATAGCATTCTAGTTTTCTCTGTTCTTTTGTTGATTCTTTCCAAAGTGTCAAGTAAATATCTTTTGTTTTCTCATGATTTGGTTGGGTCTAATTGTGTTGCTGTCCTGGGGCTCTGTGGGGTCTGTTTGTGTTTGTGAACAGAGCCCCAGGACCAGCTTGCTTAGGTGACTCTTCTCCAGGTTCATCTCTCTGTAGGTGATGGCTTTGTTAAGGAAGGTTTGGGAATCGCTTCCTTTTAGGTGGTTGTAGAATCCAGAAAATCCCCGAAGTGCGCATTTCCGAGAAGAGCCGAAGTTCCCTCGAGAATCATCGTCGACGGGTCAGCCGGTTATTCCTATGCAACTGGGCAGAGCTAGATTGTCGCCTAGGGAACGTTCATGTAGGGTGAGCTCCAACTGTTGTCTGTACTGTGGGGCTGCGAGACATTATATAAACGCCTAACCTATTTCTTTAGTAGGAACAAGTACTCTGGTGAGCCATCACCCAGACCAGTCTATGTCTCTCCTGGTGCTCATTGACACTGAGAGTTTTATGGATGCTTTATGGATGCTACCCTAGTTTCTGAATTAGGTATCCCCACTCAACTCTTCTCTGTTCCCATGGATGCTAGAGCACTGGAAAGAGTTACCCACAGTACTGTTCCCGTTAGTCTGTGGGATTCAGGAAATCACAGTGAGTCAATAGAGCTTTTCCTCCTGGATTCCCCAAATTTCCTGTTGTTTTGGCTCCAAAAACACAACCCCGTTATTGACTGGACCACGAATTCCATCCTGGGTTGGAGTCCGTTCTGTTATTCGCCTTAAAGTGGCTCAGCCTTCCCCGAGACGTCCCCCTCAGGGCTTAAGTCTCGGATTTCTCAGTAACGCAATAGAAAACAATAGAAAAATCTATGTACAGTGTGTGCAAATGTAGAAGAATAGGGAGGTAGGCAATAAATAGGCCATAGAGGCAAAATAATTACAATTTAGCATTAACACGAGTGATAGATGTGCAGATGATGATGTGCAAGTAGAGATACTGGGGTGCAAAAGAGCAAGAGGGTAAGTAATAAGATGGTGATGAGGTAGTTGGATGGGCTATTTACAGATGGGCTGTGTACAGGTACAGTGATCGGTAAGCTGCTCTGACAACTGATGCTTAAAGTTAAAGAGGGAGATACAAGACTCCAGCTTCAGTGACTTTTGCAATTCATTCAGTGATTTTTGCAATTCATTCCAGTGATTGGCAGCAGAGAACTGGAAGGAAAGGCGGCCAAAGTAAGTGTTGGCTTTGGGGATGACCAGTGAAATATACCTGCTGGAGCACGTGCTACGTGTGGGTGTTGCTATGGTGACCAGTGAGCTGAGATAAGGCGGGGCTTTACCTAGAAAATACTTATAGACGACCTGGAGCCAGTGGGTTTGGCAACGAATATGAAGCGAGGGCCAGATGCTTAATGTGAGTCTGAAAGGAGAGTTTACAGTCTAACCAGACACCTGGGTATTTGTAGTTGTCCACATATTCTAGGTCAGAACCGTCCAGAGTAGTGAACCCTGGCCTTCATCTGACAATGTTTCTGGTGGGCCACAATGGTTCCTGACGCCTCTGTCTTCGTCGCCGCATGCACTGTTTGTGCTCAGAATATGACTCAGCGGCAAGCTCCGTCTGGTTTCCTTCAGCCACTACCTGTCCCTCATCGTCTCTGGTCCCATATTTCCCTGGACGTTGTCACTGGGCTCACTCCATCTGATGGCAACACCGTCATTCTGACGGTAGTGGACCGGTTCTCCAAGGTCGCCCATTTCATTCCTCTCCCCAAACTACTCTCTGTCAAAGAGACAGCCCAGCTCATGGTGCAGCACGTCTCCGGATTCATGGACTCCTGGTGGACATGGTCTCCGACCGGGGTCCTTAGTTCTCATCTCGGTTATGGAAGGTGTTCTGCACCCTTATTGGGTCGTCTCCCAGCCTGTCCTCCGGATTCCATCCCCAATCCAACGGCCAGTCGGAGCGAGCGAACCAAGACCTGCAAACAACCTTAAGATGCCTCGTCTCAACCAACCCCACTACCTGGAGCCGACAACTAGTCTGGGTGGAGTATGCCCGGAACACTCTTCCCTGTTCGGCCACATCACTCTCTCCTTTCAAGTGCTCCATGGGGTATCAGCCTCCACTCTTCCCAGAACAAGAGCAGGAAGTCAACATACCCTCGGCCCAGATGTTCACCCAGGTAGAACACCAGGTGGCGCCCCTAGGGGGGGGGGGGGGGGGGGGGTACAGTCCCACCCTGATCTGTTTAACCTGTCCTTGTCTCCACCCCCCCTCCAGGTGTCACCCACCTTATCCTCTGTGTATTTATACCTGTTTTCTGTCTGTTGCCATCAGATGGAGTGAGCCCAGTGACAAAGTCCAGGGAAATATGGGACCAGGGACGATGAGGGACAGGTAGTGGCTGAAGGAAACCAGACGGAGCTTGCCGCTGAGTCTTATTCTGAGCACAAACAGTGCATGCGGCGACGAAGACAGAGGCGTCAGGAACCAGTTCGTCTTGTTTGCCAAGTCAACCAGTGTTTTTCTCGTAGCTCCTGTTTTTCCCAGTCTCTGTTTTTCTTGTCCTCATGGTTCTGACCCTTCCCTGTCCTGACTCTGAGCCCGCCTGCTTGACCACTCTGCCTGCCCCTGACCTCGAGCCTGCCTGCCGCCCTGTACCGCTTTGGACTCTGCCCTGGCTATGAACTCTTGCCTGTCCCTGACCTACATTTTTCCTACCCCTTGGACTATAATAAATAGCAGAGCTCAAACCATCTGCCTCCCGTGTTTGTATCTGGGTCTCGCCTTGTGTCATTATAGTTATGTTCCTTTTGATGGCATAGAAGGCCCTTCTTGCCTTGTCTCCTAGATTGTTCACAACTTTGCGGAAGTTACCTGTGGTGCTGATGTTTATGCCAAGAACGCCCCCATTCTCACTCTCACTTTCACACTCACACAGTTTTGTGATGTGATGCGAAACTTAAATCTGTTTTACCTCATTTCTACCAGCATGTCACATGTGCAACCACAGGAGAAAAAAAACTCTAGACCACCTTTACGCCACACACCATAGACGCGTACAAAGCTCTCCCTTGCCTTCCATTTGGCAAATCTGACCATAATTATATCCTCCTGATTCCTGCTTACAAGCAAAACAATTCAAGCAGGACGTACCAGTGACTTGCGCAATATGGAAGTGGTCTGATGACGCGGATGCTAAGCTACAGGACTGTTTTGCTAGCACAGACTGGAATATGTTCCGGGATTCATCCGATGGCATTGAGGTGTATACCACATAAGTGCAGAAGCCATGGATTACATGCAACATCCGCACTGAGCTAAAGGCTAGCCTACCAGACGATCTAAATGCCTTCTATGCTTGCTTCATGGCAAGCAACACTGAACAATGCATGAGAGCACCAGCTGTTCTGGACGAATGTGTGATCTCCGTAGCCGATGTGAGCAAGACCTTTAAACAGGTCAACATTGACAAGGCCGCAGGGCCAGACCGATTACCAGGACGCGTACTCAGAGCATGCGCTCTCCAACTGGCCAAGTGTCTTCACTGACATTTTCAACCTCTCCCTGACCGAGTCTGTAATACCTACATTTTTTCAAGCAGACTACCATAGTCCCTGTGCCCAAGAATGCCAAGGCAACCTGCCTAAATAACTACCACCCCGTAGCACTCACGTCTGTAGCCATGAAGTCCTTTGAAAGGCTGGTCATTGCTCACATCGAATACCATCATCCCAGAAACCCTAGACCCACTACAATTTGCATACCACACCAATAGATCCACAGGTGACGCAATAGGAACACCTTCATGAGAATGCTGTTCATTGACTACAGCTCAGCGTTCAACCCCATAGTGCCCTCAAAGCTCATCAATAAGCTAAGTACCCTGGGACTAAACACCTCCCTTTGCAACTGGATCCTGGACTTCCTGGTGGGCCGCCCCAGGTGGTAAGGGTAGGCAACAACACATTTGCCACATTGATCCTCAACACAGGGGGCCCCCAGGGGTGGGTGCTTACATGTTACCTCCATTACCTCGACTAACCTGTAGCACATTCACTCGGTATCGGTACCCCCTGTATAGAGCCTCATTAGTGTTACTTTATTGTTACTTTTTTTTACTTAAGTTTATTTAAACAAATGTAGCAAAAATGTTCTTATTTACTTTTTCAAAACTCTATTGCCTGGCCGGTTCCCCTCTCTCCACTGGGATTCTCTGCCTCTGACTTCTGACTCTATTATGGGGGCTGAGTCACTGCCTTACATGTGCTCTTTCATGCTGTCCCAAGGAGGGGTGTGTCACTGATGTGATTTCCTGTCCGGATTGGCGCCCCCTCGGGTTGGTGCCGTGGAGGAGATCTTGGTGGGCTATCCTCAGCCTTGTCTCAGGGTGGTAAGTTGGTAGTTTGCGGATATCCCTCTAGTGGTGTGGGGGCTGTGCTTTAGCAAAGTGGGTGGGGTTATATCCTGCCTGGTTGTGCCTGACCGGAGGTATCGTTGGACAGGGCCACAGTGTCTCCCGACCCCTCCTGTCTCAGCCTCCAGTATCTATGCTGCAATAGTCTTTGTGTCAAGGGCTAGGGTCAGTCTGTTAAATCTGATGTAATTCTCCTGCCTTATCCAGTGTCCTGTGTGAATTTAAGTATGTTCCCTCTAATTCTCTCCTCCTCACCTCCCGGAGGACCTGAGCCCTATGACTATGCCTCAGGACTACCTGGCCTGATGACTCCTAGCTGTCCCCAGTCCACCTGGTCGTGCTGCTGCTCCAGTTACAACTTTTCTGCCTGCAGCTATGGAACCCTGACCTGTTCACCGGACGTGCTACCTCGTCCCAGACCTGCTGTTTTCGACTCTCTCTCTGTACCGCATCTGCTGTCTCGAACTCTGAATGCTTGGCTATAAAAAGCCAAGAGACATTTACTCCTGAGCTGTTGACCTGTTGCACCCTCTACAACTACTGTGATTATTATTATTTGACCCTGCTGGTCATCTATGTACATTTGAACATCTTGGCCAAGTTCTGTTATAATCTCCACCCGGCACAGCCAGAAGAGGACTGGCCACTCCTCATAGCCTGGTTTCTAGGTTTCTTCCTAGGTTCCTGCCTTTGTAGGGAGTTTTTCCGTGCTTCTACATCTGCATTGCTTGCTGTTTGGGGTTTTAGGCTGGGTTTCTGTATAGCACTTTGTGACATCTGCTGATGTAAAAAAAAAAAAGGCTTTATAAAAACATTTGATTGATTGATTAATTGGTTAAGGGCTTGTAAGTAAGCATTTCACGGTAAGGTCTACACCTGTTGTGGTTGTGGTAGTACAAAATGTGTTTTTATGGAGGGTGAGGGGAGGGGGTTTAGTATAATGAAGATGTTTCATTAAAGACAAAAAGTCTAAGTATCTCTCTCTTTCTCTCTTATTTACTCTCTCTCTCTCTCTCTCTCTCTCTCTCTCTCTCTCTCTCTCTCTCTCTCTCTACTTCTCTGTTCCTTTCATCAACTCCGTCAGGAGTGATGCCAACATGCGTACTTACACACACACACACACACACACACACACACACACACACACACACACACACACACACACACACACATAAAAACACACAGTTTGTTAATTGAAGTGACGTGGAGAAACATAGTCCATAGAGAATAGCCTTACCTTACCTCTGTGCTGCTCTGACAATCTGTTTTTATCTCCCTGGTTACCTCCCAAATGACACCCTTTTTCCTACATAGAGCCCTATGTTCCCTGGTGAAAAGTAGTGCAATGTACAGGGGCTAGGGTGGCATTTTTTTGGGGACATTGCCCCTGTGGTAAACAAACCATTTGTCTCATTAGTTCATTACTGATAGACACAGGCCATGGTTTCAGTGATAAGACTTAACAGGTAGCAGTGTGTGGTGCGTTATCTAGACAGAGAATGGCGTGTGTGTGTGTGTGTGTGTGTGTGTGTGTGTGTGTGTGTGTGTGTGTGTGTGTGTGTGTGTGTGTGTGTGTGTGTGTGTGTGTGTGTGTGTGATGCTACAGTTATCTGACAAGATCTTGATCCACGACCACAGTGAAGTTATATGTAGTAGTTAGATTGAACTTAACATAAAGCCACAAATAACATGCGCTTTTATGCCATGCACACACACACACACACACACACACACACACACACACACACACACACACACACACACACACACACACACACACACACACACACACACACACACACACGCGCGCGTGCGCGCACACACGCACACACACACACACACATACACACACTCACTCACACACTGACCTCTGTCTGAGGAATTTCCTGAGATCCTGGGATTCGACAAATGCGAGAACGAGAAAGAAATATATATATTTTTAAATAAATAAATCAAACACATGGTTTGCTTACTGGAAGGAATTAGCATAAAACTGTGTAATCCTCTCTGTATTCACCGTGGAAAACACCTCTCTCCCCCCCCCCCCCACAGAAAGCCCTCTGTTCTCGTAGAGAGACAGAACTACAGGGAACAGAACTCCCCTATAAGAGATATGGAGCAGGGAACTCTGGGCATTTAGGTGGATTCCAGTTGTATTATTACAGAAGAAAAAGGAAGCATAAAATTAGCTTTACTAATTCAATGTGGTGTATTGTTGTAGATGGATCCATATCTCTCCACCTCCTGTCAGGCTCAAAGTACCCGCTTACGAATAGATACACTATACTGTGTATTAGGAAAGTATTTAGACCCCTTGACTTTTTCCACGTTTTGTTACGTTACAGCTTTATTCTCATCAATCTCATCAATTTAATCCTCATCAATCTACATACAATTCCCCATAATGACAAAGCGAAAACAGGTTTTTTGAATTTTTTGTGTATGTATTACAACTAAAAACAGAAATACCTTATTTACATAAGTATTCAGACCCTTTGATATGGTTTCCATGGCTGAGCAGCCGCACACAAGCCAAAGCCAACCGTCGGCTGGAGTGGTGTAAAGCTCGCCGCCGTTGGACTCTGGAGCAGTGGAAACGCGTTCTCTGGAGTGATGAATCACGCTTCACCATCTGGCAGTCCGACAGACGAATCTGGGTTTGGCGGATGCCAGGAAAATACTACCTGTGCAAATCCATAGTGCCAACTGTAAAGTTTGGTGGAGGAGGACTAATGGTCTGGGGTTGTTTTCATGGTTCAGGCTAGGACCCTTAGTTCCAGTGAGGAACAATCTTAACGCTACAGCATACAATGACATTCTAGATGATTCTGTGCTTCCAATTTTGTGGCAACAGTTTGTGGAAGGCCATTTCCTGATTCAGCATGACAATGTCCCCGTGCACAAAGCGAGGTCCATACAGAGATGGTTTGTCGGTGTGGAAGACCTTGACTGGCCTGCACAGAGCCCATCAACCCCATTGAACACCTTTGGGATGAATTGGAACGCCAAATGCGAGCCAGGCCTAATCTCCCAACATCAGTACCCGACCTCACTAATGCTATTGTGGCTGAACGGAAGCAAGTCCCCGCAGCAATGTTCCAACATCTAGTGGAAAGCCTTCCCAGAAGAGTGGAGGCTGGTACAGCAGCAAAGGGGGGACCAACTCCATATTAATGCCCATGATTTTGGAATGAGATGTTCAACGAGCAGGTGTTTATATGCCTATGATTACAGTGAGGGAAAAAAGTATTTGATCCCCTGCTGATTTTGTACGTTTTCCCACTGACAAAGAAATGATCGGTCTATAATTTTAATGGTAGGTTTATTTGAACAGTAAGAGACAGAATAACAACAACAAAAATCCAGAAAAACGCATGTCAAAAATGTTATAAAATGATTTGCATTTTAATGAGGGAAATAAGTATTTGACCCCTCTGCAAAACATGACTTAGTACTTGGTGGCAAAACCCTTGTTGGCAATAACAGAGGTCAGACATTTTTTGTCATTGGCCACCAGGTTTGCACACATCTCAGGAGGGATTTTGTCCTACTCCTCTTTGCAGATCATCTCCAAGTCATTAAGGTTTCGAGGCTGACGTTTGGCAACTCGAACCTTTAGCTCCCTCCACAGATTTTCTATGGGATTAAGGTCTGGAGACTGGCTAGGCCACTCCAGGACCTTAATGTGCTTCTTCTTGATCTACTCCTTTGTTGCCTTGGCCGTGTGTTTTGGGTCATTGTCATGCTGGAATACCCATCCACGACCCATTTTCAATGCCCTGGCTGAGGGAAGGAGGTTCTCACCCAAGATTTGACGGTACATGGCCCCGTCCATCGTCCCTTTGATGCGGTGAAGTTGTCCTGTCCCCTTGGCAGAAAAACACCCCCAAAGCATAATGTTTCCACCTCCATGTTTGATGGTGGGGATGGTGTTCTTGGGGTCATAGGCAGCATTCTTCCTCCTCCAAACACGGCGAGTTGAGTTGATGCCAAAGAGCTCCATTTTGGTCTCATCTGACCACAACACTTTCACCCAGTTGTAATCTCAGCTCGTTACCTGTATAAAAGATACCTGGGAGCCAGAAATCTTTCTGATTGAGAGGGGGTCAAATACTTATTTCCCTCATTAAAATGCAAATCAATTTATAACATTTTTGACATGCGTTTTTCTGGATTTTTTTGTTGTTATTCTGTCTCTCACTGTTCAAATAAACCTACCATTAAAATTATAGACTGATAATTTCTTTGTCAGTCGGCAAACGTACAAAATCAGCAGGGGATCAAATACTTTTTTCCCTCACTGTATGATGAGTTTATAGATGTCAAGATTACCCTCACCAAATCCTAACCTTAACCTTTAGTGGGGAAACACACAACTATTCATCCCCAACACCCCCACTGTGCTGTTCAACATTTGAGCCTTTGCTCTGACCTCGTGACCCTGGGCTTGACCCCAAGCTTGACCCCGCCAGCGCTCAGAGCTAAAGTCATAATTATTTTGCTTCTGATGTGTATTTGTCTGGTGAGTGACATCTGTTATCTCAGAGGCCACAATACTAGGCCATATGTTTGTTATTGTCTCAGAGATCATGAAGCTAGGCCATATGCCTGTTATTGTCTCAGAGACCAGGAAGCTAGGCCATATGCCTGTTATTGTCTCAGAGATCATGAAGCTAGGCCATATGCCTGTTATTGTCTCAGAGATCATGAAGCTAGGCCATATGCCTGTTATTGTCTCAGAGACCAGGAAGCTAGGCCATATGCCTGTTATTGTCTCAGAGATCATGAAGCTAGGCCATATGCCTGTTATTGTCTCAGAGATCATGAAGCTAGGCCATATGCCTGTTATTGTTTCAGAGACCAGGAAGCTAGGCCATATGCCTGTTATTGTCTCAGAGGTCATGAAGCTAGGCCATATGCCTGTTATTGTTTCAGAGACCAGGAAGCTAGGCCATATGCCTGTTATTGTCTCAGAGATCATGAAGCTAGGCCATATGCCTGTTATTGTCTCAGAGATCATGAAGCTAGGCCATATGCCTGTTATTGTCTCAGAGATCATGAAGCTAGGCCATATGCCTGTTATTGTTTCAGAAGAGTTACTTTTAGATGATGCATAGCTTCTAATTAGTGACCAATATGAAAGGGGCCCATGTTGATAGGATTCATAAGATTATCATTGAAAATGTTACTCCATTTTGCTCAACAAAAAACAACCATATTACTCAGAGTATTTAGTGCTGTTTACGTGGTATTTGTCTTAAGTTTAGGTTGATTTTTACAGGTTTGGAAACAAAACAAAACTCTATTTCTCCCCTCTGTGTCCTGTTCTAAAACTAAATTTCTCCCTTTCCATACCACCTTCCCAATGCTCCTTATCTACCATCTTTTCCCCTCATCTCTCCCCCTTGCTACCCCTTCTTTCACCTTCCAATCCCTCCCTCCATCTCCCTCCCCCTCTCCCTCCATCTCTCTTACCACCCTTCCTCCCCCTCTCCCTTTCCTTCCTTCCCCCGCTCCCTCACCTCCCTCTCCCTCTCTCCCTCCCCCTCTCCCTCGCTTCCTCCCCATCTCCCTCTCCTTCCTTACCCCGCTCCCTCACCTCCCTCTCCCTCTCTCTCTCCCTCCCCTTCTCCCTCGCTTCCTCCCCCCATCTCTCTTCTCCTCTCTCTACCTCCCTCCCCCTCTCCCTCCCTCTCTCACTCCCTATCTCCCTCTCCCTTCCTCCTCCTAACTTGTGATCCCCATCCGTAGGGTATTACTGCAGATAACTCTCACTGTGTTCAGGCATGACACACACACATGCACACACACATACACACACACACAGAGTCATTGACTCCAGGAGAGAGGGGGAGAGAAGGATATGGTTGAAGGAAGGAGAGAAAGCAAGAAGGAGACAGAGAGAGAAAGAAACCCCACATTCTGGGGGTGGAATACGTAGATGGTTGAAAGTGGAGAGGTATAAAACCTACAGTACGTTGAAATGGGTGAAATATTTAGAAAGAGAGGGGATGGTGCAGTAGCCTGACCACACATCCACGAGGCTCTGGCCAAACGGCCACGCCGACTAGCGTTTCCTGAACACCCATCCACGAGGCTCTGGCCAAACGGCCACGCCCACTAGCGTTTCCTGAACACCCATCCACGAGGCTCTGGCCAAACGGCCACGCCGACTAGCGTTTCCTGAACACCCATCCATGAGGCTCTGGCCAAACGGCCACGCCCACTAGCGTTTCCTGAACACCCATCCACGAGGCTCTGGCCAAACGGCCACGCCCACTAGCGTTTCCTGAACACCCATCCACGAGGCTCTGGCCAAACGGCCACGCCCACTAGCGTTTCCTGAACACCCATCCACGAGGCTCTGGCCAAACGGCCACTCCCACTAGCGTTTCCTGAACACCCATCCACGAGGCTCTGGCCAAACGGCCACGCCCACTAGCGTTTCTTCTCCATCTGAGGCTGCATTTGCTTTCCTCCCTGTCGTCTTGTAGAATGTGAACACCTTCTGACCGTTTTGATTGGTCCCAGATACCCCAGGAGGTCAGTGGCACCTTATTCGAGAAGGACGGGCTTGTGGTAATGGCTGGAGCAGAATTAGTGGAATGGTATCAAATACAGTACATAAAACACATGATTTCCAGGTGTTTGATGCAACTCCATTCACTCCGTCCAAGTCATTATTATGAGCTGTCCTTCCCTCAGCAACCTTCACTGCCAGATACTGATGTGTTGGGACAGAGCCGTCACTGGCTGGAATCCTCAAACGATTTCTAAAATGGCAGTTTCAAACAGAATGTATGTAGCGATTGATAGGGCAGCGGAATTAAATTCAGGAGGTGTCGTCAGACAGAGTGTACAGACAAACCCTTTGACATCGTTTCAAACCCAGGTATGTCTCATACCACAACCACAGAGCTAACGGACACTATGAACTAGCAGGAATATGGAGTCTTAGACAATCTCTACTCACATGACAAAAGGTGAAAGGTCAGCCCTGCTCACCCTCCTCTGCTTCCACCCCACCCCAGTCCTGTTCTAACCTAACCCTTCACCCCTGTCCTGTTCTAACCTAACCCTTCACCCCAGTCCTGTTCTAACCCTTCACCCCTGTCCTGTTCTAACCTAACCCTTCACCCAGTCCTGTTCTAACCCTTCACCCCAGTCCTGTTCTAACCTAACCCCTCACCCAGCCCTGTTCTAACCTAACCCTTCACCCCAACCCAGTCCTGTTCTAACCCTTCACCCCTGTCCTGTTCTAACCTAACCCCTCACCCAGTCCTGTTCTAACCTAACCCTTCACCCAGTCCTGTTCTAACCCTTCACCCCAGTCCTTTTCTAGCCTAACCCTCCACCCCTGTCCTGTTCTAACCCTTTACCCCTGTCCTGTTCTAATCTAACCCTTCACCCTGTCCTGTTCTAACCCTTCACCCTGTCCTGTTCTAATCTAACCCCTCACCCGTGTCCTGTTCTAACCTAACCCCCTCCCCAGTCCTGTTCTAACCCTACACCCCTGTCCTGTTCTAATCTAACCCTTCACTCAGTCCTGTTCTAACCTAACCCTTCACCCCAGTCCTGTTCTAACCTAACCCTTCACCCCTGTCCTGTTCTAACCTAACCCTTCACCCCAGTCCTGTTCTAACCTAACCCTTCACCCCAGTCCTGTTCTAACCTAACCCTTCACCCCTGTCCTGTTCTAACCCTTCACCCTGTCCTGTTCTAACCCTTCACCCAGTCCTGTTCTAATCTAACCCTTCACCCCAACCCAGTCCTGTTCTAACCTAACCCTTCACCCAGTCCTGTTCTAATCTAACACTTCACCCCAGTCCTTTTCTAACCTAACCCTTCACCCTGTCCTGTTCTAACCCTTCACCCTGTCCTGTTCTAATCTAACCCCTCACCCGTGTCCTGTTCTAACCTAACCCCTCACCCAGTCCTGTTCTAACCTAACCCTTCACCCCAACCCAGTCCTGTTCTAACCTAACCCTTCACCCAGTCCTGTTCTAACCCTTCACCCAGTCCTGTTCTAACCTAACCCTTCACCCCAGTCCTGTTCTAACCTAACCCTTCACCCTGTCCTGTTCTAACCTAACCCTTCACCCCAGTCCTGTTCTAACCTAACCCTTCACCCCAGTCCTGTTCTAACCTAACCCTTCACCCAGTCCTGTTCTAACCCTTCACCCCAGTCCTGTTCTAACCCTTCACCCCAGTCCTGTTCTAACACTTCACCCCAGTCCTGTTCTAACCCTTCCCCCCAGTCCTGTTCTAACCTTTCACCCCAGTCCTGTTCTAACCCTTCACCCCAGTCCTGTTCTAACCCTCCACCCCAGTCCTGTTCTAACCCTTCACCCCAGTCCTGTTCTAACCTAACCCTTCACCCCAGTCCTGTTCTAACCTAACCCTTCACCCCAGTCCTGTTGTAACCTAACCCTTCACCCCAGTCCTGTTCTAACCTAACCCTTCCCCCCAGTCCTGTTGTAACCTAACCCTTCACCCCAGTCCTGTTCTAACCTAACCCTTCACCCCAGTCCTGTTTTAACCTAACCCTTTACCCCAGTCCTGTTCTAACCTAACCCTTCACCCCAGTCCTGTTCTAACCTAACCCTTCACCCCAGTCCTGTTCTAACCCTTCACCCCAGTCCTGTTCTAACCCTTCACCCCAGTCCTGTTCTAACCCTTCACCCTGTCCTGTTCTAACCCTTCACCCCTGTCCTGTTCTAACCTAAGCCTTCACCACAGTCCTGTTCTAACCTAACCCTTCACCTCAGTTCTGTTCTAACCTAACCCTTCACCCCAGTCCTGTTCTAACCCTTTACCCCAGTCCTGTTCTAACCTAACCCTACACCCCTGTCCTGTTCTAACCCTTCACCCCTGTCCTGTTCTAACCTAACCCTTCACCCAGTCCTGTTCTAATCTAACCCTTCACCCCAGTCCTTTTCTAACCTAACCCTTCACCCTGTCCTGTTCTAACCCTTCACCCTGTCCTGTTCTAATCTAACCCCTCACCCGTGTCCTGTTCTAACCTAACCCCTCACCCAGTCCTGTTCTAACCTAACCCTTCACCCCAACCCAGTCCTGTTCTAACCTAACCCTTCACCCAGTCCTGTTCTAACCCTTCACCCAGTCCTGTTCTAACCTAACCCTTCACCCCAGTCCTGTTCTAACCTAACCCTTCACCCTGTCCTGTTCTAACCTAACCCTTCACCCCAGTCCTGTTCTAACCTAACCCTTCACCCCAGTCCTGTTCTAACCCTTCACCCCAGTCCTGTTCTAACCTAACCCTTCACCCCAGTCCTGTTCTAACCCTTCACCCCAGTCCTGTTCTAACCTAACCCTTCACCCCAGTCCTGTTCTAACCCTTCACCCTGTCCTGTTCTAACCCTTCACCCCAGTCCTGTTCTAAACCTTCACCCCTGTCCTGTTCTAACCTAACCCTTCACCCCAGTCCTGTTCTAACCCTTCACCCTGTCCTGTTCTAACCCATCACCCCAGTCCTGTTCTAAACCTTCACCCCTGTCCTGTTCTAACCTAACCCTTCACCCCAGTCCTGTTCTAACCCTTCACCCCTGTCCTGTTCTAACCCTTCACCCCAGTCCTGTTCTAACCCTTCACCCCAGTCCTGTTCTAACCCTTCACCCCAGTCCTGTTCTAACCTAACCCTTCACCCCAGTCCTGTTCTAACCTAACCCTTCACCCCAGTCCTGTTGTAACCTAACCCTTCACCCCAGTCCTGTTCTAACCTAACCCTTCCCCCCAGTCCTGTTGTAACCTAACCCTTCACCCCAGTCCTGTTCTAACCTAACCCTTCACCCCAGTCCTGTTTTAACATAACCCTTTACCCCAGTCCTGTTCTAACCTAACCCTTCACCCCAGTCCTGTTCTAACCTAACCCTTCACCCCAGTCCTGTTCTAACCCTTCACCCTGTCCTGTTCTAACCCTTCAACCCAGTCCTGTTCTAACCCTTCACCCCAGTCCTGTTCTAACCCTTCACCCCAGTCCTGTTCTAACCCTTCACCCTGTCCTGTTCTAACCCTTCACCCCTGTCCTGTTCTAACCTAAGCCTTCACCACAGTCCTGTTCTAACCTAACCCTTCACCTCAGTTCTGTTCTAACCTAACCCTTCACCCCAGTCCTGTTCTAACCCTTCACCCCAGTCCTGTTCTAACCTAACCCTCTCACCCCAGTCCTGTTCTAACCTAACCCTACACCCCTGTCCTGTTCTAACCCTTCACCCTGTCCTGTTCTAACCTAACCCCCCACCCCAGTCCTGTTCTAACCCTTCACCCTGTCCTGTTCTAACCTAACCCCCAGTCCTGTTCTAACCTAACCCTTCACCCCAGTCCTGTTCTAACCTAACCCTTCACCCCAGTCCTGTTGTAACCTAACCCTTCACCCCAGTCCTGTTCTAACCTAACCCCTCACCCCAGTCCTGTTCTAATCTAACCCTTCACCCCAGTCCTGTTCTAACCCTTCACACCTGTCCTGTTCTAATCTAACCCTTCACCTCAGTCCTGTTCTAACCTAACCCTTCACCCCAGTCCTGTTCTAACCCTTCACCCTGTCCTGTTCTAACCTAACCCTTCACCCCTGTCCTGTTCTAACCTAACCCTTCACCCCAGTCCTGTTCTAACCTAACCCTTCACCCCAGTCCTGTTCTAACCTAACCCTTAACCCCAGTCCTGTTCTAACCCTTCACCCCTGTCCTGTTCTAACCTAACCCTTTCACCCCAGTCCTGTTCTAACCCTTCTCCCCTGTCCTGTTCTAACCTAACCCTTCACCCCAGTCCTGTTCTAACCTAACCCTGCACCCCAGTCCTGTTCTAATCTAACCCTTCAACCCAGTCCTGTTCTAACCCTTCACCTCAGTTCTGTTCTAACCTAACCCTTAACCCCTGTCCTGTTCTAACCTAACCCTTCACCCCTGTCCTGTTCTAACCTAACCCTTCACCCCAGTCCTGTTCTAATCTAACCCTTCACCCCAGTCCTGTTCTAACCTAACCCTTCACCCCAGTCCTGTTCTAACCTAACCCTTCACCCCAGTCCTGTTCTAACCCTACACCCCTGTCCTGTTCTAACCTAACCCTTTACCCCAGTCCTGTTCTAACCCTTCACCCCAGTCCTGTTCTAACCTAACCCTTCAGCCCAGTCCTGTTGTAACCTAACCCTTCACCCCAGTCCTGTTCTAACCCTTCACCCCAGTCCTGTTGTAACCTAACCCTTCACCCCAGTCCTGTTGTAACCCTTCACCCCTGTCCTGTTCTAACCCTTCACCCCAGTCCTGTTGTAACCTAACCCTTCACCCCAGTCCTGTTCTAACCCTTTACCCCTGTCCTGTTCTAACCCTTTACCCCAGTCCTGTTCTAACCTAACCCTTCACCCCAGTCCTGTTCTAATCTAACCCTTCACCCCAGTCCTGTTCTAACCTAACCCTTCACCCCAGTCCTGTTCTAATCTAACCCTTCACCCCAGTCCTGTTCTAACCTAACCCTTCACCCCAGTCCTGTTCTAACCTAACCCTTCACCCCAGTCCTGTTCTAACCCTTCACCCCAGTCCTGTTGTAACCCCTCACCCCATCCTGTTCTAATCTAACCCTTCACCCCAGTCCTGTTCTAACCCTTCACTCAGTCCTGTTCTAACCTAACCCCTTATCCTCAACTGGTCACCCACCCCTCCCCCACCCATGTAAACATTTGAAGAAGCCCCCCCTCCTACCCAGCTATCACACAACCATCATCATGTCCATTATCATGTCCATTACCATGTCCATCATCATATCCATCACCATGTCCATTACAATGTCCATCACCACGTCCATCGCCATGTCTATCCTCATGTCCATCATCATGTCCTTCACCATGTCCATCACCATGTCCATCACCATGTCCATCGCCATGTCCATCATCATGTCCATTACCATGTCCATCCCCATGTCCATCATCATATCCATCATCATGTCCATTACCATGTCCATCACCATGTCATCATTATGTCCATTACCATGTCCATCACCATGTCCATCACCATGTCCATCGCCATGTCCATCATCATGTCCATCACCATGTCCATCATTATGTCCATTACCATGTCCATCACCATGTCCATCATTATTTCTATTACCATGACCATCACCATGTCCATCATCATGTCCATTACCATGTCCATCACCATGTCATCATTATGACCATTACCATGACCATTACCATGTCCATCACCATGTCCATCATTATGTCCATCACCATGTCATCATTATGTCCATCACCATGTCCATTACCATGTCCATCACCATGTCCATTACCATGTCCATCACCATGTCATCACCATGTCCATTACCATGTCCATTACCATGACCATCACCATGACCATCACCATGTCCATCATTATGTCCATCGCCATGTCCATCACCATGTCCATCATTATGTCCATCGCCATGTCCATTACCATGTCCATCATCATGTCCATCGCCATGTCCATCACCATGTCCATCATTATGTCCATCGCCATGTCCATCACCATGTCCATTACCATGTCCAGTCCTTTCCTTTCACATGTGGAATGCCTGATCATCTAAAGAGCACCGTTATCTTCATCTCTCTCTTCTCTTCCCTCATCTCTCACTCTTCTCTTCCCTCATCTCTCTCTTTTCTCTTCCCTCATCTCTCTCTCTCTTCTCTTCCCTCATCTCTCTCTCTTCTCTTCCCTCATCTTTCTCTCTTCTCTTCCCTCATATCTCCCTTCTCTTCCCTCATCTCTCTCTCTCTTCCCACATCTCTCTCTCTCTTCTCTCATCTCTCTCTCTTCTCTTCCCTCTTCTCTTCCCTCATCTCTCTCGCTCTTCTCTTCCCTCATCTCTCTCGCTCTTCTCTCATCTCTCTCTCTTCTCTTCCCTCATCTCTCTCTCTCTTCCCTCATCTCTCTCTCTCTTCTCTCATCTCTCTCTTCTCTTCCCTCATCTCTCACTCTTCTCTTCCCTCATCTCTCTCTCTTCTCTTCCCTCATCTCTCTCTCTCTTCTCTTCTCTTCCCTCATCTCTCTCTCTTCTCTTCCCTCATCTTTCTCTCTTCTCTTCCCTCATATCTCCCTTCTCTTCCCTCATCTCTCTCTCTCTTCCCACATCTCTCTCTCTCTTCTCTCATCTCTCTCTCTTCTCTTCCCTCTTCTCTTCCCTCATCTCTCTCGCTCTTCTCTTCCCTCATCTCTCTCGCTCTTCTCTCATCTCTCTCTCTTCTCTTCCCTCATCTCTCTCTCTTCTCTTCCCTCATATCTCTCTCTCTTCTCTTCCCTCATCTCTCTCTCTTCTCTTCCCTCATATCTCCCTTCTCTTCCCTCATCTCTCTCTTCTCTTCCCTCATCTCTCTCTCTTCTCTTCCCTCTTCTCTTCCCTCATCTCTCTCTCTTCTCTCATCTCTCTCTCTTCTCTTCCCTCTTCTCTTCCCTCATCTCTCTCGCTCTTCTCTTCCCTCATCTCTCTCGCTCTTCTCTCATCTCTCTCTTCTCTTCCCTCATCTCTCTCTTCTCTTCCCTCATATCTCTCTCTCTTCTCTTCCCTCATCTCTCTCTCTTCTCTTCCCTCATATCTCCCTTCTCTTCCCTCATCTCTCTCTTCTCTTCCCTCATCTCTCTCTCTTCTCTTCCCTCTTCTCTTCCCTCATCTCTCTCTCTTCTCTCATCTCTCTCTCTTCTCTTCCCTCTTCTCTTCCCTCATCTCTCTCGCTCTTCTCTTCCCTCATCTCTCTCTCTCTTCCCTCATCTCTCTCTCTCTTCTCTTCCCTCATCTCTCTCTCTCTTCCCTCATCTCTCTCTCTCTTCTCTCATCGCTCTCTCTTCTCTTCCCTCATCTCTCTCTCTCTTCTCTCATCTCTCTCTCTTCTCTTCCCTCTTCTCTTCCCTCATCTCTCTCGCTCTTCTCTTCCCTCATCTCTCTCTTCTCTTCCCTCATATCTTACTCTTCTCTTCCCTCTATTTCTTCTCACCCTTTTCACTTCCCTCTTTCTTTATTTATCTCTCTCATCCCCCATCTTTCTGTCTTCTTCTCCTCTACCACACTTTTCCATCTCTCTCCATCTCTCTCTCTCTCTCTTTCTCTCCATCTTCCTCCCCTCGCTCTCTATCTCCCTCCCCTCTCTCCCCCCTCTCTCTCTGGATTCCAACACACTCTGTTCCTGACACAAACAGACAAACGGCTGATTGCTCTCTCTCTCTCTCTCTCTTTCTGTCTTTCTCCAAATCTCTCTGTGTGTGTAATATAATGTAATGTATGCTTGTCTGTGGAGGATTGAATTTCTGTGCCTTCCACCCCCTGACATACACTGTGGTCCCATGACAAGGCTGCCCTTTCCACACACACACACACACACACACACACACACACACACACACACACACACACACACACACACACACATAAAAAGACTGGGCCTGACACAGTGATGACAATATTATGTCCCGTGATGCCAATCCTCTTCATCACCATCATCATCACCACCACACAAAATACCCCCACAGAGAATCGAGCTACACAAGGTACAGGAACAGAGAGACATCTGCAGTTACAGTTTCATTTCCAATATTACAGGTCGTTTTTACTAGTTACTAATGGAAATCAGAGTTCTCCTTCTCCTCCTCTTCTCTCCTCTCTGACCTCACCTGACAGACATGCAGCGCTCCAGCTATCATTATTTAACCCCTGATGGTGTTTCTGCCTGGCTCAGCCCATTCTCAGAAATAGATGTGAGAAATTACTCATTTGCAGTAGGGACTTGGCATGCCACTCATTCTACAGCCAGACAGTGGAGACTTTATGTCATGGAGAGAAAGGAGAGTGAGGGGGGGGTAAGTGGGAGTCCAAGCTACCTCTATGCCCTTCTTATTCTCTCTTCAGAATGAGTCTTGCATGAAAAATGGTGTCACAGTGTAACGTAGCCTACTGTCTATAGGCGAGGCGACCAGGAGCAGGGTTTGAATCACATACCGCGTAGCCCATAGGCTACCACATCAGGCAAGGCATGTGTCTATGTGTCTGATGGATTACACAGGTCAATGTTAATCAGGTAATCGATATTGATATGGTTGTGCTTTCCATTGTATACCCCGTGAAATCAGCACTACAAATGAATTCAGTGCTATTAGTAAAAATGTGCTTTAATCATGCGGTGTTTAAAAGGTGATTGGAAGTGGAAGTCTTGGGTAAGGATGAATATATGGGCGTGATAAACAGCTATTAGAGTGTATGTTTACGTGGATAAACGGTTGGAATGTGCGTGATGGTCACGTCGACATGTTGTTGTGGTGATATGTTGTTGTTGTTAACAAAGCTGAGGGTAACATACAAACCTCGTGAGATGTCACGGTAGTCAAGTCGTTCGATCTATTCTGCAAAGTTGCAAGACATTAACGACTAGTTCAAAAAAGAAATGTACACGACTAAAACTTACTTTGCCACTATTCTACACAACACTTTAAACTGGTATCATGGTTAAAACGGTTAGTATTATCGAGTTAAACTTTCAAACATTAAACAATTATCGCCATTCAGTAGCTCAAGCCTGTCCAATTGCGGAATATGATGAGAGGGAGAGAGAATGTTGTGAGGTTGTCACTATTTACCACAAACACAAAGTCAAAATTGGCTATTTCTTAATTTAAAACATTTATGAAAACAAAAAAAAATAGCTTTTGGTCTTAATTTAAGGTTAGGAATAACGTTAGCAGTGTGGTTAGGGTTAATGTCAGGGTTAGGTTTAAAATCAGATTTTATGAAGAGAAATGAAAAGAAATAGCCATAATTATGACTTTGTGGCTGTGGTATCTAGTGGAGACCAGAATGTGTGGGGGGTGGGGGCGGGGTCTTCTGAAAAGGGGGCGGAGAAAAACTCCTAAACTGCTCTTGATTGGATAAAGTCGTGTGACCACGCCCGTGGGCGGTATCTTGGTCTGTCTTCAAGCTCTGCGTTCAACCAGTGTTGAATCCAGTGGGTTTGTTTCTACGGTAGAGAGAGGTTCAACTCCGGATCAAACTAGCAAGGAAAAAAAAATCGAATTTTACCATTGGATCCATACCACTAACCAGGAGCTGGATTAAATTGAGACAACTTTTTTATATTTTTTATATATATATATAATTCTCTTTGGAAAAACACCGAATAACGATGGGTTCCCAAGCGTCCAAGGGAGGGGTAGCTGTGGAGGCGAATGCTGCCGATGCCGCCACCGTTAAAACAAATGGACAGGTATGTAAAACGCTTTCTCATCTCTGGACCACACGACACACCCTTCACCGAAATAACTAAAAGTATCTTTAAAAAAAAAAAGTAAAAAAAGGATGTTCTGTTTTTATTATTAAGTTGCAATTCATTTGAAGGTGAGGTTTTTTTGTGTTTTTTGGGGGGACCTTGGTTCAGTCAGAGTGATAAGGTTGGCTAGCTACGGACACTTCATTCAGACGCGGGAGGATCAAATCCAAAACGTGTTTGCTGATAATACCACGATCTGCTGTTTGAAAATAATTTTTTGGGGAAACCCCCCCCCCCCCCCCCAACTAGTTAGATAGGTAATTAGTTATTCAGGTTTTGGTACGAGAACAGGGACCACAGGTAAATTAGCTAGCTAATCGAGGTTTTAGCTAGCCGTAATAGCTAACTCGTGTGCGTTCCCGTTCCCAAGTCCGTGTATTTGATACATTTCCATATCAAATGCCATGAGAGGGGGGTTTGGAAAGGCAAGGGTGCACGTAGGCAAGCTACCCCTCGTGCATAAGATATGAGAGACAATTGGTGAATTATGGATTGAAAAGGAAAGTTTCAGCAGTTATCAATTTAATTTATGCAGCCCCCTCGGAACCGGCGAAGTCTAGACATGTCTCGATCGGTGACTGTAAACGTTATTTATTTTATAGATAAACATACACAATCGACATAAAATATTATTTTCACCTCACAAAATTACAGTACAATCAGTATTTTGTCAATGGATCATCGGGTTCATTGGTAGTATTACTACAATTTATAGTATTTTTTTTTTTTCATCGATTGGTTCAAGTCTTTGTTGAAAGAGATGCGTCCGTCTGTGTGGTGTCTAGTGGGAGAGAGAGATGGACCACATGCTCGGTCTGCGGGTCACTGTCGCCCCCTGTCGTCTTCTGGTTGCACTACAAGGCGTCGCCTTTTGAGCAACACTGTGGTTTATTGATGAGCACTACGTTTTGATGAAACATCCGTTATAAATCTAAATGTTGTGGTGTTTTTTTTTTTGTTTACAGTGTAAAATTGCATTTTCTTTATTGATTGTGTATATATATATATATATATTTTTTTTTTTAATCATGTCTTTATTTGGTTCCTTTAATCCTTCCCTAGGAGAATGGCCATGTCAAGTCCAATGGTGACACCACAGACACGGCCACTCCAAATGGTTCTGCCGACGCCATAGAGCCTGAAGCGGGTGCTGGAGGGGACGCCATCGAGCCAGCGCCCGCCGCCGACGGTGAGGTCGCCAAACCAGAAGGTGAGGCCGCTGCCAAGGAGACCTCCAAGAAGAAGAAGAATTTCTTTCTGAAGAAATCATTCAACTTCAAACTGAAACTGAAGAAGACCAAGAAGGAGGAGGCCGCTTCCGCTGAGGAGAAACCAGCAGAGAACGGAGCCGCTGTGGCTACGGAGGAGAAGAAAGCAGAGGAGGGGAAGGAGGAGGTTGTGGCGGCGGCTGCTGCAGAAGCCCCTAAGGCCGAGGAGGTGCAGGCTAAAGCAGAGGAGGCACCTAAGGAGGAGGAGGTAAAGGAGGCTGCTGCACCTGCCCCAGAGCCCACCAAACCAACAGAGGAGACCAGCTCGACCCCCGAGGCAGCAGCCCCCTCCCAACAGAACACCGAGTGATTGTACCTTTACCCACAACAAAGGACTGTGTGAACTGTTTTTCAAGAGAGAGAGAGAGAGGGAGAGAGAGAAAATAGTTATAAATATATATTTCTATATATGTGTATATGTATACATATGTATGGATATATATATATGTATATGTAAATATATACACGTTTATGTGAGACTCCATTGTGTCACTTTTGTCATTGTAACAAGATGACAGACTAGATTCACTAGTTCACTTCCCTGGTTACGGCGAGACAGGGTCAACCTGTTTAGTATTATGTGCTGGTTGCTATGGAACAATGGGATTTATTGGACAACAAAGTGGAAGACACAGTTATGGATTGGGAGTCGAGTTGACCCGTCTTTTCCCCAAAACACCCGACTCAAAAAAAGATGTGTTCGCGTGTAGTAATGAACTGGACAGGACACCAACCCGACCACCACATGAAATGACTATTAATACAAATAAAAAAAACAAGAAGAAGAAGAAGAAATCAGAAATTGAAAGGAGAAAAAAGAGACTTGCCAACTTTCTACATTCCTATATTTTAACCCAAATTTGAAGTATTTTGTGGGGTACCTTTTAGAGAGGCATTTTAAAGATTCAGAGAAGCTGTGTTATGTTTCTTCTTTAAAAACAAACAAAAGGAGCCACTTTAGATTTTTATCTTAGGAGGGGAGGGGGGGGGGGGGGGACACTCTTAAGTTTGCTATGTTCAGTGTTGCAGTTTTAAAACAAAGCAGAGTTGTTGATCTGTCTGTGTGTAAGCCTGACTACTTTAATGTCTCTGTAAATACATTGAGACTGATACTGTTCTTTTATTTTGCTAATGTTGACAGATGTTATGGTTTTATTGTAAAGTTGACAATGGTAAATAAATATTGGTTACCAATACCTTTTTGTTTGGAGATGGTTATTTTTAGGTGGGAAGGGTGATTAGTAGTACAGAAACATTCCTCTAGCTACAAGATGCTTTCCGATTCTAAGAATCAATAAGTTAGGAATGTGATTCTTATAAGAGCACAATGGTGTGTTTCAGACTTGTCATAGTCTACAATCCCAATACTATTGTCCAGCAGAGAGAGAACCCTGACCAATTACATGTCATCAATCACACATAGCAGTAAAGCACTGGTCCCCTCCTACAACCATATCATACATAGATAATCACAACTGTGACAACGAGTGGACAATACCTAATTTGTCATTTTGGACAACGGCTACTAAGTATCGGTAAGCGCTGACGAAGTGGAGAGACTACTGCGGACTGAGATGCACACCCCATGATTCCACCTGTCATTCTACATTCTAGAACTGGGAGAATCTCAATTGAGCTTCATTGCCTCCTCAAAACCAATTAGATGAGTTAAGAGGTGCCTACCATCTGACCTCCTCCAATAGGATGCGAGGAGTCAAGGAAACAATAGAGATTCTCCCTTTGTACCATGATCTCTCCTGTGCACTTGTTCCCTTCACTGAGTTGAAAGGAGATTATTGGTATAAGAAACAAGGTGGAAAACTCCCACTAGCCCACGCCTCCCATCAATCCAATATTTTTTGATTTCTAAGATGTAGTGAACAGAACAAGTGCACACTTCTGGAGATGGGTAGAGAATTGGAAGACAGCCAATGACTGACCCTTGCTTGCACCCACATTAGCCCTGTGACCTCAGTAGCCCCTGTAGTGACAGCACCTCTCAAGAAGTCATTACTTAGGGCTTATATACTGTACTTGTCACGACTTGTTTCCACACACCTGGTTCTCATTGTCCCTCATTATGTGTTGTGTATTTAACCCTCTGTTTCCCCCCATGTCTTTGTGTGGTATTGTTAATCTGTGTTGATGTATGTGCACGTTAGTCTGGTTGCTCTGGGTTATGTATACCCGTTTTTGTATTTCGTGTTCATTGTGCCGTGTGCTTTTGGTTCGCCTGAATAAAAGGCTCTGTGTGCTACCAAATACCTGCTCTCCTGCGCCTTACTCCCTTGCAGCCACTTACGCATACCTGACAGAATACCACACTATTTCGTGTTCATTGTGCCGTGTGCTTTTGGTTCGCCTGAATAAAAGGCTCTGTGTGCTACCAAATACCTGCTCTCCTGCGCCTTACTCCCTTGCAGCCACTTACGCATACCTGACAGTACTTCCTCAAATCTTTAACATTTAGCCCATTTAAGAAATAACTTCAACATTATTTATTTTACCTCAATAAAGTTAATTCTATTCAAATTGAGCTATAAATTGTTGATCCTGTTCAGGGTTGGTTGTAGAGTGAGGGGATACATCCCAAATGACACCCTATTCCCTATGTAGGGCACTACTTTGTACAGAGTCCTATGGGGAATAGGGTGCCATTTTGGGACACGTGCCACTGACCTTGTTCACATGGTGACATGATGAGTTCAGAGCAGAGTTCATTTTAGTCCTCACAGCCTTCAAACAACGATTAATTATTCAAACACGGATGTAGCTCCACATTGGTATGCTTCAGGCATTTGTCACAGATTGCAGAGGCATTTGTTGAACTCGAAACACATGTTAATCTGATCACTGAACGGAAACTATGTGAATACGTGAATGAGGTCGTTAGGTAGCTTACTACTGTGAATGAGGTCGTTAGGTAGCTTACTACTGTGAATGAGGTCGTTAGGTAGCTTACTACTGTGATTGAGGTCGTTAGGTAGCTTACTACTGTGAATGAGGTTGTTAGGTAGCTTACTACTGTGAATGAGGTCGTTAGGTAGCTTACTACTGTGAATGAGGACGTTAGGTAGGTTACTACTGTGAATGAGGTCGTTAGGAAGCTTACTACTGTGAATGAGGTCGTTAGGTAGCTTACTACTGTGATTGAGGTCGTTAGGTAGCTTACTACTGTGAATGAGGTTGTTAGGTAGCATACTACTGTGAATGAGGTTGTTAGGTAGCTTACTACTGTGAATGAGGTCGTTAGGTAGCTTACTACTGTGAATGAGGTCGTTAGGTAGCTTACTACTGTGATTGAGGTCGTTAGGAACTTACTGCTGTTAATGAGGTCGTTAGGTACACTATATATACAAAAGTATGTGGACACCTCTTCAAATTAGTGGATTTGGCTATTTCAGCCACACCCGTTTCTGACCAGTTAATAAAATTTAGCACACCGCCATGCAATCTCCATAGACAAACATTGGAAGTAAAATGGCCTTACTGAAGAGCTCAGTTTCTTACAACGTGGCACCGTCATAGGATGCCACCTTCCAACAAGTCAGTTCTTCACATTTATGCCCTGCTAGAGCTGTCCCCGGTCAACTGTAAGTGCTGTTATTGTGAAGTGGAAACCTCTAGGAGAAACAACGGCACAGCCGCAAAGTGGTAGGCTGCACAAGCTCACAGAACGGGACCGCCTAGTGCTGAAGCGCGTAACGCATAAAAATCATCTGTCCTCTGTTGCAACACTCACTACTGAGTTCCAAACTGCCTCTGGAAGCAACATCAGCACAATAACTGTTTGTTGGGATTTTCATGAAATAGGTTTCCATGGCACAGCAGCCGCACACAAGCCTAAGATCATTATCCGCGATGCCAAGTGTCTGCTAGAGTGGTGTAAAGCTCGCCGCCATTGGACTCTGGAGCAGTGGAAACACGTTCTCTGGAGTGATGAATCACGCTTCACCATCCGCCAGTCCGACAGACGAATCTGGGTTTGTCGAATGCCAGGAGAACACTACCTGCCCCAATGCATAGTGCCAACTGTAAGGTTTGGTGGAGGAATAATGGTCTGGGGCTGTTTTTCATGGTTCAGGCTAGGCCCATTGGTTCCAGTGAAGGACAATCTTAACACTTCAGCATACAATGACATTCTAGACGATTCTGTGCTTCCAACTTTGTGGCAACAGTTTGGGAAAGGCCCTTTCCTGACTTCAACCCCATCGAACAACTTTGGGATGAACTGGAACGCCGATTGCGAGCCAGGCCTAATCGCCCAACATCAGTGCCTGGCCTCACAGCAATGTTCCAACATAGTCTAAAGCCTTTTCAGAAGAGTGGAGGCTGTTATAGCAGCAATATTAATTAATGCCCATGATTTTGGAATGAGATGTTCGACGAGCAGTTGTCCACATACTTGTATAAGGGTTATTCTAGCAAAGGACAACCAAACCTGTGTTTGTCATCCCGCACTTTAAACAGATGAATGCTTGAGGTGGATTTGATATTATAAGATTCAAGTAATTCAATTACAGTTAAATGAGAGATTTGAAAGGTCTATACCTATACAAATACTGTAATGGTGTAACGGTCGTCGTATGTAATGGAACAAGGCGCAGCGGGTTGAGTGCTCATTTTATCTTTTTATTATGAACACTTAATTAACAAAACATACGCACGAACGGTATTGCAGGCTAACACAGCAGTGCAACAACAACGTCCCACAAATCCCATGACAAAAACACCCCTCATCTGTATTTGGGGAGTTTCTCCCATTTTTCTCTGCAGATCCTTTCAAGCTCTGTCAGGTTGGATGTAGAGCTTCGCTGCACAGCTATTTTCAGGTCTCTCCAAAGATCTTCAATCGGGTTCAAGTCCGGGCTCTTGCTGGGCCACTCAAGGACATTCAGAGACTTGTCCCGAATCCACTCCTGCATTGTCTTGGCTGTGTGCTTAGGGTCGTTGTCCTGTTGGAAGGTGAACCTTCGCCCCAGTCTGAGGTCCTGACCGCTCTGGAGCAGGTTTTCATCAAGGATCTGTCTTTTCCCCTCGATCCTGACTAGTCTCCCAGTCCCTGCCTATGAAAAACATCCCCACATCATGATGCTGCCACCACCATGCTTCACCGTAGGGATGGTGCCAGGTTCCTCCAGACGTGACGCTTGGCATTCGGGCCAAAGTTTCAATCTTGATTTCATCAGACCAGATAATCTCGTTTCTCATGCTCTGAAAGTCTTTAGGTTCCTTTTGGAAAACTCCAAGTGGGCTGTCATGTGCCTTTTACTGAGGAGTGGCTTCTGTCTGGCCACTCTACCATAAAGGCCTGATTGGTGGAGTGCTGCAGAGATGATTGTCTTTCTGGAAGGTTCTCCCATCTCCGGAATGGAACTTTGGAGCTCTGTCAGAGTAACCATCGGGTTCTTGGTCACCTCCCTGACCAAGGCCCTTCTCCCCTGATTGCTCAGTTTGGCCTGGCGGCCAGCTCTAGGAAGAGTCTTGGTGGTTCTAAACTTCTTCCATTTAAGAATGATAGAGGCCACTGTGTACTTGAGGACCTTCAATGCTGCAGACATTTTTTGGAACCCTTCCCCAGATCTGTGCCTCGACACAATCCTGTCTCGGAACTCTATGGACAATTCCTTCATGGATTGGTTTTTGCTCTGACATGTACTGTCAACTGTAGGACCTTATATAGACAGGTGTGATTTCCAAATCATGTCCAATCAATTGAATTTTCCACAGGTGAAATCCAATCAAATTGTAGAAAGATCTCAAGGATGATCATTTGAAACATGATACACCTGAGCTCAATTTCGAGTCTCATAGCAAATGGTCTGAATACTTATTTAAATAAGGTATTTCTGTTTTTATCTTTTTAATATATTTAAAAACCTGTTTTCGCTTTGTCATTATGAAGTATTGTGTGTAGATTGATGAGGAAAAAAAAATATTGAATCGATTTTAGATTAAGGCTGTGACGTAACAAAATGTGGAGAAAGGGTTCTGAATACTTTCCGATTGCACTGTATGTTCTTCAGTTCAGAGATCTCTTGCTCCAGCTCACAGATTATCTTCCTCAGTTCAGAGATCTCTTGCTCCAGCTCACAGATTATCTTCCTCAATTCAGAAAACCTCTCATCAGAATATTCTTCTTCATCTTTTTGTCATTTTAATGTTCATGTTTGAGGACACTCAGACGTTATAGCATCACCATTGTGATGTAATTTGAAAACTTTTAGTCAGACAGATTTTCTCTCTGACTTCTCACTCACCTCAAGCTCATGACTTCAGGATCTTCCTCAGGCTCGATCTCTCTCTCTCTCTCTTTCTCTATCTCTATTTTACCTTACTTTGCATTACCTTACTTACTAAACTTGTGATCACAAACTTCAGGTAATTCAATTAGAACTGTTTCAGTGTCATCCTCCTTTTGGCATTTTTCGGAACTGGTGTACTGCTATTTAACTTTCAGGTTTATGTTAATCACTTAAAAGGGAAGTTCAGCATTTAGATGGTTCCTCACTGTAAAAAGTAGTGTATTGGCCAGGAGAAACTTTAATCCATGTTTTAAGGTTATTTTAATTAAACAACCACTACAAACTTCAGATGAACTTTAGCCACTGTTATCTACAAATCAATGGGAGTGATAGGGGCAACTCAATCATTTGGTTTGATGTTACCAGCGCTAGCTCTAGCCTTTTGAGGGCCCTTAGCGAGATTTGGACATTGGGGCGTAGAGAAAATGTTGCAGTTTTAAAGCAAGCTTTCTGGAATTCTACACATTTTGCAATGGGTGCAGAGAAAACGTAGCAATATTATAACAAATTTCCTGCAATTATACTCATTTTGCCATGGGGCAGAAAGAAGAAAAAAAAAACGTTTTTACAGCTAATTTCCTGCAATTCTAGCTATTTTGCCATAGCGTGGAGAGACATTTCTGCAGTTTTAAAGCAAATTTCCTGCAATTCTAACCATTGAGTAATGACTTATATGATATCTGAGTGAGAATGACTAACAAAGTAAATAGGGGCCACCTGGAGGTCAGGGTCCCTGGTCCCGGTCAATATACAAGTTTAAAAATCCAAAAATTGTTAGCTGACATAGCTTATTATTTATTTTTGGGGGGCGGCGACCGCCTATGTCGCTTATGCTTGGAACCGTTCCTGGATGTTACAGTAAAGATGATTTCAGCACTCATACTGAACTTTCCCTTTAAGAAGGGTAGGGCAGACAACAGGTATGCTGTTGTTCAGACAGGTATAGTGCCAGAGATGGCAGGCCTATAGCCAAAAACTATGTGAGCAGATTTTGATAAGTAACACATGCAACACGGAGCAGATTGCTTATTGTAGTACAACGGAACCATCTGGTGGCTAAAAGATGAACTATTGAAAAATGATGTATGAAAGCTACTTACTACTATACTAGGCTATCATCATCATCACTTTCGTCATATTTTTTGACTGTGTACTTCAGTATCCAGCTCAATGAGAAAAACGATTATTGTGCAAGGTCAATGTACAGGAATGTGCGAGATCATTAGTGTTGCAGTGAAGGTGGCAACGTTGGCGTTCATCATACAGCAATAGGAGGAATATATATATATATGAGGGTTTATTTATTCAATGTAAGCTTGGGGGGTGGGGGGGATAACTAACACCACAGACCGGTGCACCACAGATGAGTGGAACAACTTTGGTTGCACCATGCCACCACAGACCAGTGGAACATCTTTGGGTGCACCATGCCACCACAGACCAGTGGAACATCTTTGGGTGCACCATGCAAACAGAAAGAGTGCATCCTTCCCAACAACAGAGCAGACTTCGGTGATTGGACGAGACGAAAAAAAAATCACCCGGCTTGGGCACAAAGAACTGTGCGGTACTAATTATTGAGTAAAAATGGCGCTGTCGTCTGCAGGAGGAACAAAGAAGAAAGTTTGCTATTACTATGATGGTAAGATTTGATGTTATGTAGCTCAGTGTTTTTCCGGAGTATTATTTGTTGAATCGGCGAGGATTCGGTGGTCGAAAGGACTATGTCTCCTCTGGAGAGAAGTGCCGTAGTCGAGTTAGCAGCTAGCTAGCTAACCATCATTAGCTAGCTAGTTACCTGGTTAGGAAGAAGACTTTAGTTAGCTTGCCAAAGCAACTTGAGAGTCGTTTTTAATTATTTTGTAATGTTGCAATCAGATCAATTGCCAATATGTAGCTAACTAGGAAGTTGTGTATACTAATTTGTGGCAACTTGGTTAGCTAACGTTAGCTCACTAGCTAAGTTAACTAACGTTAGTAGGCTTATAACCAACTGACTTGGTATGCAAAACGAGCTAACGTTAGATAGCTAGATAATGGTTAGTGTTACTAATAAGTATCCTTGAATAAACTCTTGATATTTAGCTACATTTGTTTTAGTAAAGTGGGGTTGTCAGTTAAACGTAGCTAGCGGTGTTTGATAGTCAACTTTGTGGGTAGTAGTGAATTGTGCGGGATGGCGGTGTTGAGCAAGTAATGCGCTGTGTCTGTGCTATGAAGATTTACACTTTACAGAAGCTGATCATTTGATTCGTAATTGAAACTATTATAGATAAGTTGTTTCGTGCTGTGCAGTTATCTAGGCTGTATGCTTGATAGTGCTACCCCGCGCTCAAAGCGGCAGGATGCCTAGCAGTTAAGAGCGTTGGGCCAGTAACCGGATGGTCGCTGGTTCGAATCCCAGAACCAACTAGATGAAAAATATGCCCATGTTTCCTTGAGCAAGGCACTTAATCCTAATTGCTCCTGTAAATCGTACTGGATAAGAGGGTCTGATAAATTACTAAAATGTAAAGCCCAGAGCTACCTTACACCAGGGTTAGGGGAAGGACATATGGTTTGTTGTTTCACTAGTTTGTCTAAACATCTTTTGGTTTCTTTCTTTTCCCCAGGCGACGTGGGTAATTATTACTATGGTCAGGGTCATCCCATGAAACCCCACAGGATCCGTATGACCCACAACCTGCTGCTCAACTATGGACTGTACAGGAAGATGGAGATATACGTGAGTACAACAGCCACAGTGGGCTTATATATATATATATATATATATATTTATATAAATGAATGAGATTTTTCTTCGATAGATTAGTTCGATATTTATGGTATAAATAAATGTATTCAACAGCACTGTTGAATAGTCGTTTCAGATTGGCTATAAATGGCATTGTAAATTGGCCATTTATAGCCAGATAACGGGACAGTTGGAAAAGCTATCAAGGACGTCTTGCAATCATGATGCAGTATGCGCATACAAATGCAGACAGTACTTGCTACAAAGGTACAGAAAGCTAAACCAACAACCACATGAACTGAAATTAGATGCATAGTAAACGCAGGTCCAACAAGGGGGGGGGGGGGGAAACATAGCTAGCATTTATTTGTTTTTGCAGAGACGTGTTTTTTTGGGGCTGTTATTCTGGCTGCAGAGGTTGCTTGTGTAGCCGTAACTAGTTGGGATAATAACAACGTTTCCACTGAGCATGGCAGCTGCACGTAAAGAACGAACGATTAGGTCACGTCTGTAAATATCGAAACAACAAACGACAACCCAAAAAATGAATTAACTTTTTAAAAATGGATGTCAACTCCCCCAAAAAATGTCTCTCTATCCGTAAATGTGTGCTTTCATATTCAGCGAGAAAAACACCTCAATTCTGTAACATTACATTACCTGGGTAAATTAACTCCACGAAGGGACTCGACTCCTCTTCATAACGCCGCGTCTTCCATTATTTCCAAGGTGATGTTATTTCCAAGATATTGTATAGAACTGAAGCTGATAGGACTGGACTCATTCTTCAACACAGAAAATGACTTTTCAGCACATGTCTGAAGTAACATTCTGTATAGTTGAGCTGTCCTCCTAGACTTAAAAAAAAAAAAAAAAGTCGAAATGGATAGTTGTGGACTACAAGTTTTCTGACAGCTCATATGTTTGGTTATTGAAAAATATATGATCTAAACTGAAATTAGGCAAATGTTTTAGCAACAAGGTAATGGAATGTTTTTTTTTATACATGTTGCATCTTTTGCAACACACTTTTTTTCTTGACCTCCAGAGACCTCACAAGGCCAATGGAGAGGAGATGACCAAGTACCACAGTGACGACTACATCAAGTTCCTGCGTTCCATCCGGCCAGACAACATGTCAGAACACAGCAAGCAGATGCAGAGATGTGAGTAACAGACAGTATTTCCCCCTAGCGTTGCTCAGATGGGGTGCATTGTTAAAGGGATATTTCACCCCCCACCCCTGAAACCATAGATTAGCATACCTTGTAATACCTTATTTTGTTATGTTTTCATATGGGCTAATGTTGAGCTGAGTCTTGTCTATACTCCACACTCGCGTCTGTTATGTAGGTTACAGCTTTATGCATTGGAACAAACCTGCAGGCCTCAATCAAACATCTCAAATGAATGACTTTTATCCTTGCTGCTCTGAAAACAGTTAATGTGGGAGAGGACTGCCCAGTGTTTGACGGCCTGTTTGAGTTTTGTCAGCTCTCAACGGGAGGCTCTGTCGGTAAGTCTAGTCTCTTTCTCCGTCTGCCTTACTGTACCACTGACTTCACTTGCCTATCTACCTCTCTCACTTCCTATATTGACTGTCTCGCTCTTCCCTCCTCCCTCTGTGTGTGTGTGTGTGTGTAGCGGGGGCAGTGAAGCTAAACAAGCAGCAGATGGACATCGCCATCAACTGGGCCGGAGGACTCCATCACGCCAAGAAGTCTGAGGCCTCTGGGTTCTGCTACGTCAACGACATAGTCCTCGCCATCCTGGAGCTGCTCAAGTAAGAGCCCTGTGTGTGGTCACTCCCCCCCCCCCACCCCGGCGGGCCCCGCCAACTCCCGTCACCCCGGCGGGCCCGTCTTCTTGTCTGTGTCTTTCTCCTCTTTCACTTCTGAGGAAAGACAGTAGAGGTCGACCGATTTATCATTTTTCAACTCCGATACCGATTTATTGGAGGACCATAAAAAAAATAAAGGGAACACTAAAATAACACATCCTAGATCTGAATGAAATAATCTTATTAACTCCTTTTTTCTTTACATAGTTGAATGTGCTGACAACAAAATCACACAAATAATAAATAGAAATCCAATGTATCAACCCATGGAGGTCTGGATTTGGAGTCACACTCAAAATTAAAGTGGAAAACCACACTACAGGCTGATCCAACTTTAGTATTGCCAGCCTAATCTCGAGAGTTGATAGGCTTGAAGTCATAAACAGCGCTGTGATTCAAGCATTGCTAAGAGCTGCTGGCAAACGCAGTAAAGTGCTGTTTGAATGAATGCTTACGAGCCTGCTGCCGCCTACCACCGCTCAGTTAGACTGCTCTATCAAATCATAGACTTAATTATAATAAACACACAGAAATACGAGCCTTAGGTCATTAATATTGTCAAATCAGGAAACTATCATTTCGAAAACTAAACGTTTATTCTTTGAGTGAAATACGGAACCGTTCCGTATTTTATCGAACGGGTGGCATCCCTAAGTCTAAATATTGCTGTTACATTGCACAACCTTCAATGTTATGTCATAATTATGTAAAATTCTTTCAACTTAATTATGGTTTTTATTAGGAAGAAATGGTCTTCATGCAGTTCGCAACGAGCCAGGCGGCCCAAACTGCTGCATATACCCTGACTCTGCTTGCACTGAACGCAAGAGAAGTGACACAATTTCCCTAGTTAATATTGCCTGCTAACCTGGATTTCTTTTAACTAAATATGCAGGTTTAAAAATATATACTTCTGTGTATTGATTTTAAGAAAGGCATTGATGTTTATGGTTAGGAACAGTCGTGCAACGATTCTGCCTTTTTCGTGAACGTGCTTTTGTTAAATCATCCCCCGTTTGGCGAAGTTGAAGTAGGCTGTGATTCGATGATAAATTAACAGGCACCGCATTGATTATATGCAACGCAGGAAAAACTAGTTAACTACACATGGTTGATGATATTACTAGGTTAACTAGTGATTGTTAAGATTTTTATAAGATAAGTTTAATGCTAGCTTCCAACTTACCTTGGCTCCTTGCTGCACTCGTGTAACAGGTGGTCAGCCTGCCACGCAGTCTCCTCGGAGTGCAATATAATCGGCATCCAAAAAGGCCGATTACCGATTTTTTTTTTCTTATGAAAACTTGTAATCGGCCCTAATTAATCGGTCAGCCTCTAAAAGACAGAACAGAATGGTGACGTGTCCTTGGCTTGTCATGGTGTGTGTTTTCTTGTTGAAATGAATAGTCCCCAGGCTCTGATGAGAAACCTAGATATGAGTGTATTCATTTAGTTGTATGTCCTGTCAGGTAATATGAATCTAATGTAGATATTGTATGTAATGAGTTGTCTCGTCTGTCCTATCAGGTACCACCAGAGGGTGTTGTACATAGACATCGACATTCACCATGGAGACGGAGTGGAAGAGGCTTTCTTCACCACAGACCGGGTCATGACTGTCTCCTTCCACAAGTATGGAGAATACTTCCCAGGCACCGGAGACCTGAGGGTGAGTCTGAGTCTGAGTGGAAGAAGGGGAGAAAGAAAATAGTGGGGGAATCCAGAAATAAGCAAAGTACATTTCAGTGTGTGTGTTCTGATGTGTATGACTACACTCCCCTTTCAGTGTGTATAACTACACTCATCCTTTCTGTGTGTGTGTGACTACACTCCCCTTTCTGTGTGTGTGTGACTACACTCCCCTTTCAGTGTGTGTGTGACTACACTCCCCTTTCAGTGTGTGTGTGACTACACTCCCCTTTCAGTGTGTGTGTGTGACTACACTCATCCTTTCAGTGTGTGTATGTGTGACTACACTCATCCTTTCAGTGTGTGTATGTGTGACTACACTCATCCTTTCAGTGTGTGTGTGTGTGACTACACTCATCCTTTCAGTGTGTGTGTGTGTGTTGGATTGTCAACCTACATTTGAGTCATTTTGTATTTCAGTATGTACAATGACGTGTGTGTGTGTGTGTGCGTGTGTGCGTGTGTGCGTGTGTGTGTGCGTGTGTGTGTGTGTTTAGGACATTGGAGCAGGAAAGGGAAAGTACTATGCTGTAAACTACCCTCTCAGAGACGGCATCGACGACGAGTCTTATGAAGCCATCTTCAAACCTGTAAGTCTCCTGCTTCTTTTCACTGCAAGTCATTCAGTGTTTTGGGTCCTTACAGGGGGCGGGGGTCAAATGGATTTTTACCTTTTTGTGTGTGTTGCTAGGTGATGGCTAAAGTGATGGAGATGTTTCAGCCCAGTGCTGTAGTGTTACAGTGTGGAGCGGACTCTCTCTCAGGAGACAGACTGGGCTGTTTCAACCTGACCATCAAAGGTAACACACGCTGAAGGAGGGCTGTCTTCAGGGCTCTGACGGTCCTGGGATTTTTAGATGACTGTTTGTTGGTCAGCCAAATGCTAGAGCTAAGCACAGGCAACGTCTTATAGGAAAACCATTATAGGAAAACCTGCTGGGAGACATTGTACAGTGCATTTCGGGAAAGTATTCAGACCCGTTCACCTTTTCCACATTTTGTTACGTTACAGCCTTATTCTAAAATGGATTCAATTATTCCCCCCCCCCCCCCCCCCCCTCAATCTACACATGATACCCCATGATGACCAAACAAAAACAGGTTTTTAGAAAAATTCAGCAAATTTATTAAAAATAAAAAAAACAGATACCTTATTTCCTGAATGCGCTGTACCTTTCAGCAGGACAGTAACCTACAACACAAGGCCAAATATACACTGGAGTTGCTTACCAAGACGACATTGAATGTTCCTGACTGGCTTAGTTACAGTTTTGACTGAAATCGGCTGTCTAGTAATGATCAACAATCAAAGAAAGTGCAGAAATTGTACAATCCAGGTGTGGAAAGCTCTTAGAGATTTACCCAGAATGACTGACAGCTGTAATCACTGACAAAGGTGATTATAACATGTATTGATTGGGGTGGGAATACTTATGTAAATGAGATTTCATTTTCAGTACATTTGCAAACATGTTTTCACTTTGTTATGGTGTGTGTGTGTGTGTGTGTGTGTGTGTGTGTGTGTGGGGGGGGGGGTGAGAAACGCAACAAAATGTGGACTAAGTCAAGAGGGTATGAATAATTTCTTAAGACCCTGTGTTTCAGGTCATGCTAAGTGTGTTGAGTACATGAAGAGTTTCAACCTGCCTCTGTTGATGTTGGGAGGTGGTGGTTATACCATCCGTAACGTGACCCGCTGCTGGACCTACGAGACCGCCGTGGCTCTGGACAGCACCATACCTAACGGTACACACACACACACACACACACACACACACACACACACACACACACACACACACACACACACACACACACACACACAGCATTATACCATCCGTAACGTGACCCGCTGCTGGACCTACGAGACCGCCGTGGCTCTGGACAGCACCATACCTAACGGTACACACACACACACACACACACACACACACACACACACACACACACACACACACACACAGCATTATACCATCCGTAACGTGACCCGCTGCTGGACCTACGAGACCGCCGTGGCTCTGGACAGCACCATACCTAACGGTACACACACACACAGCACTATATACCTAATGCTATAGACAAACAGTAAATAACAATCTATGTACTCTGACCTGAGAAGTAATTGTTACATGTTGTGAATTGTCCCGTGTGGCTCAGTTGGTAGAGCATGGTGTTTGCAACTCCAAGGTTGTGGGTTCGATTCCCATGGGGGGCCAGTACGAGGGGAAAAAAAAAAAATGTATGAAATGTATGCATTCACTACTGTAAGTCGCTCTGGATAAGAGCGTCTGCTAAATGACTTAAATGTAAATGTATGTAAATGTGAATTGACAAAGTCGTACAGAAAGATATCTTTTGTTTTACTTGAAACAGTAGGTCAGACTTTGTTTAGTATGACGTTACACTTCTTGGTTTGACTTCTCGTCGTATTAAAGATCTCTGTTCATGTATTACTTTGATTTAACCTTCTTTTTTTTTTTTACAACAACCTGGCCATCGCTCTCGTCCTATCAGAGCTGCCATACAACGACTACTTTGAATACTTCGGCCCTGACTTCAAGCTCCACATCAGCCCGTCTAACATGACCAATCAGAACACCAATGATTACCTGGAGAAGATCAAGTAAGTTACAAAGATATATATATATATATATTACACGAGCCTTAGGCCATTAATATGGTCAATATATATACAGACAGACATACTGTGGTCTCTCCCCCTCCCCAGACAGAGGTTGTTTGAGAACCTGCGTATGCTGCCTCACGCCCCGGGGGTCCAGATGCAGGCCATCCCTGAAGACGCTCCACACCCGGACTCTGGAGACGAGGAGGACGAGGACCCTGACAAACGCATCTCCAGTAAGTATTGTTTCAGTCAGGGGGCCCATGATAAGAGGATGGTATTGTTTCAGTCAGGGGGCCCTGATAAGAGGATGGTATTGTGTTTCAGTCAGGGGACCCTGATAAGAGGATGGTATTGTGTTTCAGTCAGGGGGCCCTGATAAGAGGATGGTATTGTTTCAGTCAGGGGACCCTGATAAGAGGATGGTATTGTGTTTCAGTCAGGGGTCCCTGATAAGAGGATGGTATTGTTTCAGTCGGGGGCCCATGATAAGAGGATGGTATTGTGTTTCAGTCAGGGGGCCCTGATAAGAGGATGGTATTGTGTTTCAGTCAGGGGCCCATGATAAGAGGATGGTATTGTTTCAGTCAGGGGCCCATGATAAGAGGATGGTATTGTTTCAGTCAGGGGCCCATGATAAGAGGATGGTATTGTTTCAGTCAGGGGCTGATAAAATAATTTTGTTAAACTTCAATTAATCTACTCAGTCTGCAACCCAGAGTTTGTAAAGTTCTGGTTTAAATGAAACAGACAGAATTCCCAGCTTACAATAGTCAAATCAATGTTTATTCACGAGAGCACTCTGAAGTCCATAATACAAAGACATCCATTTTATAGTTCACTCCTTACTTACGCACATACATCCACACAAACAGTAGATATCCTACGCACATACATACACATGAACAGTAGGTGGGATGTATCCCTCCCCAGAGTTCTCACCACTGTTAATCACTACCCAGCGCTGTCAGTTCCATTCCCCCGAGATAAGAGGAACCTTGAAAATGACCTCCTGTCCTAATAAGTTTCTCAGAGTTCTAGCCATGTCGGGTCAAACACAGTTGAATTGTTCTCGGTATTTTCTTACACACACACACACACACACACACACACACACATTTCTATCCCTCACAGGTCTCTTCTGAACCTTGTTGGACTTACTTTTAGTAGTTTAATTATTCATTATACATGCTACATAAACAACTAATTACTAATTAGTTACGTTTCAGGGTGGAATTCTTTAATCATTACCTTTAAACATATAATTCCCTTATCAGGGGCCCATGATAAGAGGATGGTATTGTGTTTCAGTCAGGGCCCATGATAAGAGGATAGCCTGTGAAGAGGAGTTCTCTGACTCAGAGGATGAGGGACAGGGAGGAGGGGGAAGGAGGAACGCTGCCAACCACAAGAAGACCAAACGAGTCAAGACTGAGGAGGAGAAAGAGGAGACGGAGGAGAAGAAAGGTAAAGTAAACCTCACACACCTCCGTGACTGGCCCAGGACACTGGGCGTAACGCCTCCGTGACTGGCCCAGGACACTGGGCGTAACGCCTCCGTGACTGGCCCAGGACACTGGGCGTAACGCCTCCGCGACTGGCCCAGGACACTGGGCGTAACGTCTCCGTGACTGGCCCAGGACACTGGGCGTAACGTCTCCGTGACTGGCCCAGGACACTGGGCGTAACGCCCGGTCAACATTATTTTTGTTTTCCCCAGAAGTGAAAGAGGAGGATAAAGACGCAGAAGAGAAGATGGACACAACCGGGTGAGTAGTGACCACATCAAATATAACATCTAGGAATAGAATGTCTTGTTTATCCAGTCTTAGCCCAGTCTTGTGTATCCAGTCTTAGCCCAGTCTTGTGTATCCAGTCTTAGCCCAGTCTTGTGTATCCAGTCTTAGCCCAGTCGGGTGTGTGTATCCAGTCTTAGCCCAGTCGGGTGTGTGTATCCAGTCTTAGCCCAGTCGGGTGTGTGTATCCAGTCTTAGCCCAGTCGGGTGTGTGTATCCAGTCTTAGCCCAGTCGGGTGTGTGTGTCCAGTCTTAGCCCAGTCGGGTGTGTGTGTCCAGTCTTGTGTGTGTCCAGTCTTAGCCCAGTCTTAGCCCAGTCTTGTGTGTGTATCCAGTCTTAGCCCAGTCGTGTGTGTGTATCCAGTCTTAGCCCAGTCGTGTGTGTGTATCCAGTCTTAGCCCAGTCGTGTGTGTGTATCCAGTCTTAGCCCAGTCGTGTGTGTGTGTCCAGTCTTAGCCCAGTCGTGTGTGTGTGTCCAGTCTTAGCCCAGTCTTGTGTGTGTGTCCAGTCTTAGCCCAGTCTTGTGTGTGTATCCAGTCTTAGCCCAGTCGTGTGTGTGTATCCAGTCTTAGCCCAGTCTTGTGTGTGTATCCAGTCTTAGCCCAGTCGTGTGTGTGTATCCAGTCGTGTGTGTGTATCCAGTCTTGTGTGTGTATCCAGTCTTAGCCCAGTCGTGTTTATCCATCCAGTTTTAGCCCAGTCGTGTGTGTATCCAGTCTTGTGTGTATCCAGCCCATTCAACTAATATTTCTTCATTTCACCACCAGGCCAAAAGAAGAAACTAAGACGTGTTGAAGCATCAGATATGCGTGGGTTACCAGGTGCACGTGCACACAGCAACCACAATGGACTGTAAATTATTCTCTTAATGCTGTTTTAGTATTTCCTCATACGCGGGAAAATCTTTTGGGCTTTGTCAGTGTTGAAATGCAAGGTGTTTTAAAATTATTTTTTACTCGCATCTCTACCACATTCCTTTTTTTCCCCTGAACCACATGTTTCTGTCATGGCACCTCAACACCACCTGAGAATCTGAAGCAGTAGGGACTTGTTCCTGTCGTGGAGCCTGCTTCAGATTCTCAGGTGGTATTGAGGGGAAAGGGGGGGGGTACCTAGTTGTACGAAAGGTTGCTGGATCGAATCCCCGAGCTGACAAGGTAAAAATCTGTCATTCTGCCCCCTGAGCACGGCAGTTAACCCACTGTTCCCCGGGCATCGAAGACATCGATTAAGGCAGCCCCCCCCCCCCCCCCCCGCACCTCTCTGATTCAGAGGGGTTGGGTTAAATGTGGAAGACACATTTCAGTTGAATACATTCAGTTGTATAACTGACTAGGTATCCCCCCTTTCCCCTCAACATCACCTGCGAATGTGAAGCAGTAGGGGCTTGTTTCTGTTACGGAGCCTCAACATCACCTCTAGTCTAAAAAGAGGGTGGTCAGGATTCAATCCAAGCCACGTTTATAGTGCACTGTTCTCTAGCGGTCTTTTTAAAGGCTATTTACACTGGAGCTGATACTGTGAATGTGATCTCTCTGCCACTCTAGGGGGGAAAAAATGTCTTTACAACAGCTGCATTGTCTGATGCGCTGCTTTTTTTTTTTAACGCACCTTGGATTGAATCCCGGCCTCAGTTCCTCCATCTTCACTGACCTGAGGTAACGTGACAAGTGAAAGCCAGTCCCCCTGATAAGACACCTGTCATATCACTTTCACCTATCCATCTGGACTGATCCAAGAACTGAAAGAGTTGTAAAGGAATCCACTTTCCACTGCAGATATTCATTCCCCTTTTGAACAATAGTCATTCACAAGTCCTCAGCCCTATTCTGCCGTTAAGTTATTTTTTAATCATGGAGCAACATACACTGAGTGTACAAAACATTTTTAAAGCTGCTATATGTAACTATTTGGGTGACCTGATCCAATTGAAATGTGTGTGTTTATAGAGCTGTCATTCTTAATTGGAAAGGAAGTAGATCTGTTTTGTCTTATTTCTATGCTTCCTTTTTTAATATATATATTTTTTTTAAAGCACCATTTATTTTCTTTTGTTTTTATAAATCAGCTTCAAACAGCTGACAATACAATTGTTTTTTTGTTATGGAAAAAACGGTACAATATACATGTTTTGTCAAACTGAAATTAGGCAAACTATTAGAATTTTAGATTTTAGCAACCAGGAAATGGCAGAGTGATTTCTGCATAGTGCAGCTTTTTTAAGAACACTTTCCTAATATTGAGTTTCACCCACTGTCCTTTTGTTCTCAGAACAGCCTCAATTCATCAGGGCATGAACTCTACAAGGTGTTCGAAAGTGTTCCACAGAGATGCTGGTCCATGTTGACTCCAATGCTTCCCACAGTTGTGTCCAGTTGGTTGGATGTGCTTTGTTTTGGTGGATGTTTCTTGATACATACAGGAAACAACCGCGCTGCAGTTCATGACTCAAACTGGTGCACCTGTCACCTGCTACCGTACCCCGTTCAAAGGCACTTGGATTGTGTGTGTGTGTGCCATTGAGGGTGAATGGGCAAGACAAAAGATTTTGTCTCGGTTTGAAAATCCTTCTCCTCCCCTTCATCTATGCGGATTTAACAAGTGCCATCTTTTTTTATTTACTCTTTAACTAGGCAAGTCAGTTAAGAACAAATTCTTATTTACAATGACGGCCAAACCCTGACGACGCTGGGACAATTGTGCGCTGCCCAATCGCAGCCGAATCTGATACAGCCAGGAATCGAACCGGGGACTGTAGTGACGCCTCTTTCACTGAAATGCAGTGCCATTCGGGAGCCCAAATAAGGGATATGTTTCAGCTGTTTTCACCTGGTCAGTCTGTCATGAAGAGATGTTTTGTATACTATACATTCTGCTTTACTCTGTTCCCTGGGTTGGCTTCTCTCAGATGACTCTACACTCCTTCCTTACCTCGTTTTATATTTCTAAAAGGAAATGTTTTTTTTTTTTAAGTCATTGGGTATGTTGAACGTTCAAGGGTGAGGTTTCCCCTAAGTACAGCTCCAAGATCCGCTGTAGACGTTTAGTAAGGAAAATACAAAACTGACCCAAGTGATCAGCGTGTAGGGGAAACTTCACCCTACACCTTTGGGAACAGGCTCATGTTTTAAGCCCTTGGTATTTTCTACTGTAATAGGTGAGAATATGGTGTTTTGGTTGTGATTACAAATGTGTGTAACTTGTTTTATAATGAAAAAAGTATTGCTTTTTGTGCTTGGTTGTTTTTGTTATTACATTACAAGTTCTTATAAAAGAGATTTCAAAAGGCAATCATTTGGTTGTGTAGAGATTTGATTTCCAGGCTTCCTTCATATTATGGCTATCCAAGTCTAGTGGGGGAACTGACTCCTCACTTGTTAGTTTACTACAGCGCATGTATTTATTTACTGTCAATTTCACACTAGCTTGGTTTCCATCCAATTGGTGACCAGATTCTCAGGCAAATATTCTGAAACCCGCTTAAAAACAATATGCGCACTTCCCCATAAATCTTGCGTGACGTCAGTGCACAACTTCAGCAGTTAAAATTCCCATGTACTGAATAAAAATACATTGGTTTCGTCATGAATCTGCCCACATTCTCTCTAAACAGGCTACCTACTGCTGAAGTTGGAAGTTTACATACACCTTAGCCAAATAAACTGTTTCAATGTATCACAATTCCTGACATTTAATCCTAGTAACAATTCCCTGTCTTAGGTCAGTTAGATTCACCACTTTTTTCACCACTTTATTTTACATTATTTTAAGAATGTAAAATGTCAGAATAATAGTGATTTCTTTCATCACATTCCCACTGGGTCAGAAGTGTACATGCACTCAATTAGTATTTGGTAGCATTGCCTTTAAATTGTTTAACTTGGGTCAAATGTTTCAGGTAGCCTTCCACAAGCTTCCCACAATAAGTTGAGTGAATTTTTGCCCATTGACAAAACTGGTGTAACTGAGTCAGGTTTGTAGGCCTCCTTGCTCGCACATGCTTCCTTAGTTCTCCCCACCTATTTTCTATAGGATTGAGGTCAGGGCTTTGATGGCCACTCCAATACCTTGATGTTGTTGTCCTTAAGCCAATTCGCCACAACTTTAGAAGTATGCTTAGGGTCATTGTCCATTTGGAAGACAAATTTGAGACCAAGCTTTAACTTCCTGACTGATGTCCAGGAAAAATAAAGTACTATCTTTGTACCCATGTGCAGTTGCAAACCATAGTCTGGCTATTTTATGATGGTTTTGGAGCAGTGGCTTCTTCCCTGCTGAGTGGCCTTTCAGGTTATGTGAATATACTTATTTGTACCTGTTTCATTCAGCATCTCCACAAAGTCCTTCGCTGTTCTGGGATTGATTTGCACTTTTCACACCAAAGTACGTTCATCTCTAGGAGACAGAACGCATCTCCTTCCTGAGCGGTATGACGGCTGCATGGTCCCATGGTGTTTATACAGATGTACCTTCAGACGTTTGGAAATTTCTCCCAAGGATGAACCAGACTTGTGGAGGGCAACAATTTTTTTTTTGTTGATGTCTTGGGAAATCAAAAGAAATCTGCCATGATGTCAAGCAAAGAGGCAGAGTTTGAAATGTCAATTAGCCTATCAGAAGCTTCTAAAGCCATTACATTTTCTGGAATTTTCCAAGGTGTTTAAAGGCACAGTCAACTTAGTGTAAACGTCTGACACAGTGAATTAATCTGTCCGTGGGAAATTACGTGTCATGCAAAGTAGACTTAGCAAAACTAAAGTTTTTTTTCACAAGAGATGTGTGGAGTGGTTGATAAACGAGTTTTAATGACTCATACCTAAGTGTTTAAACTTCTCACTTCAACTGTACGTGAGATTACTATGGACAAGAGAATATGTCAAACAGCAAGCATCGATAACGTCATCAGAACAAGACCCTGGATATTTAATCGGAAAGGCGCATCGGTCTCATCGCTGCCCTGTCAAGTTTATAGGCTACATATTAAGTACAAGCCGGGAAAGCGTGCGGTTAGTGGGAAGACCACATGTCAACTTGATCCATATTCACCCATAAAGGTGTTTCCACCGCCATTTCTCACATAATTCTTAAAACGGATCCCACATTTGTCCAACTTCACGTGGATGGAAACCCGGTTTTGGGTTTTGGGTACCGGTACAGAGTCAATGTGGAACCCTTTACATGTAATCAGATTCCACATTACACAGACAAACCCTGCAATAAACTAAATCAATTTAGCTCAAAATCCATTTATTTGTTAAATCAGTTTTAAATACACTGGACTAGTGGTGAGGGCAAAACCAAGGGTACATTTATTAGTGATGTCAGGATTATGATGACCAGCCAAAATAATTCTCAAAAGGCCTAAAGTCTCCTCCTCTTCCTCACCACCACCATCATCATCATCACTAGGGGTGCATCTCAATTGTCTTCAGTGGCTTCTCTCTCCATCACAGATTTAAACCCACTGAACCAGTAACAAACAATTCCTGGTAGTCATTCACCACCATTATTTCTGTTCTCAGATCAGGAGAGGAGGCCACTACAGAATATTGAGATGCGCCCCTGGTGTCATCAGTTTAAAAAAACAAAAAAAAGTATCGCTGCTGGTCTCCTGTTTACGCCTCCAGCTCGAAGTCAAAGTACTGGGGGTCAAAGTGATGGATCCTTGTATAGCCGTCCTCTCCCCCACTGGAATAGCTAAAGACAAGAGGCAGAAACAGGTTTGTTTTCCCAGAGACACTGGTCACAGTTAAGACAGCTGGTTTTAGTGTGACATTACATGATTGAGTTCCAAAATGGACCCTAAAAACTGTTAACTTGCATACAACGAGAGCTGAGAATGATCACCATTTAGGTAACGATAACCAAGTAAATATAGATTTGTCTATCATTAAGTATTATATGGCAACTAATTTCCATCACAATGCTTGCTTAGCAAGTACCACTCCCCCCCCCCCCCCCGTTTCAGCTCATACCAACCCAGAACCTCTGCCCTGGAAACACACGAATGTCCCCACGAAGCGTCTTACCAAAAAGCTAGCTATTCAGCAGCGCTAGTGGGGACTCTTAGGTTGAGGACTGTGTTACACATCCCATCTGCTACACTTAGATGGATAATCAAGTTTCTATTCTTTAAGTGCCTTTTGGACCTTACCTCTTGCCGTCCGGGTGGAACGCCACACAGTTGATGGGTCCGAAGTGACCCTTGACCCTGCCAAACTCCTCTTCGTAAGCTGCGTGGAAGAACCTGGCCTCGAACTTGCCGATCCTGGTGGAGGTGGTGGTGACCTCCATGGCCTCTTGACCTCCTCCCATCACCACCTACAATCACACACACACACACACACAGGGGTTAAATGTCAGCTCTGGGAATAAAGAGGTGCTGCAGAAATGTTCTCTGGGATAAGTGGTTGTCTTACGTGGTCCATGATTGGGGAGATGGCAGCAGAGTTGACAGGTCTCTCTGTCTTGAAGGACTTGATGTGATCTAGAGTTGTAGAGTCAAACAGCTGTGGGGTAGACAGAGACAGACAAGTCAGTCAGACAGTACTTATAGGCAGTCAGCTGTTGAACTCAACTAGTTAAGAAGCCCCAGTCCATCACTCTTCCTCTTGTCTTTAAACCTCCACCTCTCTCATCCATCAACATCTCTCCACTTATCCCTGGATACCTTAGAGGAGCAGTCTTTAGAGGCTGTGATGACCATGGTCAGATCAACGGAAGTCTGGATGTCGTTGATCTGTTTGTTGTGTTCCTTCACCTTCTTCAGCACCTCTCCAGACTGCAACACACGTCAGAGACAATACTGTCAGTATAATGATGTCCTACATGTACTAGATTATCCACTTCTCTCCCCTCTGTCTTCAATAAATGCGTCAAATCAAACTATTCGTCACATGCGCCGAATACCGTGAAATTCTTACTTACAAGCCCTTAACCAACAGCACAGTTCAAGAAGAGTTAAGAAAATATTTACCAAATAAACTAAAAATATATAAAGTAGCACAATAAAACAACAATAACAAGGCTCTATACAGGGTGTTACGGTACAGAGTCAATGTGGAGGCTATATACAGGGTGTTACGGTACAGAGTCAATGTGGAGGCTATATACAGGGGTACCGGTACAGAGTCAATGTGGAGGCTATATACAGGGGGTACCGGTACAGAGTCAATGTGGAGGCTCTATACAGGGTGTTACGGTACAGAGTCAATGTGGAGGCTATATACAGGGTACCGGTACAGAGTCAATGTGGAGGCTATATACAGGGGGTACCAGTACCGAGACAAAAAAAAATGAGGGGGGGGGGGTGTCAACGTAAATAATGCGGTAGGCCATTTCATTAATTGTTCAGCAGTCTTATGGCTTGGGAGTAGAAGCTGTTAACCTGTTAGGGCTAGGGGGCAGCATTTGCACGTCTGGATAAAAAAAATGTACCCGATTTAATCTGGTTACTAATCCTACCCAGTAACTAGAATATGCATATACTTATTATATATGGATAGAAAACACTCTAAAGTTTCTAAAACTGTTTGAATGGTGTCTGTGAGTATAACAGAACTCATTTGGCAGGCAAAACCCTGAGACATTTTCTGACAGGAAGTGGATACCTGATGTGTTGTATTGACTTTAAACCTATCCCATTGAAAAACACAGGGGTTTAGGAATATTTTGGCACTTCCTATTGCTTCCACTAGATGTCACCAGCCTTTACAAAGTGTTTTGAGTCTTCTGGAGGGAGATCTGACCGAACAAGAGCCATGGAACGATGATGTCCCATTAGACACCTGGCGCGCGAGTTCATGTTGGGTACCCTCGTTCCAATACGTTATAAAAGAGTATGCATTCGTCCACCTTGAATATTATTCATGTTCTGGTTAAAAAAGGCCCTAATGATTTATGCTATACAACGTTTGACATGTTTGAACGAACGGAAATATATTTTTTCCCCTCGTTCATGACGAGAAGTCCGGCTGGCTTAGATCATGTGCGAACAAGACGGAGATTTTTGGACATAAATGATGAGCTTTTTTGAACAAAACTACATTCGTTATGGACCTGTGATACCTGGAAGTGACATCTGATGAAGAGAATCAAAGGTAATGGATTGTTTACATAGTATTTTCGATTTTAGATCTCCCCAACATGACGTCTAGTCTGTATCGCAACGCGTATTTTTCTGGTCGCAGTGCTCAGATTATTGCAAAGTGTGATTTCCCAGTAAGGTTATTTTTAAATCTGGCAAGTTGATTGTGTTCAAGAGATGTAAATCTATAATTCTTTAAATGACAATATAATATTTTACCAATGTTTTCTAATTTTAATTATTTAATTTGTGACGCTGACTTGACTGCCGGTTATTGGAGGGAAACGATTTCCTCAACATCAATGCCATAGTAAAACGCTGTTTTTGGATATAAATATGAACTTGATAGAACTAAAAATGCATGCATTGTCTAACAATGTCCTAGGAGTGTCATCATTTTAGCTGGTTTTATGGTTTTGGTGACCCTGTCTTTGACTTGACAAAACATTACACACAACTCTTGTAAATGTACTGTCCTAACATACTCTAAATTTATGCTTTCGCCGTAAAACCTTTTTGAAATCGTAAAACGTGGTTAGATTAAGGAGATGTTTATCTTTCAAATGGTGTAAAATAGTTGTATTTTTGAAAAATTTGAATTTTGACATTTATTTGGATTCAAATTTGCCGCTCTTGAAATGCACCTGCTGTTGATGGAGTGCACCACGGGTGGCACGCTAGCGTCCCACCTAGCCCATAGAGGTTAAGGAGCCTTTTGGTCCCAGACTTGGCGCTCTGGTACCGCTTGGCATGCGGTAGCAGAGAAAAGTCTGACTTGGGTGACTGGAGTCTCTGACAATCAGTACACATCCTGGTAATCTGTCTAGCCCCACGGCTTTGTGAATATTGACCTGTTTAAAGGTCTTGCTGAGAGCGTTACCACACAGTCATCCAGAACAGCTGGTGCTCTCATGCATGCTTCAGTGTTGTGTGTGAGTGTGTCAGTGTGTGCACCTTGGCGCTGAACTGGTTGATCTCCCCGTTCTCATGACCAGCGATAACAAACTCTCCCAGAGGCCCCCACACAGCACTGGTGATCTTAGACTCAGCGCAGGGCACCGTCAGGTACGGCTGGTTGTCCTCTACAGAGAGAGCGAGAGACATGGACAGAGAGAGAGAGGGACAGAGAGGGAGGGAGACAGTGGGAACGATAGGGAGAAACATCTTCAGACAACTGATGGCTGTGAAACCAGATGTATACATTCTGATCTAAAGGACGCCACAGAAAGCCAATTGGAGGGCAAAGGAAAGTTATCACAATGTTGCATTCACCTTTACCTGCAAACAGCAGTTTCTATCCTGTTTTAATACTAATCTGAAGTGTACACTACTTACCGATCTGCTGGGGGTCCCGTAGGTCGAAGTAGTTGAGGAAACACTGGTAGCCCATCTGCTTGTCTGTAGAGAACATGATGATGTTGCCACTGAAGTCAAAGCCACAGGTCCTCACAGCCGAGCTGGTGTTCAACATGGCTAGCTGTTTACCTGGGAGAGAGAGGAGGGGTCATATCACACACACACACACACAGTTGCATCACAAACCAGGAAGTTGTTCAACAAACCTCAGTCCTATACATCCACGCACTAACACACATACAGGTATCCCATCCAAGCACTAAAAGGATTTCCCTTTTGTTTTCTCTCAAACACACACACCTACTTACCAGTCTCACAGTCCCATAGTCTACAGCTGTTGTCTGCCGATCCTGTCAGCACGTTTTTGGTGTCCCCTGAGAACATAGTTAAGGACAACCAACAATCCTATTGCCTACCCCTTGTAAATTCATGTTTCCCATAACAAGGAACCTAAACAAAATCCCAACACTCAATGGGGCTCGCGCAGCAGTCTAAGGCACTACATCTCAATGCTAGAGGCGTCACTACAGACCCTGGTTCAATTCCAGGCTGTATCACAACTGGCCTTGATTGGGAGTCCCATAGGGCGGCGCACAATTGGCCCAGCGTCGTCCGGGTTTGGCCGGCGTAGGCCGTCATTGTAAATACAAATTTATTTTTAACTGACTTGTCTAGTTAAATAAAGGTTAAATAACAAGAAATGACAATTCTAGAAACATCATATACACCCTAAACAAAAACACCAACACTCAACGACCCTACTAGAAACATAACACGTAAAATCACCTTGATTTAAAGCTTTTTCATCAAACTGTCCCTTTTCGTTTGATGGTCCAGCACCGTCCTCGGACAAATGTTTTAATTTTTTTTGTGTGAAATTCTCATTTTTTGGAAAGGGCTTAAAATAAAAGTTTAAGATCTAGGTCATTTGACATGATAGCCCAGAACACTTGGCCATAATAATGGTGAATTGCACCATGGTGTGCATGGCTGTTAGAGGTCTTCAATAAAGGATACAGTCACAGTCCACACACCACAAAGCTCCAGTGTGTCCATTGTAAGTTCCAAGCCTCTCTCCGTTCACAGAGTACCACACGTTCGCTACCTGTGAATAAAACGCACACACACACAATGTGAATTGTTCAACTTACTGGTGGATGAGTGATACATTTTCTACATACATGGCATTGTTCTGTTTTGTGTATAATTTCTTATTTACCGTGTCTTTGGCCACAGAGAAGATCAGGTCTCCCTCTCTGTTGTATTTGATCTGTGTGATAGACCTCTCGTGGCCCTGTAGCAAGATGGGTTTCTGCAGGACACAAGAATAAGACATGTTAGTTAACTTCACAGCCAGTTTAATATTGCCAGGTTTTTCTACTAGCACTAGCAGCTTGCTAACTAAACCAGTATTTAAGAGACGAGACAGACATGAAGACGAAGATAGATGTTTATAGCTAGCTAACTAGTATCTAAATCTTCTAAACTATAGAGAACGGGAGTCCCTTGCTACCTAGCTATGTGCTAGCGGGTGGCTCATTGACAGTATGGAGAGGCAATCAAACATATGGGACAACCAAATAACTTATTAGCATTGTGCATAACATCGACAATGTTGGGGATGACTAGCATCATAAAATGATCAACCAAAAAGGCGACACATTTTCGATGTACTTGCCAGCTTGTATTATTACACTATCATCTAGCTATACGGACAACGCATCATCCTTTTTATGCTAGCGAGCTAGCTGATGGTGGCTATCTGGCTAGCATAAACCGCGGACATTCTAGACAATTTCACTTAAGTTCAGCACATATGGGTAATCACATTTAAACAGTTGTAATATGATATACTCACCATCGCCGAAGCTTTACACTGATCGCTTTATCCGTTGTAATCGTTATACGTGCCACCACAAAAGAACGAGAAAGGATGAGGACTCGTGTTGTACGGCGCCGGGGCGAAGGCGGAAAAGGAGCGATAGTACTTCCGTGTCGAGCAGTGACCCCTGAACGTTCTGAAAGGCGCATTTTGCTCAGGCTGAAAGTGCCCAGTTTAGATATTCACTGGGATAAACTATTAAGGATGTAAAGAAAAGCATTGGAAATACTCACAGGTCATTGAAATAGTTGTACAGCGGTAGACTGCAGTGAATTGTAAATTGTTGCAAAGTTAAAAGGTATCGGCTCAGTGGTCTTAGGCACTACATCTCACTGTCACTACAGACCCTGGTTCGATTCCAGGCTGTATCACAACCGGCTGTGATTGGGAGGCCCATAGGACGGCGCACAATTGGCCCAGCGTCGTCCGGGTTTGGCCGTCATTGTAAATAAGAATTTGTTCTTAACTGACTTGCCTGGTTAAAGGTTAATTAAATATTTTTTAAGAAGTCAAAAGGTCTCATAGTACTTGCAAAGGGGGGGGGGGGGGGGGGGGGGTAGAAATAAAGACCAATGATCACAACATGTACATATTTTAATTAGCAAGACATTAAGTATACAGGGTAAGAAAAATACATGAAAATAAAACGGGGAAAAACCCAAAATAAGAGAAACCATCTTGGGTTCTTAATCAACACGGATCTCTAAAACCCAGTGGCGCTCAAGAAAGTTAGTCATTCTTTAATGTTTTATGTAATAAAGAAAAGTATTGCATTCCTCAAGCGGTAGCCCCCAGAGACAGACCAACGCTACAAACTAAAACATGGAAGACATGTGATGCTAAACATGGATACACTCTACAGAAATGATTAATGTACTTTCATTGCAATAAAGCAATCCTTCTTCCAACATAACTCTGACGGTGAAAATAAACTCAAGAAAAAAAACAGGAAAAAAAACCCAGAATGTCTTCCTTTTTCAAAGAGTATGGGGAACACACTGGTTACACCACAGTATATACACATGTTGTGTCAACATAACACTACACAGTACAGAGAAAAGAAGCAGTTGTGTGACACGGTTTATATAGAAGGAAGAATTTCGCAATTAACCACTGAGGTTCAGGTTCAGCATGTAGCAAACAGTCTCACAACAGAACATGTTTTTTTGCAACAAAAAAATTTGAGTTTCTATTGGAGAATTTCAGGTTGGTCCCTCCCTGTTATATTCTGTTTGCTAACATTTGGTTCCTAGTGAACACACCCCAGGCCAGTGCACATCTAAGGGAGTTGATAATACATTCAGTTAAGTGCTTCTCAAATCAAACTGACACAGAACTAGATAACAATGCGAAGGTTGCATAGAAATATCTGGTTTAAACGCGTTTTATTTGACCTGATTAAACCAAACTGTCCAAGTTGAGTTACAATCTTGTTGAGATATATATTCTCAAAACACACACACACACACAGAATAGAGAATGCATCATTGGTAGCCACCTTTGTCAGTACATTTCAATATCCGTTTGTGGAATGTTTACATCTTAACCATAAATGATCATGTTCTCAAAAGACAGCCAGCATGAAAATGTTAAAACATGTTACATTGGATCCAATGTTGTAGAATGAAATTGAAAAAGCAAGTAATACGAGTGTGGAATGGATACTTGCATATTGTGGGAATGAGGAACATCAAATTGATATAAAGAAGCAACCCAAAACCAAACGAAAGAACAAGGCAATTTTGTCTAATCTTTGAGGTGTATTCATTTGTACAAACCGTTAACGAAACATTTTGCAGCGGAAAACATTTAGCAATGAAAACTATTTTCTTAAATCGGACAAATTCAGCAACGTCCCTCTTCGTTTCGCCCCCATTTGCTTCCGGTTGGTTCCTAGTGAATAAACCCTTGGTCTAAGAGCATTCTTTTGTGGATCCAACGATTCTGCAAGATTCATAAAGAATATCTACACCATCCCTTTAAGTGTTGCGATGCTCTGGACCTAAACAAGGATGTCTAAAATGGAATGAAAGTGACCTTTTGCAAGATATCCCCAAACTAGATATATATACACTCTGTACCGAGGTAAAGGTCAGGTGATTCCTACATGCGCTGATGCGTTAGCCATGTTTTCAGTGTGCTCAACATAAAAAAATAAAATTAAAGGGACAAATCCTAAAATTCAAGTCCAACTGTGGCCCTACATTTGCAGATTCACTGTATCTTAACATCTTTAAGACTGACAGACAAGGATGCGCACACACACACACACGAAAAAGAGGGACCGATGGAGACAAGCACACACACAAAATACTCATCTGTCCCAACATCTTTACTGTAGATCACACTTTGCCTGTGTCCAAAATACCACCCTATTCCAACAGGGCTCTGGTCAAAAGTAGTGCACTATATAGGGAATAGGTTGCCATTTGGGATGAAGCCTTTCTTTAGCTAGCTTTGCCTCGCATAAAAGCTGTGATTTCCATGAACATTGTGTACTAGAGTTCTCAAAGGAAAATTAAAAAGACCAAAACAAAACACGCAGGATGAAGAACCTTCAATAATCTTCCCTGACTGACACCACCATCATCATCATCACCTTCAACTCTCCAGGAGGCACCAGAGTAGGTAGAAGCTGCTAACTGACTACAGATCCCGGGTCAGATTTTCCTGCACCGCCCTATTGGTTTTTAGATGTACATAAGGTAATCTGATCCTAGATCTGTGGTTAGGGGACAAGTTTATCTAACTCTGGGGGAAATCATACAGACCCACACTCTTAACTCCCACATTAATAGTGGCTTGGCTTGCAAGCTGGTAGTTGGTAATCGGTTGGTGAAGGGGAGACTGAGCGGTGTTGCCCAGGCAAGAGGTCTCATTCCTGGGCAGTGAGGGTGGCTGCACAGGCCTGGTTCTCAGTGTCCAACTCTGGGCCGCAGTGGCAGCCGTGGGAGCAGGGAATTGGGGAGCTAGGAGTGGTGGTGTCGGGGTCTGGGCTGGGCTCCTGGGAGTCTGTGGGGGGTAGGGAAGGGGATTCAGCCCCTGGGCTGTTGTCCCCGGGGCCGGTGCTCAGGCCCTGAACCTTCTTGCTGAGTTCGTTGCGTTCGTTCTGCAGCGCCCGGCAAAGCTTTTCCAACTTCCCTACCTTCCCCTGGAGGCTGTCGAACTCACGGTCCTGCAGAGTTTTCTACAGAAGACACACAGATACACAAACTTACACTGAGAACACCTGCTCTCCCCATGACATTTCACCTGGATTCAACCTGGTCAGTCTCTGATCCCTTATTGATGTCACTTGTTAAATCCACTTCAATCAGTGTAGATGAAAGGGAGGAGACAGGTTATAGAAGGATTTTTAAGCCTTGAGACAATTGAGACATGGATTGTGAACATGTGTAATTCAGAGGGTGAATGAGCAAAACAAAATATTTAAGTGCTGGGTTATGGTAGGTGCCAGGCGCACCGGTTTGTGTCAAGAACTACAACGCTGCTGGGATTTTGGCGCTCAACAGTTTCCCGTGTGTAACAAGAATGATCCTAATGTTTCGTACACTCAGTGTACATCTTGCACTTTTCCCAACAAAACACAAAAATACAAAAACACACCAATAGAAAAGCCCCATTCAGTGATTAAAATCCAGCCTACCTCCTCAGCCATGTTCAGCAGGGCCTTGTTACTGCTCTCCCACCTGGAGCGATACATGGTCGTCTCCTTCTCCAGCTTCTTAATCTTCTTCGTCATCTACGGACACACACAGGTCACATGACCATGGACTACAACCAAGACAGACCATCTCTTCTGAGATCTCTGCTAATGTGTGACAGACACTCACCTTCTCCATCTCCTGTTTGAAGGTGGTGAACACCTCATTGCTCTTGGACAGAGTAGTCTGGAACTCCTCAAACTTCTCTGTGTATAAGGACAGCTGAATGGGCAGACAGGAGAGGATGGAGGGGAAACAGGGAAAGAGAGGAAGGTCAGTTCACCACATGAACTTCCCAGCTGGTTGTTTACCAGAGCTAGATGCATCCACTCTGTCCCTAGAGCGTTCTAAATAGATACCTGTTGTTTGAGATGGACTTCCTGCTGCTTCATCAGCTCACACATCCTCTGAGACTCGACCGCTTCCTTCAACAGCTGGAGAGAAGAGGAGACTAACATGATATCAACCCTAACACATCCTCTGAGACTACTGCTTCCATCAACAGCTGGAGAGAAAACAGGAGACCAAAATAAAGAGTTGTGGGTTTGATTTAAGCAATAAGGCACGAGGGGGCGTTGCGTCGTGGCTAAGAAAAGTCCTTAGCCGTGGTATATTGGCCAGACACCACAAACCCCCCCCGAGGTGCCTTATTGCTATGATAAACTGGTTACCAACGTAATTAGAGCAGTAAAAGTTGTCACAACCGTGGTATACTTTCAGCCAATCAGCATTCAGGGCTCGAACCACCCAGTTTCTAATCCCACATGATATAGTTATTGAGTTGGAACATGTTGACTAGTGTGTTCACCAAACAACCATATTCTACTGTTACTCACAAAGTCCTTCTCTCTGTGATGGCGGTCCTCTGACTCCAGGAGCAGTTCCTGAGCCTGTTGTAGCTTAGCATCCACCAGCTGTTGCTGCAGGTCCTTATGCTTGAACACCTTGTCAATGTGCTGAGAGAAAGGACAGGGGGGGTTAATACTCACATGTCCAGAAAATTGTTACACCTTTACTGCAGTTGCACCTCCTGTGTGCTTTAGTTATGCAAGTAAATGTCCATGTCCTTCCTGGCACAGAGCTGCAGCACTCCCACCATTCTCCCCACTCCAACCATTCTCCCCACTCCAACCATTCTCCCCACTCCAAAACACACCTCCTCTCGTAGTTCATACTGTTGGATGAGTTTCTTGAGCTTCTCTGCCAGCTCAGAGTTCTCCAGCCTCAGACTGGCATTCCTCTCGTTATGCTGCTCCATTTGGGCCTGGATGTCATTCAGAGTCACCTGGGAACACACACACACACACACAGGAACTAGAAGATGTTACATCATGATAGACAACCAGGAAGTGTTTAACCCTTGGGTGAAAGTCAGAAGTATTTCCTTGATTCTTGGCCTACTTCTCAACACTCATTGGAGAAGATGGTGGCAATAAATCAAGGAAAGACTAGAGATTCATCCTTTCTTTACACACACACACACACACAACGCTAGTGGCTCACCTGGAAGTGTGATGTCACCACCTTCCTCTTCTCCTCCTCCACGCGTGCACGCTGTGTCCCGTCCTCCTGCAAGAGCAAGTTAGGTTAAAAATGCACAGCTCCATTGTTGTTCACTTCATAAATCATAAAAAAAAATGTAAAAACTTTGGTTCACAAAGATATGGTCCTAGCAATCAGGGAACGATAAGACTCGTGTTCTAGTTTTTGGAATGTGTAGGTGCGTTGGAGAAGATCAGTTTTGTCAAGTCGTTGAGCATCATTGGTTACCGCCTTTCAAGGGGTGTTGCGTTATGGGGATAAAAATGGTCAGACTTGCGCCTATAATGTCGACTGCATGAACTTGACAAATATCATGGTGATCAAAAGTCATTAAGTTCAGTGCAGTCGACAGATGCTCTTCGCCAACTTCAACCTGCAGCCAATCCCCTGCATAGTGGGAGGCGCTACAGTCAACCGATCATTAGGCTGATTCTTCGCTGTTGCCGTTGAGACTGGTGTTTTAAGAGTACTATTTAATGAAGCTGCCAGTTGATGACTTGTGAGGCCTCTGTTTCTCAAACTAGACACTCTAATGTACTTGTCCTCTTGCTCAATTGTGCACCGGGGCCTCCCACTCCTCTTTCTGTTCTGGTTAGAGCCAGTTTGTGCTGTTCTGTGAAGAGAGTAGTACACAGCGTTGTACGAGACATTCAGTTTCTTGGCAATTTCTCGCATGGAATAGCCTTCCTTTCTCAGAACAAGAAAAGACTGCAGAGTTTCAGAAGAAAGGGCTTTGTTTCTGGACATTTCGAGCCTGTAATCGAACCCACAAATGCTGATGCTCCAGATACTCAACTAGTCTAAAGAAGAACAGTTTTATTGCTTCTTTAATCAGAACAGTTTTCAGCTGTGCTAACATAATTGCAAAAGGGTTTTCTAATGATCAATTAGTCTTTTAAAATTATAAACTTGGATTAGCTAACACAACGTGCCATTGGAACACAGGAGTGATGGTTGCTGATAATGGGCCTCTGTACGCCTATGTAGATATTCCATAAAATCAGCCGTTTCCAGCTACAATAGTCATTTACAACAGGAACAATGTCTACATTGTATTTCTGATCAATTTGATGTCATTTTAATGGACAAAAAATGCTTTTCTTTCAAAAACAAGGACTTTTCTAGGTGACCAAACTTTTTAACGGAAGTGTAAATGAACGTGATATTTAAGGCTCTTGATCACTAATTGATTATACAATTTACAAACATGATTCCAGTTTGAGAGTCTATGATTTGGGGGTTGAAGACATGTTTATTTTGACATTATCAAGCAAATATTTTTTAAGCAATGGCAACACTGCCATGTTGATCTGAGCCTTTTTGTTGGAAAACCACATTGGTGTCCAACTTTCGGCTGTCGCAAACGCACCTCCGCCGACTTGTCTGCAGTCGGTTGCTTTAGACTTACCGCTCAATGGAGGCTTATGTGAGCTCCGCCCTCTGTCTGAACTATGACTTTAGGCCAGCACACTGTGCTGGCCTAAATACAGACTTACACCACACTGTGCTGGCCTAAATACAGACTTACCCCACACTGTGCTGGCCTAAATACAGACTTACGCCACACTGTGCTGGCCTAAATACAGACTTACGCCACACTGTGCTGGCCTAAATACAGACTTACGCCACACTGTGCTGGCCTAAATACAGACTTACGCCACACTGTGCTGGCCTAAATACAGACTTACGCCACACTGTGCTGGCCTAAATACAGACTTACGCCACACTGTGCTGGCCTAAATACAGACTTACGCCACACTGTGCTGGCCCAAATACAGACTTACGCCACACTGTGCTGGCCCGTCCTTTCCAGCAGTGTTAGCGCAATAATGGTGGCCAGCACATTCAAGCTCGCCTTAACTCAGCCCGGTTTGGCTCAGTAGAGTGAAAAAGGTACAGCTTCATCATACTTTACCTCAGGGATCATTACCTAGATTCAGCCAAGGGGCGAATCGGAACATAATTTCTTATAATTTGTAGACTGCAAATTGAATGAAAGAAGCCCAAACAGATATGACTAAAACATATATTCATACCTTGCTTATATTTGTATACGATCAGATATCTCTCTATTACACGTGGAAATACTTTCAAAATGATTTCCAAAATTAGAAACTTTGCTGGTGTTTTATGTTGAACAACAAAATGAAAAACTTTTTTTCAGCTCAGAAAACTTTGGGGCCCCCCAAATAATATCACGCGCGGCCAAATTCGACCTGTGGGCCCCCAGTTGGGGAATCCTGCCAACCTTGAGCGTGCGGTTGTGTCTCTGCAGCTCCCTACAGAGTGACTCCAGTTTGCTGCGTGCCAGGATGGCCTTGCTGTGTTCCTTCTTTAGGTGGTCCGTCTCCTGCACCAGCTGAGACTGTTTCTTCTGCAGGACACGCATTTGCTTCTGACTGTTCCGCTGCTCCTCCAGCTGCACGCACACACAGAAATTAGAGTTTAATGCGTAAAAATACTATTCAAATGTTCAACTAATAATAAAAAAATAAAAAAACGTTTTAAAACTCCAGTACACTTAAATGAAAAGCTATTGATAAAATGGCTACAATGAGACAAATGATGGAAGGCTAGAGGGGAAACAAACAAGGCTGCCAAGAGAAGCTGGGTGTGTCAGCCATGTCCTTGTCCAGTAAAGACCCTCCATCAGCCAGCCTCTCTCCCCCTCTGGGCTGCCTCCCCTCCATCAGCCAGCCCCTCTCCCCCTCTGGGCTGCCTCCCCTCCATCAGCCACAACCAGAAAAGGACTTAAAAACACATAGGCCTGTCACACATACACCAGATTGATCAGTTACATACACGGCTGCAATCTGTCACGTAATCACACCTCACATGTTATGGACACACAGGACAGACCTGCACTGCATCACACGTTCATGAATCAGCAATAAATCCAGGACTCAATCCCACATGGAAGGTCAGCCTACGTTGAGCCGACCCTGCCCATGATGACCAGACAGACAAAGGAGACAAACTACTACTGGCTGATACACAGATGGAGGCTAGATATAAAAGGGCTGCTGGCATTCTAAAATGAAACAAATAAAAAAGTTAATTTACTAAACCAACAGCCTTTGAGCCACACCAGACCCCACCATACCCAGAGTCTTTATTAGAGTCACTACTTACCAGATCAGCATACTTCTTACAGAGGCCTGCCAGTTTCTCCTCTGGTGTACTCAGAGTATTCAGGGTCTGCATCAGCAGGGTGATCTCTTTACCTGCAACACACGGGGGGGGGGGTCACAACAGGGACCCAGCAACACACAGGGGGGGCATTCAGGGGGGGGGCATTCAGTGCAACACCACCTCATCACAACAGGGACCCAGCAACACACGGGGGGGCATTCAGCGCAACACCACCTCATCACAACAGGGACCCAACAACACACAAGGGGGAAGCTGTCCAATCCTAAACCCCTAGCCACCACCTGTATGACTAAACAAATCTTATGGATGACAACTAGATATATTAGTGACCAATACGGATGGGTAAGAGCTCCATACTGTTCTTCAGGACCAGGGTTGGAGGTCACCGACCAACACCCAGATCAACAACAAGCACCTAGGAATACACCCGAGGGGTTGATTTCAGACAGAGCAACAGAACCAGTCCTTACCCAGACCCTTCACCTTCTTCTTCTCCTGAGTCTTTACTTTCTCTTTCTCCGCCCCGCCGGCGTTCACTTTGACATCCTCTGGCTTCACGTCCAGCTCCTTCTCATTGGCCAGGCCGTTGAGCACAGGGCCGTGTGATTGGCCGTTGGGCAGGTTAACCCCGTCCTCCCCGTTGTCCTCCAGGCAGTAGGTGTTGAGGATGTCCTCCAGTTGGCGGCTCAGCTCCTCAGCCATGTCACACTGAGACGACACCCCCTCCGCTACAGTAGAGACTGGGACGGGTACATGGTCTGCCATAGTAGAGACTGGGACGGGTACATGGTCTGCTATAGAAGAGACTGGGACGAAAGCAGGCTCTTCTACAGGTGGGACCGCGGGGAGAGCTGCAGACTCTGCTGTGTTGGGAACGGCAGACACCTCAGCCACTAGACACAGAAGGGAAGGAAAAATATGTTATTACAACACTAGCTAAGGTGTACCAGCTGTATGGAAGCGTTAACTCATCACCGTCACAATATATGGCTATGCTGCTGCCACAGTTGTGATACTTTGCGGTCCTGCTTATGTGTACTAGGGTTGAAGGGTGGGAACCCAGTTACTGAGATTTACCACCCCAAACCACTCCCTTTACCCAGGATAAATAACTGGGAACTATTTAAAATGAATAGCATGGCGTGAAATGGAACTGTTAAAATGATATGCAATGTCTAAATCTGGCTTCTTTACGGCCTCAGCATGATGACTCATCAACGTTCCGGGTGGGGCCAGACAGCCCATCTCCGGGTGGGGACAGACAGCCCATCTCCGGGTGGGGACAGACAGCCCATCTCCGGGTGGGGACAGACAGCCCATCTCCGGGTGGAGTGAGTTTGAAATGCATATAGACCTATCATGGTAACGTTTTCTTCTTGTGACAGGTAGGCCTACATTTGCAGCTGCATAGCCTATGCTACAGTAATATATAGAACGAATGTCTAATTTACCCATCTCTATCGGGCTTTCTGGGGTCACATTATTTTTAATAAAGATTTTTTTCATTGCAGCTGCAGTTTTAACTTCACTTGAATATCGTTGCTTTAAATCAGTACACTCGCAATCTCTCTCCATAAACCTCATTAACTTCTTACGTGTAGGGGGCAGTATTTTCACTTTCAGATGAAATACGTGCCCATATTAAACTGCCTCCTACTTAAACTCAGAAGCTAGGATATGCATATTATTAGTAGATTTGGGTAGAAAACACTGAAGTTTCTAAAACTGTTTGAATGACGTCTGTGAGTATAACATAACTCATATGGCAGGCAAAAACCTGAGAAAAATCCAACCAGGAAGTGGAAATCTGATGCGTGGAATCTTTCTAAGTCATTGCCTATCTAACACACAGTGACTTGGGTTTCATTTTGCACTTCCTAAGGCTTCCACTAGATGTCAACAGTCTTTAGAACCTAGTTTCAGCCTTTTGCAGTGAACAGAGAGCGAACAAGAAGGTGGGGAAGTTGGTGACCCAGAAAATGACATGAGTTCATTGGCGCGCATTCACATGAGGAGGTAGCTGTGTTCCATAACGTTTTTCAAGACATTGGAATCGTCCGGTTGGAATATTATTGAAGTTTTACGTTAAAAAGGCCCTAAAGATTGATGCTTTACAACATTTGACATGTTTCAACGAACGTAAATATAACTTTTTTTGGTTACTTTTCGGCGTGAAATTTTCCGCGCGCTTCCTACATTTGGAGTAGCTTACTGAACGCGCAAATAACAAAGAGGTATTTGGACAAATTCTGGACTTTATCGAACAAAACAACATTTATTGTGGACCTGGGATTCCTGGAAGTGCCTTCTGATGAAGATCAAAGGTAAGTGAATATTTCTAATGCCATTTATGATTTTAGATGACTCCAAAATGGCGTGTATCTGTATTCCCTAGTGTATTTTTCTGAGCGCTGTACTCAGATTGCAAAGTGTGCTTTCCCCCGTGAAGGTTTTTTGAAATCTGTCACAGCGGTTGCATAAAGGAGATGTTCATCTATAATTCTTTGAATAACAGTTTAATATTTTATCAACATTTATGATGAATATTTTTGTAAATTGTTGTGCTGATTCACCGGCAATATTGGAGGCAAAATATTTTCTGAACATCACACGCCAATGTAAAATGCCGTTTTTGGATATAAATATCAACTTGATCGAACAAAAAATGCATGTATTGTGTAACATGATGTCCTAGGGAGTGTCATCTGATGAAGATCGTCAAAGGTTAGTGCATAATTTTAGCTGGTTTTCTGATTTTTGTGACACATCTCCTTGCTTGGAAAATGGCTGTGTGTAACATAACCTAATGTTTGGTTTTCGCTGTAAAGCCTTTTTGAAAATCGGACAACGTGGTTCTATTCAGGAGAAGTGTATCTTTAAAATGGTGTAAAATAGTCGTGTTTGAGAAATTGAAATTATTAGATTTGTGGTTTTGAATTTGGCGCTCTGATTTTTCACTGGCTATTGTCAAAAATCAATCCCGGTGTGGTATGACGTTAAAGCAGCATTCAAAATAGATAACAGATTTTTGTTAAAAAAAATAAAAAATAATAATTATTATATAATATATATATATATATCCTAGCCTACCTCTTTCAGGTAATAAATTCAATGCAGTATTAGCCTTATATTTAGTTAATGATGGGTTATGCAAAATAAGCTTTTAGCCCCTGTTTCTTGAGCAATACACACACCTACGCTCCACTGGCCTCTCTCCTTAAAAAAACTTCCTTAGCTCTTGGGGTCTCATGCAGGAAAAGCTAGACTAGAATAGCTTGCTGGAAATCATTGTTTGTCGTGTTTCTTCTACCAAAACACTATTCGAAGAGGGACGGAAGCTCGTTTGCTGAATGTTAAATACAGCAGCCAACAGAACTCACAGGTAGTTTGAAAGAAGACAAAACGCGCAATGGTGGTAGGCTATAGCAATTATTAATTCAGACCCATAACCATTCAATATTCGTGAAGAGAAGTGAAAACCTCCTGCATCTAATTCTGGTCCTATATTATTCAAGGATGTCATTAGAATGATGAAGGACAACGAAACACTTTCATTTGACATTTGAAAGTGAGGAAGGAAGCAACAACAGACAGAAAGTAGACTAATTAACAGGGGAACTATTATTAAAGATATACACACATACCCACACACCACAAACCCACGAGTCAGCCTACTAATTATACAAATAGGCCCTATTATATTTCAAAATGAAAAACAAATTCGCTAGCCTATACTTGTAACTTTGGGTGGCGCAGAAATTGGCCCAGCGTCGTCCAGGGATTTTTTTTTTTACCTTTATTTAAACTAGGCAAGTCAGTAAAGAACAAATTCTTATTTACAATGATGGCCTACCCCGGCCAAACCTGGACGACGCTGGGCCAATTGTGCACTGCCCTACTACAATCACAGCCGGATGTGATGCAGCCTGGATTCAAACCAGGTACTTGCCGGTTTGAAAATAAGAATTTGTTCTTAACTTCTTAAAGTGTAGGGGGCAGTATTTTCAAGGCCGGATGAAAAACGTACCCAAATTAAACTGCCTCCTACTCAAACTAAGAAGCTAGAATATGCATATTATTAGTAGATTTTGATAGAAAACACTCTGACGTGTCTAAAACTGTTTGCATGATGTCTGTGAGTATAACAGAACTCACATGGCAGGCAAAAACCTGAGAGAAATCCAACCAGGAAGTGGGAGATCTGAGAATTGTAGTTCTTTTGAATCCCTATCGAAACTACAGTGTCTGTGGGGTCACATTGCACTTCCTAAGGCTTCCATTGGCTGTCAAAAGCCTTCAGAAAGTTTTTCCATCATTCTCCTGTAACCGTGCAGAGAATAGGAGCTCAGTCAATGAGTGGACTGCCTGGGACCAGTGAGTTGTTTACTGCGCAGGCACGTTTGGCGCGCCCCTCCTTTTTCTCCTGGAATGAATACGCTATTGTCCGGTTGGAATATTATCGCATTTTTACGTTAAAAATACCATAAAGATTGATTGTAATCAACGTTTGACATGCTTCTACTAACGGTAATGGAACATTTAGACTTTGTGTCTATGAGCTTGGGCTCATGAAATGTCTAATGTAGGGCTGATAAAATATATTTCATGTATGGCTCATCAGGCTCAGCTAACATCAGGCCTGAACTTTCAATCAGAAAAGTGATTTATTCTCAGGACAGAACATTTGTAAAATAGCGTGAAAATGTTCAACCCTAAAGTGTAAATAGGAATTAAGTGTCATGAGGGTTGTTGAAGGTTCCTTAGCTCAATAGCTGTGGAGTTAAGTTCATTATTTTAATACTGCAAAACTTTACACGATATGGCGGAAAGATGTGACAGCTACTCAAAACTATAGTGACAAATAGCCAACCCGTGTCAAAATATCCAATTTGTAAGTCGCTCTGGATAAGAGCGTCTACTAAATGACTAAAATGTAAAATATGTTCACCATAAACATGGAAAATGTGTGCATTTGACTAGTGTTATTATTTCCATCACATCAGTGACAACCAGTGTCATTTAGGACACAGTGCTAACTTTACCTGAACTTTCAGCCCCATCAATCTGTGATGGTCTGTCTGGCTCTTTAGGGCTGACAGTGTCTGTAACGTCTTTTGCCGCTGTGCTTCCCTCAATCTCTCCAGTGCCAGGTGGTGGAGCCGCGTCACTGCCCTGCGTGGCCGACTCTTCCGTGTCCTGTTTCTTCATGATGAAATGCCTGAAACATATTATAAAAAAATGTTAGTCGATCATTGTTTGTTTAAGTAAAACTCTAACTGTGCCGTGTCTGTTACAGATCCGAATATTCAAATATTCGCTGGCTATAAAAAAAACACATGTTGCACCTGCACTTGAGAAAAGCAAGAAACGGAACTGCCAAACGTCAATGGGGATGTGTCACTGAAGTCTAGTTAAACCTTTAAGTTAGCTAACTTTCGGTCAGTTAGTCACCAGTAATCACGCTTATACGAATGTAAAATGAATCTGAAATGGCGAACGACAGCGAACTAACGTTAACTAGCTAAGTTACCAGCATAGCAACGAATAAATGTGGACGAAGTTACATTTTCAAGACGGCCAAACTCTAGCTAGCTATATGCTAACTAGTAGAAGTTTACAATTTTGGAAAGTCATCAACTCACTAGTTTTGTCTAGCAAGTGAACCAACACCCCTTCTATTAGCAACCAAACAACTTAGCTACTAGAAAGTGAAACTAGTTTAACAAATAACAGTGGCGTTTAGAAGAGTTCGCAAGCTAGCTAAGTTCGCTAGTTAGCATTTTGCTTTCTAGCTTGGCTCTACGCTAGGGAACAACCCAAAGAAACACGAAACCTCATATGGCACAGTCATTATTCATACTTGGGATAAGCCTTAGGTACTTAAATAGAAAATAAAAATTACGGTTTACCTTCTTCCAACTCAATAAATACACGTCTCTGTTGCCTGCTGCTTTTCCTCCTACCAACCGAGACAGGAAATACACAATGCACAACGGAAGTGCGTATATAACATTTGCGGGAAAGTGGAATATGTCGTTCAAACGCCCTACTCAGAACTACAAAAACTTTTATTCACGGTTTCTATACTGAACAAAAATATAAACGCAACATGCAACAATTTTAACAACTTTACTGAGTTACAGTTCATATATGGAAATCAGTTAATTTAAATAAATTTATAAATCCCTAATCTATGGATTTCACATGACTGGGCAGAGGTGCAGCCATGGGTGGGCCAGGGAGGGCATAAGCCCACCCACTTGGGAGCCAGCCCAGCCAATCTGAATGAGTTTTTCCCCACATAAAGGCTTTATTACAGACAGAAATACTCCTCAGTTTCATCAGCTGTCCAGGTGGCTGGTCTCAGATAGATGATACCCCAGTTGAAGAAGCCAGAGGTGGAGGTCCTGGGCTGGCGTGGTTTCATGTAGTCTGCGGTTGTGAGGCCGGTTGGACGTACTGTCAAATTCTCTAAAATGACATTAGAGGTGGCTTATCGTAGATAAAAATTAACATTAAATTCTCTCGCAACAGCTATGGTGGACATTTGCACAGTCAGCATGCCAATTGCACTCTCCCTCAAAACTTGAGACATCTGTGGCATTGTGTTGTGTGACAAAACTGCACATTTTAGAGTGGCCTTTTGTCCCCAGTACAAGGTACACCTGTGTAATGATCATGCTGTTTAATCAGCTTCATGATGTGCCACACCTGTCAGGTGGATCGATTATTTTTAGCAAAGGAGAAACGCTCACTAACAGGGATGTAAACAAATTTGTGCACAACATTTGAGAGAAGATTTTCATGCACATGGAACATTTCTGGGATATTTTATTTCAGCTCGTGAAACACGGGACCAAAACTTTACATGTTGCGTTAAAAAAAATCAACAGACATTGAAAGGGTTGCAACATTTGTTTTAATATATATATATATATTTTACAGTTTCCACTTAACTTTTTCACTTGTATACATTTCCAATATTTGTTAATGCATTTTTTTGTTTGTTTATGTATTCCTGTTTGTGTCATGTTCCGTTGAAGTGTATCAGTTTCTCGTCACTCATTCATATCGTCGGTAAAGTCAAGTCAAGTCACAGTATAAGATGGGTAATCGTAAGCAAAAAAAAACAAACAAAAAAAAACAATTGTTTTAAAAATAAATACATTGCGAAAGATAAATGAGAGGATCAAAGAGTATACATCAAGACTGGTCAGTTATGACATACGAAAAATACTTTACAAACATTTCGCATTGTAAACAATTGTAGAATAGATAGCATTATTTATTTGATAACGCTGAGCACTAAAGGCGTGGCTTGGGATTTTCGAAGATATACACATTTACAGGATCTAGGACGGACGACAAGAAAAGTCCCATTTAAATGTTATCTTCATTCTTTTTCAAATCTTTGCCTAGGGGTAGCAGTTATTTCTGACCATAGGGCCTGACAGGCCTATAGGAAATAACTACAACCCAGTAGGCCCTCCCAAATGGCACCCTATTTCATATATAGTGCACTACTTTTGACCATGGCCAATAGGTTTCTGGTCAAAAGTAGTGGATTATATAGGGCCCTCAAAGCCAGTTTCACTGCACTATTTCATTTCTCCCTTCTAATCAGGGACTGAATTAGACCTGAGACACCAGATGGGTGATTCCCCTCAAATCAGGGACTGATTTAGACCTGGGACACCAGATGTGTGCAATTCATTATCAAGTAGAAGAGAAAATACCCCTGCTATAGGGAATATAGTGCCATTTGAGACACCGTAATTTTAGTAAATAAATACTTTAACACCTTTTTTTCCTTCTTAAAACTGGTTAAGGGCTTGTAAGCATTTCACTGTAAGATCTACACCTGGTGTACTGGACGCATGTGACAAATAACATTTGATTTTCTCCTGGTCAGGAAAAACCTCCTGGCCCTCTACTATTGCCATATGAAGCATTTCAGCACTTTGCAGAAATCATTACACATGTGTATCATTCATTAAGCTCTGTTAATTGCACTGAAGAGAGAGGGGGGAAGGGAAGGAAGGAAAGAAAATTCTGTCCCAAATGACAAGTCTATTCCCTATTTAATGCACTACATTTCACCAGAGCCCCATGGACCCCTGTTCTAAAAGTAGTACATTAGATATGCACTTTGGGAAGCAGTCTTAAATGAATCCCTGGGGATGGCTGACTTTTAGAGAATATTCTATTGCAGCTCTGGTTGGTTGGTAGGTTTTGTTCATTCTCAGCCAAGGATGTAGCTTCTGATTCACTGTGCTAAATCAAGACATAGCTCAAAGTTGTCTCTGGACAAGTGATTGGTTGATTGAGTGACTGGGTCTGGACAGCCAATAATAATTATATACCCTCCATATCCAAGTCAATATACATACAACGGCAAAGCACCACAAAGTCAAGAAAAAAAAAAAAGTCTCCATTTTGAATTAGCTGTTAGTTGTTTGTGGGTAGATGGGTTACTCATTGTGTGGCTGTTAGTTGTTTGTGGGTAGATGGGTCGTGCCAACATGGAAGTTCAAGTTGAGCAGACCGTTCAGCAGGGCACAACAGTTTGGAACATTAAAATAGAAATATTTATATGTAGAACAAACATGCCTCTAAAATGTAGAATAATGAATCACGGTGGCTCTATTTGTGGCTTCTCCATCTGCAATGTTTGAAAATGTTTTGCTACTGCACGTGGCCCTGTATTGGCCTGCTATAACTGACCTGAACCTGGGCCCGGAGCTTTTCTAGAGCATGTTACCTGACTAAGGAAAAACTCAGGGATCTAAATGTGCAGTGCAGTCTGTCTCAGCCTAAAATTCCACTTGATGGCTCTGTCTTTTTCTAATCAAACCCATGTCTGGACTGGCGGTCCTGCAGTTGCATCAGCTTGAGGTCTGCACAGTGAAAACACATTCAAATGGAAGAAAAGAGCATCATTATTCACTTAGACGGATCACCATGATAGAATAAAATACGTTTTTTTTCTTTCTTTTTTGTTGCTGATTAAATTATTCCTCTGTTCTGACCCAATCCCACAGTTTTTTTTGTGTGCAAAAAGCAGTAAAGAATGCCACTTGTTTAGAGAAACCACGGCAAGTCATGGAACTAGAAGATAAGGAAAATACAGCAACAGTATTGTTCACTACAAACGTACACATTCAAGAAAAAAAAAAGAAAAAAAAAGATTATGATCACTAAGTCAAGAGACATTTAAATCAACCTCAAGTCTTTAGTTGGTCAAGATTGGCACTTCAGTGAATAGGAGTGCATTTTCCTTTTTTAACAATTAGAAATATATATTTGATCCACTGATTTGTTTAATATCTTACTATTCTGGTAGTCTTTGTTGATAGACTGCACACAAAAGTAGACATGAAAAAAAAAAAATAAGAAAAAAAAATAACATTACTAATATATAAAATGCTGCTTCACATGTTAGTGATGTAGAGAAAGTTATTTAGCTAATGTTTCATTCGTTTCTAGATTTATTTAGTCTCAGATGTCTGTTTGGAGATCACTTGTTCTGTGGACAACCATTTCCCTTTTAGAGAACCATGGTGCATAGAATCTTAAAATAGCCTGTAGTCTATGACCATTACTGCTCTCTGTCAGATCAATGCCAAGCTTTGTCTCTTAACAAATTTGAATACATTTTGCATGTCAACCAAAGCACAACGTGTCCAAAACCATTGCAGACCACGAATCATCCCCCTCATCATTGCAGACCATAACATATAATAGGGTAAGACATTGCATAAAGCCATGGCCCTCAACCTCCCGAGACATCACATCAGGTAGGACAATATAAGCATAAGGGAATGACTTGCTATATAAACAGGTGCAATGACAAGGGTCCTCTCATAGCTAGCATATGAAGTCACCCCCCAAAATGAGGAAAACCTGCTGCGTTACAGATATCTTTCCAAAAAAGACACTTCAGACTTTGTGAAAAGTTTGAAATAAAACATACAGCTTTTAACCCCATTGTCCACATTCACTTTTTTTTTTTGCTACCAAACAATCCAAAAATGCTACTATTCCGATGTTGTTTAGCTCAACCCTGGCGGTTCAACTCCACAAGGGGAAATGGAGGGATGCACAGAACAAGTTGCTACCAGACTCCGATGGGAACATAATCATATGTCTCTTCCCTCACACAACTGCAGTCAGTGAAAAGGTCACACACTACCAGACTTTGGATCCATAAGCTCCACTCAACCCATAGACACTGATCTGAGTTCTGCTTTAACGGCCCCCCCCCCCCAATTTATATTTAAGGTTATGATTGATGGTAAGCTGATCCTAGATCTGTGTCTAAGGGCATAACATCAAACCATCTTCAGTCAATGTAGCAGAGAAGGGAGAAAATAGGTTTCCCTAATATCAAGAATTACACCATGCACTTCCTCAAGAAAATAACAGAAATGTAACTATCTCTGATATTCTTTAAGGGAGGTATGAAATGATGCTGTGAATGTGATTGTTTCACTTTAATAATCCGTTATGTCATTACCTTCCATCTCCAGTATTAAGCTAATCTTTTCAAAGAGCATTGCACTGTGGGTGGGTGCATTATTTAATAAAACATGTTTTCTAACTGCATAACTTCAAAAGTGCCTAAAAAAGGAAGTGGCAAAAACGATGCAAGAAAACCTTGAATGAACATACTGCATCGAAAACCAAACCTGTGGAAATAAGAACACAGAAAGAAAAAGAAAACCCATGGATCATTAAAAAAAAATAGGAAAAAAAAGTGGATTATGGAAGTTGTTTCTCCTTGTTGTGTAACACTCGTCCGTGTGTACAGTGTATTGTCTGCTGGTGTTGTATGCATGAAGTGTGTGTGCAAATACATCTTCTTTACTAGAATATCTGCGGTTAGGTTCGTCACGGTCGAAATTAAAAAGACGCATCCCTTGCCAAACCCTGGTTGTCGTTAGATCTGTGTTTTCATCTCAAATGACACCCTGTCTGATATAGAGGCTCCCTTAGGTGGCTCCTGTCAAAACGAGGAATACAGTGCCATTTAAAATGCACCCAATGAGAGGGACAGAGAATAATACACATCAATACCTAGTACATATCCCCATCACAATGATACCTAGTATATATATCCCCATGATACCTAGTACATATCCCCATCACAATGATACCTAGTATATATATCCCCATGATACCTAGTACATATCCCCATCCACAATGATGACCTAGTACTATCATCCCCATCCACAATGATGACCTAGTACTATCATCCACATCCCCATGATGACTAGTACTTATCCCCATGATGACTAGTACTTATCCCCATGATGACTAGTACTTATCCCCATGATGACTAGTACTTATCCACATCCCCATGATGACTAGTACTTATCCCCATGATGACTAGTACTTATCCACATGATGACTAGTACTTATCCACATCCCCATGATGACTAGTACTTATCCACATCCCCATGATGACTAGTACTTATCCCCATGATGACTAGTACTTATCCACATCCCCATGATGACTAGTACATATCCACATCCCCATGATACCTAGTACATATCCACATCCCCATGATGACTAGTACTTCCCATCCCCATGATGACTAGTACTTATCCACATCCCCATGATGACTAGTACTTATCCACATCCCCATGATGACTAGTACTTATCCACATCCCCATGATGACTAGTACTTATCCACATCCCCATGATGACTAGTACTTATCCACATCCCCATGATGACTAGTACTTATCCACATCCCCATGATGACTAGTACTTATCCACATCCCCATGATGACTAGTACTTATCCACATCCCCATGATGACTAGTACTTATCCACATCCCCATGATGACTAGTACTTATCACCAACACAATGATACCTAGCTACCGCTCCATCCCCGAGCCGACTCCCCGCCAGTACCATCCAGTACGTCTTATCCCCATCACAATGATCCCTAGTACATATCACCAACACAATGATACCTAGTACTTATCCCCATCACTTATCCCCATGATGCCTAGTACTTATCACCATCGCAATGACAAATAGTACTTATCACCATCACAATGACCCATGCAACATTACAAGTTGTCATTCCCATTTCTTTCCAACACGGCAAAGTTGCAAAATTACGTTAACTTTCCTCAAATTCCCGTTTTACAGAAATCCTGGTTGGAGGATTCAACAGTAGAACGCAAAAACAACAACATATCAGATGTAACCCTACACACAATCACCACACTATTACCTCACCTCCAACTAGATAATAGATGGTATTACCTCACCGCCCACTAGAGGATAGATGGTATTACCTCACCGCCCACTAGAGGATAGATGGTATTACCTCACCGCCCACTAGAGGATAGATGGTATTACCTCACCGCCCACTAGAGGATAGATGGTATTACCTCACCGCCCACTAGAGGATAGATGGTATTACCTCACCGCCCACTAGAGGATAGATGGTATTACCTCACCGCCCACTAGAGGATAGATGGTATTACCTCACCGCCCACTAGAGGATAGATGGTATTACCTCACCGCCCACTAGAGGATAGATGGTATTACCTCACCGCCCACTAGAGGATAGATGGTATTACCTCACCGCCCACTAGAGGATAGATGGTATTACCTCACCGCCCACTAGAGGATAGATGGTATTACCTCACCGCCCACTAGAGGATAGATGGTATTACCTCACCGCCCACTAGAGGATAGATGGTATTACCTCACCGCCCACTAGAGGATAGATGGTATTACCTCACCGCCCACTAGAGGATAGATGGTATTACCTCACCGCCAACTAGACGATAGATGGTATTACCTCACCGCCAACTAGAGGATAGATGGTATTACCTCACCGCCAACTAGAGGATAGATGGTATTACCTCACCGCCCACTAGAGGATAGATGGTATTACCTCACCGCCCACTAGAGGATAGATGGTATTACCTCACCGCCCACTAGAGGATAGATGGTATTACCTCACCGCCCACTAGACGATAGATGGTATTACCTCACCGCCCACTAGAGGATAGATGGTATTACCTCACCGCCCACTAGAGGATAGATGGTATTACCTCACCGCCCACTAGAGGATAGATGGTATTACCTCACCGCCCACTAGAGGATAGATGGTATTACCTCACCGCCCACTAGAGGATAGATGGTATTACCTCACCGCCCACTAGAGGATAGATGGTATTACCTCACCGCCAACTAGACAATAGATGGTATTACCTCACCGCCCACTAGAGGATAGATGGTATTACCTCACCGCCCACTAGAGGATAGATGGTATTACCTCACCGCCCACTAGAGGATAGATGGTATTACCTCACCGCCCACTAGAGGATAGATGGTATTACCTCACCGCCCACTAGAGGATAGATGGTATTACCTCACCGCCCACTAGAGGATAGATGGTATTACCTCACCGCCCACTAGAGGATAGATGGTATTACCTCACCGCCCACTAGAGGATAGATGGTATTACCTCACCGCCCACTAGACGATAGATGGTATTACCTCACCGCCAACTAGACGATAGATGGTATTACCTCACCGCCAACTAGACAATAGATGGTATTACCTCACCGCCAACTAGACAATAGATGGTATTACCTCACCACCACTAATATGTGATAACTGTCCCCTGAACTATACCATCTAATACATGATAAGCTCTGTCCCCTGTACTTTCTCTTCTCAATGGGACATTAAATTCTTATATATTGTTAGATTTTCTAAGACCTAAATTACGGCACTCTCTCTCCCGCCTCCCCTCTCCCATTCCCCCTCCTGCCTCTCTCCCTCCCACCTCCCCCCCGCCTCTCTCCCACGCCTCTCTCAAACGAGAGGTGCGGCGTACTACCAGGCGCGTACTACCAGGCGCGTACTACCAGGCGCGTACTACCAGGTGTTTGGCAAAGGGATACTCCATGACAGTAGGTAAGGCAATAGAAACACCATGCAAATCCTACCACAGACACACCGGGGGGGGGCAGCAACACCTCATCACATTCCAGGGCCTAGTACAACTCAGCCAGCACAAACATATTTACACCAGGGCCAAGTCCCAAATGGCACACTATATATATATATATATATTACACAGCTTTTGGCCAGAGCCCATAGGGTCAGAAGTAGTGCACTATATAGGGAATAGTGTGCCATATGGAACGCATGCCAGGGGTCAGAGAAATCCAAAAGAAGAGAGAAAAGACCAAATCCTAACCGGACATGCAAATGAGTAACTTCAATATTTTTTTGCATAAATCTGATGTTGCCATCTGACTAAGGTTTGACTGAGTTACGCGTGTTTTTCAAGTAAGGAATCATCTCTAATCTCTATATAAAAAATAGGAACAATCCCTTGAAAGCCAAATGGAGATCTGACAGTGTCTGTCTGTCTATTTATATATAAAAATAATTTTTGGTTTGGATAATCACATATTCTCGTGCTGTGGCGAGCGTAGGCCCCGTCACCCCCCCCCCAGCGGTGTGCTGTTTAAACAGTTAGAATCACTTCATAATTCAAACGTATCGTTATTAAGAACACGGCACACAACAAATATTATATTGCTAGTTATATCAAGCTCGGATCAAGCTAGTAACCTAGGTAACTTTATATATCTTTCAATATCCCCACACACCTATACTCCCTTCCCCCTCGCAGCCCCCCCCCCCCCCCTCCACCCTCCCTTAGCCCAGACGTTTACCTGATTTTACGATTCAGATCCCAAACATGCTCCTCCACAAGCACAAAACTAAAAGTAGCTAAAAGTTCAACAAAAAACAAAATACATTGTAGAGAAAGGACTCAGTTCGAGAAGGGGAGAATCTTGGCTCTACACTTCAAACCATAGTTCTAGAATTCCTAAGAATCCCCAGAATTGCTTAATGGAACCCTGTATGTCCTGTATAGACAGAAACCAATATGAATGAGGGTTTTGGCCTCTGAGTTGAGAATACATCCGGATTGTTTTATTGTTAACAGTAAAGAGGCCATTCTTCTTTCTTGGGACACTTCAGTCTTCAGGTGGTGCATGTAGATACAGTACGTTTTAGAACAGGCCAGGGAGAAAAACAGGGTTGACAAAAGCTAAAACGAGGGGAAACAGATAAGGACGAGGAAGATAATTGTCGTAAAGAAAAAAGGGTAAAAATTAAATAACACACCTCTCCCACTGGTCAGGTTTGACCTATCAAACCCCTACATCCCGAAGAAGGACATCCCTATGGGCAGACAGGAAGCACTAATAACCAAACCACCGTTACGGTCAGAAGAATCAGGGTATCAACAGTACTGGCGGTGTATCTGTTATTTTACCTGTGCATTTCAAACCTGGACTGGACCAATCCTTGGCCTTGGTTGTGTGATCACTGATCGTGAAGAGCTTTGTTTTTAAATCATCAGGTCAAGTGGGTTGAGTTCTGCTCTCCTATTGGCTCTACAGCCGAGACGTGGCATTCCGTTAGAAGTGTCTGATCTGTTATGGTAGGTAAAGCCAGCTCAAAGATTGGGAATATAGGTTGGATAGTTAAACCTGTAAGCCTGTTATAAACCTGTCACCTTCATCTGTTGGGGCTAAAACTAGCCAGGCTGGGTATAGAGGATCGGGCAATGGTTGGACATGGGACTGATTATACCCCAAATTCCTCCATGGGGTGAGGATAAGGGGGTGGATGTTTTATCTGAAACTCCTCCATGGGCTCCATGGCTATGAGTGACAGTTGTTTAAGTTGAACCAGATGAGAACCAGAGGACAGGGAGGGCGTTATAGCTGAAAGCCCTCCATGGGTGCCTCCTGCTGGGGGAAGAGGAACTGCTGATTGGCCTGGTCCACCGGAGGAGCCAGGCTCTGGTCCTCCTCCTCCACTCCAAAGTAGTGCTCTATCAGATCAAAGGCCTTCTGGTAGATCTCTTGGTTCTCATGACTCTGAAGGAACTCGATCTTATCCAGACCTGGAGATGGAGAGACATGATCTATTCATACACATGGTAGATTATGCAAGTGTGTGTCCGTCTGTGTGTGTGTGTCCGTCTGTGTGTGTGTGTCCGTCTGTGTGTGTGTGTCCGTCTGTGTGTGTGTGTCCGTCTGTGTGTGTGTGTCCGTCTGTGTGTGTGTGTCCGTCTGTGTGTGTGTGTGTGTGTGTCCGTCTGTGTGTGTGTGTGTGTGTGTCCGTCTGTGTGTGTGTGTGTGTGTGTCCGTCTGTGTGTGTGTGTGTGTGTGTCCGTCTGTGTGTGTGTGTGTGTGTGTCCGTCTGTGTGTGTGTGTGTGTGTGTCCGTCTGTGTGTGTGTGTGTGTGTGTCCGTCTGTGTGTGTGTCCGTCTGTGTGTGTGTCCGTCTGTGTGTGTGTCCGTCTGTGTGTGTGTCCGTCTGTGTGTGTGTGTCCGTCTGTGTGTGTGTCCGTCTGTGTGTGTGTCCGTCTGTGTGTGTGTCCGTCTGTGTGTGTGTCCGTCTGTGTGTGTGTCCGTCTGTGTTGTGTGTCCGTCTGTGTGTGTGTCCGTCTGTGTGTGTGTCCGTCTGTGTGTGTGTCCGTCTGTGTGTGTGTCCGTCTGTGTGTGTGTCCGTCTGTGTGTGTGTCCGTCTGTGTGTGTGTCCGTCTGTGTGTGTCCTGTATGTAAACTCAGCAAAAAAAAAAAAAGAAACGTCCCTTTTTCAGGACCCTGTCTTTCAAAGATAATTCAAAAAAATCCAAATAACTTCACAAATCTTCATTGGAAAGGGTTTAAACACCGTTTCCCATGCTTGTTCAATGAACCATAAACAATTGATGAACATGCACCTGTGGAACGGTCGTTAAGACACTAACAGCTTACAGACGGTAGGCAATTAAGGTCACAGTTGTGAAAACTTAGGCTCCGAAAGAGGCATTTCTACTGACTCTGAAAAACACCAAAAGAAAGATGCCCAGGGTCCCTGCTCATCTGTGTGAACGTGCCTTAGGCATGCTGCAAGGAGGCATGAGGACTGCAGATGTGGCCAGGGCAACAAATTGCAATGTCCGTACTGTGAGACGCCGAAGACAGCGCTACAGGGAGACAGGACGGACAGCTGATCATCCTCGCAGTGGCAGACCACGTGTAACACCTGCACAGGATCGGTACATCTGAACATCACACCTGCGGGACAGGTACAGGATGGCAGCAACAACTGCCCGAGTTACACCAAGAACGCACAATCCCTCCATCAGTGCTCAGACTGTCCGCAATAGGCTGAGAGAGGCTGGACTGAGGGCTTGTAGGCCTGTTGTATGGCAGGTCCTCACCAGCAACGTCGCCTATGGGCACAACCCCACCGTCGCTGGACCAGAGAGGACTGGCAAAAAGTGCTCTTCACTGACGAGTCGCGGTTTTGTCTCACCAGGGGTGACGGTCGGATTCGTGTTTATCGTCGAAGGAATGAGCGATACAACAAGGCCTGTACTCTGGAGCGGGATCGATTTGGAGGTGGAGGGTCCGTCATGGTCTGGGGCGGTGTGTCACAGCATCATCAGACTGAGCTTGTTGTCATTGCAGGCAATCTCAACGCTGTGCGTTACAGGGAAGACATCCTCCTACCTCATGTGGTACCCTTCCTGTAGGCTCATCCTGACATGACCCTCCAGCATGACAATGCCACCAGCCATACTGCTCGTTCTGTGCGTGATTTCCTGCAAGACAGGAATGTCAGTGTTCTGACATGGCCAGTGAAGAGCCCGGATCACGTCTGGGACCTGTTGGATCGGAGGATGAGGGCTAGGGCCATTCCACCCCAGAAATGTCCGGGAACTTGCAGGTTCTTTGGTGGAAGAGTGGGATACCATCTCACAGCAAGAACTGTCAAATCTGATGCAGTCCATAAGGAGGAGATGCACTGCAGTACTTAATGCAGCTGGTGGCCACACCAGATACTGACTGTTACTTTTGATTTTGACCCCCCCCCTTTGTTCAGGGACACATTATTCAATTTCTGTTAGTCACATGTCTGTGGAACTTGTTCAGTTTCTGTCTCAGTTGTTGAATCTTGTTATGTAAATATAAATATTTACACATGTTAAGTTTGCTGAAAATAAACGCCATTGACAATGAGGACGTTTGTTTTTTTGCTGAGTTTGTGTGTGTCCTGTATGTGTGTGTGTGTCCTGTGTGTGTGTGTGTGTGTGTGTCCTGTATGTGTGTGTGTCCTGTATGTGTTTGCATATACTATATGAAGGTGTTTGTATATAATAACAGTGCATTCAGAAAGTATTCAGACCCCTTGACTTTTTCCACTGTGTTATGTTAGTCTTATTCTAAAAAGGATTAAATACCATAATTCACACAATACCCAATAATGACAAAGCAAAAACAGGTTTATAGAAATGTTTGCAAATATATAAAAAATAAAAAAAACAAGAGAAATACATAATTTACATAAGTTTTCAGACCCTTTGCTATGAGACTCAAAATTGAGCTCTGGTGCATCCTGTTTCCATTGAATCATCCTTGAGATGTTTCTACAACTTGATTGGAGTGTGGTAAATTCAATTGATTGGACATGATTTAGAAAGGCACACCTATCTACATAAAGGTCCCACAGTTGACAGTGCCTGTCAGAGCAAAAACCAAGCCAGGAGGTGGAACAAATTGTCCATTGAGCTAGATCTGGAGAAGGGTACCAAAACATTTCTGCAGCATTGAAGGTCCCCAAGAACACAGTGGCCTCTATCATTCTTAACTTCACTAGGGTAGGGGGCACTATTTTCACCTCCGGATGAAAAGCGTGCCCAAAGTAAACTGCCTGCTACTCAGGCCCAGAAGCTAGGAGATGCATATAATTTAGATTTGGATAGAAAACACTCTAAAGCTTCCAAAACTGTTAAAATAATGTCTGTGAGTATAACAGAACTGATATGGCAGGCGAAAACCTGAGGAAAATCCATCCAGGAAGTGCTATTATTTTGAAATGGCTGTTTTCCATTGAAAGCCTATCCACCATACAAAGACTTATGACCCAGTTCACGATCCCTATGGCTTCCACTACATGTGGCCAGTCTTTAGGCATTGTTTCAGGCTTTTACTCTGAAAAATGAGGGAGAAACACCACTTTCAATGAGAGGACAGTGGACATTTCCAGACTTGAGTCCTGCGTGTGACCGGGAGCGTGCCTTTCTTGTTTTTCCTTTTCTATTGACGAAGCTATTGTCCGGTTGAAATATGATCGATTATTTATGATAAAAACAACCTGAGGATTGATTATAAACATCGTTTGACATTTTTCTACGAACTTTTATGATTTTCCGTCTGCCTGCTGTGACCGTGCCTTGTTCCAATGGATTACTGAACAAAACGCACCAACAAAACTGAGGTTTTTGGACATAAAGAGGGACATTATCGAACAAAACAAACATTTATTGTGTAACATGGAGTCTTGGGCGTGCAACCATATGAAGATCAAAGGTAAGTGATACATTTTATTGCCATTTCTGACTTTTGTTAGTCCTCTACTTGGCTGGTTACTGTTTGTAATGATTTGTCTGCTGGGCGCTGTTCTCCGATAATCGATAAAGTATTTTTGAAATCTGACACAGCGGCTGGATTAACAACAAGATAAGCTTTATTTTGATGTATTGCACTTGTGATTTTATGAAAGTGAAATATTTATAGTAATTTAATTTTAATTTGGCACTCTGCAATTTCACCGGATGTTGGCCAGGTGGGACGGTAGTGTCCCACACCCGCTAGAGAGGTTAAACGGAAGAAATTGGGAACCACCAAGAAGACTCTTCTTAGAGCTGGCCGCCCGGACAAACTGAGCAATCGGGGAGAAAGGCCTTGGTCAGAGAAGTGACCAAGAACCCAAAAGGTTACTCTGACAGAGCTCCGGAGTTGCATTCCGGAGATGGGAGAACCTTCTACAAGGACAACCATCTCTGCAGCACTACACCAATCAGGCCTTTATGGTAGAGTGGCCAGACGGAAGCCACTCCTCAGTAAAAAGAATGACAGCCCACTTGGAGTTTGCCAAGAGGCACCTAAATGACTTTCAAACCAAGAGAAACAAGATTCTCTGATCTGATGAAACCAAGACTGAACTCTGGCCTGAATGCCAAGCATCACGTCTGGAGGAAACCTGGCACCATCCCTACGGTGAAGCATGGTGGTGGCAGCATCATGCTGTGGGGATGTTTTTCAGCGGCAGGGACTGGGAGACTAGTCAGGATGGAGGGAAAGATGAACAGAGCAAAGAACAGAGAACCTTGATGAAAACCTGCACCAAAGTGCTCAGTACCTCAGACTAGGACAAAGGTTCACCTTCCAACAGGATGACCCTAAGCACACAGCCAAAACAACACAGGAGTGGCTTCAGGACAAGTCTCTGAATGTCCTTAAGTGGCCCAGCCAGAGCCTGGACTTGAACACGATCTAACATCTCTAGAGAGACCTGAAAATAGCTGTGCAGCATCGCTCCCAATCCAACCTGACAGAGCTTGAGAGGATCTGCTGAGAAGAATGAGAGAAACTCCCCAAATACAGGTGTGCCAAGAAACGTCATACCCAAGAAGACTTGAGGCTGTAATCGCTGCCAAAGGTGCTTCAACAAAGTACTGAGTGATCGGTCTGAATACTTATATAAATGTGATATTTCAGCAAAAAATGGCTAAACTGTTTTTTTGCTTTGTCATTATGGGGTAGTGTGTGTAGATTGAGGGGTAAAAAAAAAATAACATAAAAAAGTCAAGGGGTCTGAATACTTTCCAAATGCACTGTACGTGCTATAGGCCTCAAAGAGAGAGCAGTAGGGGTTGATGTTTGCATATACATACCATAGGCCTCCTCTATGAGAGAGCAGTAGGGGTTGATGCCGGTACCGCTGGGTCCTGCATCCTGCTTGGCCTCTTGGTCTCCCAGTCTCAGAATGTTCTCCAGACCGTTCAGAGACACCTGGACTATCTTACTGTCCATCACTGTCAACAAGTCACACAGAGGCTTGATACAGCCCAGGTTCACCAGGTACCTAGACAGAGAGTGGGGATAGAAAGAAAATACAGATTTAAAAAAACAAAAAGAGAGAGAAGGAGAGATGCATTGAACCTCAAAGAAAAATAGGGAAGAGACAAAGTGTGTCGTCGAAGAAAGAGAGGAGAAAGCGAGAACGAGCGAGAAACCTAAGTAATAAATATGGAATGTGTTTGGTACAATCCAGACGCTTGTCAAATGCAGCGGCCTTGAGACAGGAGTGTTATTGTCTTGTGACATTCCAGGGAAAAAGAACTGCAAAGACACTCAATATGGACAAACAGCTCCCAACCAGGCCTCAGACACACGCAAGTTCACCAAATGTAGCTCCTGTCTGATATCACCGGGACAACGTGGAAAAACAGTCGAGCTTGGAATCTCAGACCACACGAAGAGTAGGAGAGAAAAATAAACACCAATCCACCTCTTCTAGACCCCTCCCCCTTTCCTATTCCGACATGACTAGGGTTCTTGACCCCTCCCTCTTTCCTATTCCGACATGACTAGGGTTCTTGACCCCTCCCTCTTTCCTATTCCGACATGACTAGGGTTCTTGACCCCTCCCTCTTTCCTATTCCGACATGACTAGGGTTCTTGACCCCTCCCTCTTTCCTATTCCGACATGACTAGGGTTCTTGACCCCTCCCTCTTTCCTATTCCGACATGACTAGGGTTCTTGACCCCTCCCTCTTTCCTATTCCGACATGACTAGGGTTCTTGACCCCTCCCTCTTTCCTATTCCGACATGACTAGGGTTCTTGACCCCTCCCTCTTTCCTATTCCGACATGACTAGGGTTCTTGACCCCTCCCTCTTTCCTATTCCGACATGACTAGGGTTCTTGACCCCTCCCATGGTCAATCTCTGATCTGAAAGGACAATAGGTGAAAGCAGTAATAGGTAATACCAAAACAACTACCCCAGCCACCTCTTTCCTGGTTCTACCCTTCTATCTACACTATAATTACACAAGCTGTCCTGGTGAGAGGTGCGGGTCATAGCCCACCTGTCCTGGTGAGAGGTGCGGGTCATAGCCCACCTGTCCTGGTGAGAGGTGCGGGTCATAGCCCACCTGTCCTGGTGAGAGGTGCGGGTCATAGCCCACCTGTCCTGGTGAGAGGTGCGGGTCATAGCCCACCTGTCCTGGTGAGAGGTGCGGGTCATAGCCCACCTGTCCTGGTGAGAGGTGCGGGTCATAGCCCACCTGTCCTGGTGAGAGGTGCGGGTCATAGCCCACCTGTCCTGGTGAGAGGTGCGGGTCATAGCCCACCTGTCCTGGTGAGAGGTGCGGGTCATAGCCCACCTGTCCTGGTGAGAGGTGCGGGTCATAGCCCACCTGTCCTGGTGAGAGGTGCGGGTCATAGCCCACCTGTCCTGGTGAGAGGTGCGGGTCATAGCCCACCTGTCCTGGTGAGAGGTGCGGGTCATAGCCCACCTGTCCTGGTGAGAGGTGCGGGTCATAGCCCACCTGTCCTGGTGAGAGGTGCGGGTCATAGCCCACCTGTCCTGGTGAGAGGTGCGGGTCATAGCCCACCTGTCCTGGTGAGAGGTGCGGGTCATAGCCCACCTGTCCTGGTGAGAGGTGCGGGTCATAGCCCACCTGTCCTGGTGAGAGGTGCGGGTCATAGCCCACCTGTCCTGGTGAGAGGTGCGGGTCATAGCCCACCTGTCCTGGTGAGAGGTGCGGGTCATAGCCCACCTGTCCTGGTGAGAGGTGCGGGTCATAGCCCACCTGTCCTGGTGAGAGGTGCGGGTCATAGCCCACCTGTCCTGGTGAGAGGTGCGGGTCATAGCCCACCTGTCCTGGTGAGAGGTGCGGGTCATAGCCCACCTGTCCTGGTGAGAGGTGCGGGTCATAGCCCACCTGTCCTGGTGAGGTGGGTGTGGCTTTATACCTGATCTGTTCAGGCATTCCTCCGGAGGTGGCGTTAGTGATGGCCCAGGCTGCTTCCTTCCTGGTTCTAAACTCTGCCTTCTGCAGGATGTCGATCAGCACAGGGAAGATGTTGGCATCAATCACCGTCTAGTAGAGGAGAGGAGGAGGAACACGAGGAGGAGGAGGAACACGAGGAGGAGGAGGAACACGAGGAGAGGAGGAACACGAGGAGAGGAGGAACACGAGGAGAGGAGGAACACGAGGAGAGGAGGAACACGAGGAGGAGGAACACGAGGAGGAGGAACACGAGGAGAGGAGGAACACGAGGAGAGGAGGAACACGAGGAAAAAGAGAAAAGTAGTTGATAGAAAGATAAGAGATGTCTTACTAAACTGGAGAGCAGCACAAACCATTTCCTTTATTCAAACAAAAAAAACTAAAGAAAATACCTAGTACCTGGGTCTTGAAGATCTCTATGGATCTCTATAGTCTCTGAACTGTACCAGTCTGTGTTATGCATCTGTAACTGTAGAGAACTGTAGCTGTATGAGGACACCTGCTCGTTGGACATCTGTACAACATGTTGTCGCTAGCTAACGTGTGTCTGAGATGTCTCACGCTCTACACCACGCTGCTACAGCAGGAATACTCACGGTACACAACCATTTGCCTCGAATGTCTAATAGCGTTTGTGCAACTGCTCGGCGCCATGGAAACCCATTTCATGAAGCTCCCGACCAAACAGTTATTGTGCAGACGCTGCTTCAAGCGGCAGTTTGGAACTCAGTAGTGAGTGTTGCAACCGAGGACAGACATTTTTTTATTATTTTTTTTATACGCTACACGCTTCAGTGGTCCCGTTCTGTGAGCTTGTGTGGCCTACCACTTCACGGCTAAGCCGTTGTTGCTCCTAGACGTTTCCACTTCACAATAACAGCACTTACAGTTGACCGGGGCAGCTCTAGCAGGGCAGAAATGTTACGAAATGACTTGTTGGAAAGGTGGCATCCTATGACTGCGACACGTTAAAAGTCACTGAACTTTGTGCGCGATTTTATACACCTGTAAACAACGGGTGTGGCTGAAATAGCCGAATCGACTAATATGAAGGAGCGTCCCCATACTTTTGGCAATGTCATGTACAACTATCATAAACATGTCTGTTTATTTGTACGGTACCGGTAGAGTCCGTATGTCTGTCTGTGTGTAAAGTCTGAACCACACCTGTATCTGAGCCCTGTTGCCAGCTGTGATGTTGGACACGGTCCAGCAGGCTTCTTTCCGGATGGACTCTTTAGGACTACTCAGCAGGTGGAGCAGACAGGGCAGGGCTGAACAGTTCAACACCACCTGTGTCTGGATGTCGTCTCCAGTAACGATGTTCCCCACTGCTCTCAGAGCAGGAGACGCCACCTTGTAGTCTGTGTGCCTGACAGAGAGAACATTCAAAAAAGTTACTACGCTGAGGCCCCTAAAGTCTACACACACCAGCAGCTCAACGAGGCGCCTGCAGACACACTTACATGAGCAGCTCTACGAGGCGCCTGCAGACGCCGGAGTCGATGACAGCCTGGATTTTCTCGTTGGGTCCATCAGAGAGGTAGGACAGAGCCCAGCAGGCGTCTGCTAACAGATCGGAATCACTGCTGAACAACAGTCTAGACAGGACTTGCAGACAGGGGGACACCTGGGGGACAGAGGACAAACAGGGGGACATTTAGTGTATTCTATCAGAAAGGTAGGACAGAGCCCAGCAGGCGCCTGCCAACAGATTGAAATCACTGCGGAAACAGTCTAGACAGGACCTGCTAACAGGGAGACACCTGGGGGACAGCCAGCCAGGCAGGGGGACAGCCAGCCAGGCAGGGGGACACCTAGGCAGGCAGGGGGACACCTAGGCAGGCAGGGGGACACCTAGGCAGGCAGGGGGACACCTGAGGGATCTAGACACTTACAACATGGGGGACAGGGGCACAGACAGTGGGACTACCCTTTTGTAGGCCCAATTTCTACATTTGGTTGTGCATCAGCAGTCACTCAATTAGCCCATGGCAGCAATTTTGGGGAGGAGGATTGCTAAGTTAGTCGACATGCTCTCTAACGGCTAATCTAAACTTGTAGTAAGCATTGTCAAACTAGCAACCGCGGTGGGGCCCATTGATGCTCAGTTATATTAAAAACAGCAAACATTTGCCTCAACCCCATGGCAAAATGTGTAGAACTGCAGCTGACTTGCTTTAAAACAGAAACATTTTCTCTGCGCCCCATGGCAAATGGGCAGAACTGCAGGAAATGAACGTAATAACATTTAAAAAAAACCATTGCTATCATGAGGGGGGCCGCTAAAATGTTTTGATCGCAGGGGGGGGGGGGGCTCCAGAGCACTCAGGACCTCAGACTGGGACACCTTCCAACAGGACAATGACCCTAAGCACACAGCCAAGACAACACAGGAGTGGCTTCGGGACAAGTCTCTGGATGTCCTTGAGTGGCCCAGCCAGAGCCTGGACTTGAACACGATCGAACGTCTCTGGAGAGACCTGAAAATAGCTGTGAAGTGAAGCTCCCCATCCAACCTGACAGAGATTGAGGGGATCTGCAGAGAAGAATGGGAGAAACTCCCCAAACACAGATGTGCCAAGCTTGTAGCGTCATACCCAAGAAGACTTGAGGCTGTAATCGCTGTCAAAGGTACTTCAACAAAGTACTGAGTAAAGGGACTGAATACTTATGTAAATGTGATATCAGTTAATTTTTTATATACATTTACAAATCTATTTTTGCTTTGTCATTATGGGGTATTGTGTGTAGATTGATGAGGAAAATAAACAATTGAATCCATTTCAGAATAAGGCTGTAACGTAACAAATTGTGGAAAAAGTCAAGGGGTCTGAATACTTTCCGAATGCACTGTATATCTTTTATTCTGAGTACGTTAATGTTGTGTCAACAGGAAAATGCGACAGATCCTCTCCAACGTGACATTTCTAAATTTGTTGATTAATATTTCTAAGTAATATCCCAAAAAATAAAAATTAAATGCCAGGATAATAACAAAGTATAAATGGCATGTTTCAAATAGGTTTAATTAAAAAGCATAGCCATGTAAACAAGTGTACAAACAGAATTGTGACCTCCCCACACGCTCTAAAATCAGATATTCTCATTACATCACACCTGTGAAATCTGATCTTCTCATTCTGATATGACATCACACCTCTGATATCCTCATTCTGATATGACATCACGAGTTGCGTTCTGATATTCCCTTTGTAAAATGCATAGGGATGCATTCTGTGCTAAGTCAATGATTTCGATAAGAGAAACTGATATTCGAACACGCCCTCTCTCCTTTAGCACTACTGATAGGGCTGAATACTCTGCCCTCTCTGACCCTGTAACATCCCATTACTGTAAGGGAAAGGTGACAAACAAAGGAACCATCTAAGGGTATTGGGACACAGCCAAGAGCAGGTCCTTCACCTTGAGTGAATCTGTAGTAGTTTAAAAAAAAAATGGCTTCCTGTCCTTCTATTAATGCCAAACAGAGTTGAAGAGAACGATAACACTTTAGCCGATTGACAGAGTGAGAGAAACTCCTGCCTCGTCACGTACCGTCCTCTGGTCACATGCTCAGCCTCTGAGTCACTGGGGCTTTTGTTTGTTCTGGCTGGCCAGAGTCACTAGCAGATAAAACCCAGCAGCTAGCTAACAGAAGGGCATTACACAGCATTACAGACAAGCTCCATTCAACCCAGACCGAGTCAAATGACACCTCATCACCTACATTAGTGCACCACTTGTGATCAGGGACTATAGGCGTCCGGATGCCAAAAGACTGACTTCATCTAGCTAGCGGTTAAGGTTCAGATTCAGAACTCAATGAGCCACTTGCTTTCAACTCCAAGCTGTTAACCTACATATTTATTTGAGCTAGCTGTTACCGTTTAGATTCAAGGAGATGTGAATGTAGCAGCATACACACCAAATAGAGGTTAAATATTGCTTTTTTGTGTGTTGTTTAAAAAAAGAAACGTGTGGTTGCGGTTATTGGAGCACACACACCAAACAGAGGTATTCATATTACTAAGCAGACATACAAAATCGTTTTAAGATGGTGCTTACATATGGAATTGTTTTAAGATGACCATCCCATGGATCATTTAGCCATTTGATTTAGAATTTTAGGACCCCTTTAGACAAGTGCCGTGACACTAGTTGGGGGGGGGGGGGGGGGGGGGTCGTAGTGCAAAACAGAAAACATCATCGTGTTCACGACAATCTCCCCTTTCCACATAAGTTTGTAGCGGTTCGGACAGCGTCTCAGATACCTGGGGCCTTATCCATACAGCGTCTCAGATACCTGGGGCCTTATCCATACAGCGTCTCAGATACCTGGGGCCTTATCCATACAGCGTCTCAGATACCTGGGGCCTTATCCATACAGCGTCTCAGATACCTGGGGCCTTATCCATACAGCGTCTCAGATACCTGGGGCCTTATCCATACAGCGTCTCAGATACCTGGGGCCTTATCCATACAGCGTCTCAGAGACCTGGGGCCTTATCCATACAGCGTCTCAGAGACCTGGGGCCTTATCCATACAGCGTCTCAGATACCTGGGGCCTTATCCATACAGCGTCTCAGATACCTGGGGCCTTATCCATACAGCGTCTCAGATACCTGGGGCCTTATCCATACAGCGTCTCAGATACCTGGGGCCTTATCCATACAGCGTCTCAGATACCTGGGGCCTTATCCATACAGCGTCTCAGATACCTGGGGCCTTATCCATACAGCGTCTCAGATACCTGGGGCCTTATCCATACAGCGTCTCAGATACCTGGGGCCTTATCCATACAGCGTCTCAGATACCTGGGGCCTTATCCATACAGCGTCTCAGATACCTGGGGCCTTATCCATACAGCGTCTCAGATACCTGGGGCCTTATCCATACAGCGTCTCAGATACCTGGGGCCTTATCCATACAGCGTCTCAGATACCTGGGGCCTTATCCATACAGCGTCTCAGATACCTGGGGCCTTATCCATACAGCGTCTCAGATACCTGGGGCCTTATCCATACAGCGTCTCAGATACCTGGGGCCTTATCCATACAGCGTCTCAGATACCTGGGGCCTTATCCATACAGCGTCTCAGATACCTGGGGCCTTATCCATACAGCGTCTCAGATACCTGGGGCCTTATCCATACAGCGTCTCAGATACCTGGGGCCTTATCCATACAGCGTCTCAGATACCTGGGGCCTTATCCATACAGCGTCTCAGATACCTGGGGCCTTATCCATACAGCGTCTCAGATACCTGGGGCCTTATCCATACAGCGTCTCAGATACCTGGGGCCTTATCCATACAGCGTCTCAGATACCTGGGGCCTTATCCATACAGCGTCTCAGATACCTGGGGCCTTATCCATACAGCGTCTCAGATACCTGGGGCCTTATCCATACAGCGTCTCAGAGATCTGGGGCCTTATCCATACAGCGTCTCAGAGATCTGGGGCCTTATCCATACAGCGTCTCAGATACCTGGGGCCTTATCCATACAGCGTCTCAGATACCTGGGGCCTTATCCATACAGCGTCTCAGATACCTGGGGCCTTATCCATACAGCGTCTCAGAGATCTGGGGCCTTATCCATACAGCGTCTCAGAGATCTGGGGCCTTATCCATACAGCGTCTCAGATACCTGGGGCCTTATCCATACAGCGTCTCAGAGACCTGGGGCCTTATCCATACAGCGTCTCAGAGATCTGGGGCCTTATCCATACAGCGTCTCAGATACCTGGGGCCTTATCCATACAGCGTCTCAGATACCTGGGGCCTTATTCATACAGCGTCTCAGATACCTGGGGCCTTATCCATACAGCGTCTCAGATACCTGGGGCCTTATCCATACAGCGTCTCAGATACCTGGGGCCTTATCCATACAGCGTCTCAGATACCTGGGGCCTTATCCATACAGCGTCTCAGAGACCTGGGGCCTTATCCATACAGCGTCTCAGATACCTGGGGCCTTATCCATACAGCGTCTCAGATACCTGGGGCCTTATCCATACAGCGTCTCAGATACCTGGGGCCTTATCCATACAGCGTCTCAGATACCTGGGGCCTTATCCATACAGCGTCTCAGATACCTGGGGCCTTATCCATACAGCGTCTCAGATACCTGGGGCCTTATCCATACAGCGTCTCAGATACCTGGGGTCTTATCCATACAGCGTCTCAGATACCTGGGGCCTTATCCATACAGCGTCTCAGATACCTGGGGCCTTATTCATACAGCGTCTCAGAGGACCAGTATTCAGAGTCGTCGAGTAGGAATGCTGATCTAGGATCAGGTCCCCCCCCGTCCATGTAATTGTATTAATTACGATCGAAATGGCAACACTGATCTTAGAGCAGCACTCCTACCGTGAGACGTTAAATGAATATAGGGTTGGGTGTTACCTTCTCAAATACAGGTGGGGGGCTCTTCCCCCTGCACAGATTAGACAGAGCCCACACTGCATTCCTGGTCATGGTCAGTCTGGTGGATTTAGTCAGAAGCCTGGAGAGGAACCGGGGAGAGGAACCATGAGCTATATTTTTATATGGAGTAGTAGATAACATCAGAGGACACAAGGCATAAACAGTAGTGTGTGTTTGTGTGTGCTCTCACATTAATAGTGGTGGCAGGATGTTACAGTTGAGTACGTAGTCTCTGCACACTGGACTGTCCCCTGCTATGTTACCCAAAGCCCACACCGCCTGGGAGAGAGAACGGAGAGAGAGAGAGAGAAACTAGGTATAAATTATAGATGGTCTGGTAATACATTTTTTTTCCATGACTGTTTAGATGTACATGGGTCGGCCTTTACCTGTTCCTGAACATCTTCAAAGTCCGAGTTGAGTAGTTCTATAAAGATGGGTACTGCTCCAGCCTCGATTACTATGTTAGTCTGCATGGATGTACCTGATGCTATGTTGGTCAGGGCCCAGGCTGCCTCAAACTACACACACACACACACACACTTTATTAATGACACATTGGTATTAATAATAAAACTTGATGATACAAAAAAAAAAAAACATACAATGACAGAAATATTATTATAGATCGCAATAATTAACAGATATCCACAATGAATTACTAGTCATTCAAGCCTGACCATCATCCATTTTTCCAGTCTGGGTTAACTTTTATATATTTTACCAATAAAAACTGTTTTCCTAATGTTATTTCCAAAGGTCTCACCTGTAATGTGCAGTTGACGCTCCTCTTCAGGAACTCTACAAACCTCTCTACAATGCCTGGGGTGTTGATGACCTCATCAATAGGTGGATTGGGTTCTGGAACAGATCAGACAGAGAATATATGAGTAATAGTGTAACAAATAGCACCATAGACTCAATCTTTACCACCCTAGTGGGAGGTAGCTGAATCATTTGAGAGTGCTGGGCTTGGAGCAAAAGCCTGCAGACCGAGGAGGGCCAGCGGCCTGAGGGTCCCAGGAGGGCCAGCGGCCTGAGGGTCCCCAGGAGGGCCAGCGGCCTGAGGGTCCCCAGGAGGGCCAGCGGTCTGAGGGTCCCCAGGAGGGCCAACAGGACTAGGGGTGCACAGCCATACGCAGACAGGTTACAGAATAACCTGATGATATTCACTGAACAGCCTGGTACCTTTGGACAGTAGTTTCCTGAATGACTGTGTTGTAGTGAGTTGGAGCTCTGGGTCCTCTGAGAAGAGCATCTCCACCAGGTCTTTAGTTAGGACTCCTTCCTCTGTGGCTGTAGAGGTGACATACGTGTCGACCAGTGGACTCTCAAACATGACTCCTTCCTCGTTCAACATGTCAACGTTTCTCCTCTTGAACAGCTGCCAAATACAGGAGAGAAACAACACAGCAGTGTGTTCGCTGTGGCCCTAGGCTGTTTTATGTTGCTATAGATTCTGCTTCCTGAGCTAGGTGCCCTCCTCTCTCCTGTTTAGACACTAGCAGTGGGCTAGCTGTTATAGGCTAGGCGTTATACAGGTGGGTTATGTTGTGTACCTGTCTCCTGTTTAGACACTAGCAGTGGGCTAGGCGCTATAGGCTAGGCGCTATAGGCTAGGCGCTATACAGGTGGGTTATGTTGTGTACCTGTCTCCTGTTTAGACACTAGTAGTTGGCTAGGCGCTATAGGCTAGGCGCTATAGGCTAGGTGTTATAGGCTAGGCGTTATAGGCTAGGCGTTATAGGCTAGGTCCTATACAGGTGGGTTAGGTTCTCTACCTGTTGCTCTCGTTTCTGCTTCCTCAGCTGGATACCCTCCTCCTCTCTCCTGCGTCTCATCTCCTCCACATTCAGGGCTTTGTTCTTGTAACTGTTCATCCTGTGGTTATCCTTCGCTGGACTGGCTGACGGCTCTGAAAACACACAATCTTCATTACAAATCATCTCTACTAATCCAATCTTTCACAGTACTTTTTACAAAGTTGGTCATAGAATGGTTAGGCATTTAACAAAATGAAGTTTAGCAACAGATGGCAGGAAAATCACTGCCAAGAGAAGGAAAACATTTCCAAGGAATCAGACTCTTCCAGGGATGTCAGTGTGTGTGTGTGTGTGTGTGTGTGTGTGTGTCTCAGATCCCAGGGAGTAATACCGCTTGGTTATGACACAGGGGTACATAAGCCCCAGTATAACAAGCTCCAGGACACAGTTAAAAATACACTGGAGCATATGCTGTGCAGTACACACACACACACACACACACACACAGTTATGCAAATTCAGTCTTACATGCAGCCTAAGTTACTGTCTCTGACTATCCACACACAAACCTAATAAACACCCAGCAAAAACACACCCAGAAAACACACACAAACGCCCGCACAAACGCACACACACTTATCACAGACAAAGCTCTACTCTCCAGCAGTGAGCTGTCAGACAGAACGAACACATATATTCAGGTGATTTAATTGCAGAGTTAGCAGGAAGCGCCTGAACTGCCAGCCGCCTGACAGCCGCCCAAACTTCCCCGACTCAGCATTTGTTCAATCATGGCACCAGAACCAGCCAGACTGGGCACCAGACCCACATCACCAGAACCAGCCAGACTGACCCACGTCACCAGAACCAGCCAGGATGACCCGAGTCACCAGAACCAGCCAGACTGGGCACCAGACCAGAGTCACCAGAACCAGCCAAACTGGGCTCCAGACCAGAGTCACCAGAACCAGCCAAACTGGGCTCCAGACCAGAGTCACCAGAACCAGCCAGACTGGGCTCCAGACCCACGTCACCAGAACCAGCCAGGATGACCCGAGTCACCAGAACCAGCCAGGATGACCCGAGTCACCAGAACCAGCCAGGATGACCCGAGTCACCAGAACCAGCCAGACTGGGCTCCAGACCAGAGTCACCAGAACCAGCCAGACTGGGCACCAGACCAGAGTCACCAGAACCAGCCAGACTGGGCACCAGACCAGAGTCACCAGAACCAGCCAGACTGGGCACCAGACCCACGTCACCAGAAGCAGCCAGACTGGGCACCATGGAGTGTGATTGTAACGTCACAGGCGAAGTGCATGGCCTTATTTCTATTACAGCATATTGGATGACTGTCATTCATATTCCAATCACCCAGTTCAATGTGACATCAACAGGTTTAGGCTACTACATGACACTATAATTTTCCCTATACCCATCATGAGGTTGCTACAGCCTAGCCTATAAATGAAAGTTTACAACTTAAGTGCACACAGGTTGAGAGAAAAATGTGAGTAATCAAGTGGGACAGACTGACACGGTCAATAACACCTTGCACACTCTTGCCTGCATATACAGTTGAAGTTGGAAGCTTACATACACGTTAGCCAAAAACAGTTTTTCACAATCCCTGACATTTAATTCTAGTAAAAATTCCCTGTCTTAAGTCAGTTAGGATCACCACTTTATTTTAAGAATGTGAAATGTCAAACTAATAGTATAGATAATGATTTATTTCAGCTTTTATTTCTTTCATCACATTCCCAGTGGGTCTGAAGTTTACATACACTCAATTAGTATTGGGTAGCATTGCCTTTAATTATTTAACTTGGGTCAAAAGTTTTGGGTAGCCTTCCACAAGCTTCCCACAATAAGTTGGATGAATTTTGTCCCATTCCTCCTAACAGAGCTAGTGTAACAGTCAGGTTTGTAGGCCTCCTTGCTTGCACATGCTTTTTCAGTTCTGCCTATATTTATGAGATTGAGGTCAGGGCTTTGTGATGGCCACTCCAATACCTTAACTTTGTTGTCCTTAAGCCATTTTGCCACAACTTTGGAAGTATGCTTGAGGTCATTGTCCATTTGGAAGACCCATTTGCAACCAAGCTTTAACTTCCTGACTGATGTCTTGAGATATTGCTTCAATATATCCACATAATTTTCCTTCCTCATGATGCCATCTATTTTGTGAAGTGCACCAGTCCCTCCTGCAGCAAAGCACCCCAACAACATGATGCTGCCACCCCGGTGCTTCACGGTTGGGATGGTGTTCTTCGGCTTGCAAGCATGGGTCTAGGCTGATTTCTTTTGATTTTCCCATGATGTCAAGCAAAGAGGCCCTGAGTTTGAAGGTAGGCCTCGAAATACATCCACAGGTACACCAATTGACTCAAATAATGTCAATTAGCCTATCAGAAGCTTCTAAAGCCATGACATCATTTTCTGGAATTTTCCAAGCTGTTTAAAGGCACAGTCAACTTAGTGCATGTAAACTTCAGTAGTAGCCTACAGCAAAGTGTGTTTAAACAATTTCAAACTAGTTAACAATTTCTGCTAGTTAGTTTTCGCTACCATCTTACAAAGGAGTTGTTTAATCTAACTGCTTAACGATTTATCTGTACATGGAATTGTATTTGCGATTTTTTTTTTTACTCATTTTTTTCTCATCTTTACAGGAAAATGCCACAGTCACTATCTGATGTGTGGAGACATTTCACTGCAGCTAATGTAGAAGGAAAAGCTATGTACATTTGCAAATACTGTGCCAAATCATATGTGAAGAATGCAACAAAGATGCAGAATCATCTGGCCAAGTGCATAAAGTTCCCTCAGCGCTCACAACAAGCAACCTCTGACAAAAGTCCCTCTACTTCTTTTCAAGGTGAAAATGATGAATCAGACCCCTTATCGATAGCAACAGCTCATGGTCCTCCTGGAATCAATAGTTTTTTTGACTCAATGGAAGAACGAACGTAATCAGAGAAATGCTGATTAATGTCTTGCTCGAGCTGTGTATGCAACTGGTTCACCTCTGATGCTCACAGGCAATGTGCATTGGAAGAGATTTCTGAATGTTCTTCGCCCAGCATTACACCCCTCCAACCAGACATGCTTCATCTACTCATTTGCTGGATGCAGAGTTCAACAGAGTTCAAGTGAAGGTCAAGCAAATCATAGAGAAAGCAGACTGTTATTGCAATCATCTCTAATGGGTAGTCGAATGTCCGTGGGCAAGGAATAATTACATAATTAGAAAGAGGAGATTCTCATGTTTAAAATGGTGTCCAATTTGGAGAAGAAAAAAAAATCGAAATATACACATTGTGAGATATTTGGCAAAATAGACAGACATACCTATACTCCCCTACAGTAAACAATGGGACGACCTTATTTGGTGTTGTTTACATTTTAACTACCAGCAACGTGGGCAGGTCTCATTGCCATCAATAGCAAAGCAGGCATTGTGACGTAGAACAATAAAATGAGAATAGAACGTCCGGAACACAATAGAACTAAGAGGAGCTGGCAGGGTGAAAAACGCCCTAAAATAAGGCCTGTTTTCCATGATTACATCAAAACTATCAGCTGGGACATATGGTAATATTATGAAACTGGACTCCACAGCAGATGCAATGAACTAGTTTTTATGAGAAAAAAAAAAAGCATTGTTAAAAATGTCATGTGCCCAGCCTACCCAGAGGAGGACGGACACTAGCCGTCCTCCAGCTACACCATGGTCCTACCCTAAAGAGTGCTTTTGAAGCTACTGTAGCCCTTCATTGCAAAACAGTGTGTTTTAATTAATGATTTGGTGACAAATATATTTACTATAGTTTTATCTAAAAAAAAAATGTTTCACTATTTTTATGAAATTCACTGAGGAGTATGGTCCTCCCCTGAGGAGCCTCCGCTGCTTAATGAGCATTCCCAGTAGGCGGTAATACAGTCAGAAATTCAACAGCGTATAATAGCTTTTGCTAACGATAAGTTAGTTCAGTTATGAACCTCAAGTTGTAGGTAGCAACGTTAAGGCTTAGAGAGCTAGCGTAACGCTAACCAGTTAGCTAACTTAACTTGCCAACAAAACAATGTTTGTGTGACCCGCCCTAGTTACCTCTCAGTAGGTATCAATATGAAAGTAACATGGATATGACTGGTTGTTCATTTCACTAAGTAACTCGCCAACAAGTTAAATTGACCGGCGTTAACATGTTTTGCTAGTTATCTAACAACCTGCGTACTACTGGCTTCCATATTAACCTGGTAAGACAGCAAAAAGCTAACTACCAAACGTTAGCAGGCGATGCATGTAACGTTAGTTGGCGTTCGCTTCTGAAATTGCCAACTCATGTCATTTGTAGACTTTCTTGAAGGACACGTCGTCTAAACAACCAAGATAATACTGTACCAGTGAAAGGTTGCAATTTGTAGGTGAAAACAATAACAATAGCTTGTTAGCTAGTGGGGGGAGATTTGACAATCATGTATTCGAACGCGTAGTATTCTCTAGTCCCGTGTATGAACCATACGGTCTACAAACACAACATCATAACTCACCCATTTTATCTTAAATGACAGATACTTCTTGTGTTTAGAGATAAATCAATTGTAATCCTCTTTCTCGGTTTGCTTTTCAGAATTTGCTCCTCACAAACAATATGTCGTCGGAGAAATACGGAAGGCGAGAGATGTCAAATTTAATACCACAGTTTCCCACGGACGCTAGTGGGCGCTAATACGGCGCTAATGAAATGATTGCGCAATACATTGTCACAAATTATATCAGTGGAATGTTCTTCTGATATAATTTGATAAAGATGTCCACTGACTGTTTTCATGAATTTTTTTAATGAAAAAATGCACAAACATATTTTAATATCCACCTCTCTCTCTCCCTCTCTCTCTCTCTCTATGTTTAAATATGTTTAAATTCAATTCTATTGGCTTTATTGACATGGGAAACATATGTTTCAATTCAATTCTAATGGCTTTATTGGCATGGGAAACATATGTTTACATTGTCAAAGCAATTGAAATAGATAATAAACAATATAAAATAAAATCAACAGTAAACATTACACTCACAATAGGTCCAAATGAATAGAGACATATTATGGCTATATACAGTGTTGTAACGATGTGCAAATAATCTCTCTCTCTCTCTCTCTCTCTCTCTCTCTCTCTCTCTCTCTTTTTTCAATTCAATTCAATTCAGTTCAAAGGAACTTCATCGGCATAGGAAACGAGTGTTTACATTGCCAAAGGAAGTGAAATAAACAATAAACAAAAGAGAGAAGACACAAAACATCAACAAAAAAATCACTCTCTCTTTGGCCTTGAAAGCTCTCTCTCTCTCAATTTCAATTCAATTCAGTAGACTTTATTGACATGGCAAGTTACATTTCTTACATTCTCAAAGTATACATATAACACAACAAATGGTGGGACCAACAGCAATAAGGCATCAATAATTATAGTAGTAGTGGAAATGTGATTACCATTAACAGCAACTACAACAACAATATTAACGACAATAATAATACATTCAAGCTATAGTAGTTGACCAGTCTCAACCTGACAGAGAAGCCACATGGTATGTGGTATGGCACGGTCTCTCTCACTCTGTCTCTTTTTCCCCGAACAAGTTGTGGTAAATTACTGTTCTCGTTTGTCCTACGATGTCCTGCTGGGGCCTCCACAGAGAGGCGCAGTACACAAAACCACCCGCAGGGGGCAGTGTAGCATAAGCAGTGAACTAACAGGATGGAAAATCAGCTGTTTCTTTGATCAAATCCGGGGCTACAGTTGACATGCTTGTCTTCACTGTGAGTAAGGTGAAAGCCCATGTGACCGATAAGGTGAATGACAGCTGGATCCAATCAGATTGCTATAATCATATGATATGGTTAGCTGATGTTTTAAAATACCTACTGTATTCAGACATCGTGAGAGTTGGATTGCGTCTGCAATGTAGTAAAACCGAACATTTTTGGAAAAGTAGACCCCTGCCTTTTGGCTGATCCATTTGTGGTTTCAGGGTGGGTGAAAACAGAGTTGGGCGGCTGTGGAATCGGTGAGGGGAACCAGAAGTGGTCTTGTGATAATTGTTTGTTTTTCTGCTGGTCAGAGGCAGCAGGCGATGGGGGCAAGAGATGTAAATTGTTTTTCTCTCAAGAAAAAGGTATCATTAAAAGGAGTGATTACTGGGGTAGTGGTAAATGTGAAAGGAGTGATTACTGGGGTAGTGGTAAATGTGAAAGGAGTGATAACTGGGGTAGTGGTAAATGTGAAAGGAGTGATTACTGTGGTAGTGATAAATGTGAAAGGAGTGATTACTGTGGTAGTGGTAAATGTGAAAACTGACCAACTGAAGGGGAAGATTCCCGGTGTTTGTGATGCTCGTCGTTTGGTGCGACGCAGACAGGGTGACGTGAGTGGTGAAACAGAAGAGTTATTGTCTGTTTTTTTTGCCAGACAAAGTGATGTTAGGATATATAAGTTATCCTGTACGAGCTTTTGTGCCGAATAAAGGTACGGTGTTACAGGTATCAAGCTTATGGGCATGTGGCAGTGTGTAGGAGGGAGGTTCCTAGGTGTGAGAAGTGTGCAGAAGGGCATGAGACAAAGGAATGTGTAGCATTGGGAGAAAGTAGTGGTATGTGTTAATTGTAGGGGTACCCATGGGGCTGGGAATCAGAAATATCCCGTGCGAGAGAGGAAGGTTGAGGTTTCCAGGGTTAGAGTAGTGCAGAAGTTGTAATATGCTGAGGCAGCGAAGAAAGTAGAGGAAGATGGGTCAAGGGGAGGGATCCTGGGAGGAGTGGTGTGTGTGTGTGTAGTAGATCTGTACCAGAACAGAGGGATAGGCCAACAAGTGATATGTGTTTCAGTAAGATTGGATTTTTAGCATTTATAGCAATGGTTATCAACTGTACTGGGCCAGCAGGTAGCCTAGTGGTTAGAGTGTTGGGCCAGTAACTGAAAAGTTGCTATATCGAATCCCTGAGCTGACAAGATAAAAATCTGTCGTTCTGCCCCTGAACAAGGCAGTAAACCCACAGTTCCTAGGACGTCACTGTAAATAGAAAATGTGTTCTTAACTGACTTGCCTAGTTAAATACAAAAAATACTGCAGGGATGGAACGTAAGTCGTAGAAAATAGAGGTTGTGCTGGCAGCTGCAGAGAGGTATTTGGGTGTGCGAGATTTGACGTCAGAAGCGTTACAGGGTGTATTAAGTGTTGGTATCCCATCCTTTCAGACTGTTGGCCTGAAGTTGGACTAAGTAGATGGAAATTGTGGAGTATGCTGTTTATTATTATTTTATATATATATATATATTTCTTTAGTGAGTGTAGTGCTAGGTGGTGTGTTTTTATTTTTATTTATTTTTTATTTTTAATCCAGCAAAGTATGAGGTAGTTATACTCCAGTTTAGTAGGTGGCGGTAATGCAACATTTATTGGATGCCAACCGCTGTTAAACCGTTAAATCGAAGAAGAAGAAGATGCGCTCTTGCTGCATAACTATGTGACCGTCACCAACTCGCGGTCTCTAAAACAGTCCACGGTGGTGAGTTGGCTAGGCCTACTGGTAAGCGATACAAAGGCTGAGTTTCAAACTCAAAGTAGACAGCCTTCGGGACCTAAACCCTCAAACTCTTGAATTACGTTTTACATCGTCACATCCGAGTATACCTTAAAATGTCCTTTGACCAAGTGAGGGAGAGTGATGATCGGAGAGGCAACGTCCTTGGTGGAAATCTTGAAGTTGAGCTTAAAAACAACCAACTTAAAGCTATTATTAATGTAACGTTACCTAGTAAGCTAACTTATCTAGCTAGCACTTCTGTCAGGTAGCTAGCTACATTTACTCATAGCTGTCTAGCTAGTTTTATATTTTGGTAATTTATTCCAATACATTTCAGAATGACAAAAAAACATGTTTATGAATCTAGCAACGTTTTATAGGCTCCACAACAAGACTAAGCCAATTTGCCAACGCTAAAATCAATGTATATACACTACCGTTCAAAAGTTTGGGGTCACTTAGAAAGGTCCTTGTTTTTGAAAGAAAAGCACATTTATTGTCCATTAAAATAACATAAAATTGATCAGAAATACAGTGGAGACATTGTTAATGTTGTGAATGACTATTGTAGCTGGAAACGGCAGATTTTTAATGGAATATCTACATAGGCGTACAGAGGCCCATTATCAGCAACCATCACTCCTGTGTTCCAATGGCACGCTGTGTTAGCTAATCCAAGTTTATCATTTTAAAAGGCTAATTGATCATTAGAAAATCCTTTTGCAATTATGTTAGCACAGCTGAAAACTGTTGTTCTGATTAAAGAAGCAATAAAACTCTCCTTCTTTAGACTAGTTGAGTATCTGGACCATCAGCATTACTGGGTTTGATTTCAGGCTCAAAATGTCCAGAAACAAAGACCTTTCTTCTGAAACTCGTCAGTCTATTCTTGTTCCGAGAAATGAAGGCTATTCCATGCGAGAAATTGCCAAGAAACTGAAGATCTCGCTGTGTACTACTCCCTTCACAGAATAGCGCAAACTAGCTGACCAGAACAGAGAGGAGTTGGAGACCCCAGTGCACAAAAAAAAACAGCCGTTTCCAGGTACAATAGTCATTTACAACATTAACAATGTCTGCACTGTATTTCTGATCAATTTGATGTTATTTTAATGAACCAAAAAATTGGCTTTCCTTTAAAAAAACAAGGACCCCAAACTTTTGAACGGTATTGTATATATTTGTTTTAGCAAGCTTGCTTCATACTTTTTTTCTGACATGCTGAAAATGCAGCCTTTTTGATAAAATTTGACACTTCGCAGCCACCCGAGTTTGACACGTGACTACAGTTTGCATAGAATTGCGAGTCAAATCAACCCTGCAAATGACCAAAGTTGTTCACTCGCTCCCTTGAGCATTAGTAAATTGGACCTCCACTTAAGATGGCAATCAAACTGCATCAGGTTTTCGTGGCTAGGGCAAGGGCTGAGGGAGTAAAAATAAAGTGTTTGGACTGCAGCCTAACTTAACTTTTAAAAAAAATATATGTTTTGTTGGTTCTGTTCCAACCAGGAAAACCCCCCAAAATACGGTTCATATCGTACCTTTCTGTTCCTTTGAAAACCTGAAATTGTAAAAAAAAATTGTAACCGTGTAACCAATAGAGAGTCAATGTCCCGAGTGTGTGAACAAACACAGTCTGTCCCACGGTCGGGTAAACAAGCATGTTCATAGTCAACAAAGCACACAGGAGTCATGAGGCAAATAGCATAAAGCACAAGAAAAAAATATAATGACTTGGGGCTAGCCATTAAAGGGTCAAAGAGTCACTCGCCCCAACAAGATAACTTGAGGGAATAGCTCTCTCAGTCCAGTAGGCTATAAAAGTATAAGCTTAAATACATAAATAGTAGGCCTATACTAGTTAATTTAACTTCTTCGGGATCGGTGTCCTTTCCACGGGATGGTTGAGCTAACGTAGGCTAATGCGATTAGCATGAGGTTGTAAGAAACAAGAGAATTTCCCAGGGCATAGACATATCTGATATTGGCAGAGAGCTTAAATTCTTGTTAATCTAACTGCACTGTCCAATTTTCAGTAGCTATTACAGTGAAATAATACCATGCTATTGTTTGAGGAGAGTGCACAATTTTGAACATGGAAAGTTATTAATAAACAAATTAGGCACATTTGGGAAGTCTCGATACAAAATGTTGAACAGAAATGCAATGGTTAATTGGATCAGTCTACTTTGCACATACACCGCTGCGATCTAGTGGCCAAACTCTAAATTGCACCTGTGCTGGAATAATTTTTCTTTGTATTATCTTTTACCAGATCTATTGTGTTATATTCTCCTACATTCCATTCACATTTCCACAAACGTCAAAGTGTTTCCTTTCAAATGGTACCAATAATATGCATTTCCTTTCTTCAGGGCCTGAGCTACCGGCAGTTAGATTTGGGTGTGTCATTTTAGGCGAAAATTTAAAAAAGGGGGTGGATCCTCAGTGTTTCTGAGTAAGCTCATATAATAAACTTCACAAGTTAATTAGCCTACCTAAAATTCCGATCAGTCCAAAGTCTGCAGTGTGGGCTGGAGGCGAGTGAAAGCTCGGAAGAGAGAGGGGAGTGTGGCGGGGGTACCTGTCCCAGACAGGGGGAGATAGGCCAGGGCAAACAGTGAACAGATAGTCAGGTGGAATCCAAGCAGTAGTGCAGCAGGCAATGGGAGTAGGTGTCAGACCCGCTTGGGAGAAGCTTTTTCGGGAGGCAGATTCCTTGTAGACTCCGCTAGCTACGTTAGCTAGCTGGGACTTTCTATGTCCACCGTTTTTTTTCCCAAGTGCAAAAGTAGGTCGTTATCTAGCTATATCTCTTCAGATTTGGCAAATGGTCCTTTACGATGTCCAAACAAAGTTGTCCTGTGGCTGCTGTATTTGTGTTTGTATAAAACATTCACCTGATGTTGCAAAAAAAACATTCCTAGAACACATTTAAGGTTGTCAGAATGTTTAATTAGGTTGTGGGAACAGTCTGGTGAGAACAAAAGACATTGTTCCCAAAACACTGAAACTGTCCAGTTGTGCGGATGCAAAAAAACATTCACCTGATGTTTACAAGAACATTCTCAGAACACATTTCATCTGTTCTTTTAAAGGTCCTCTGAATTTTCTTTTAGGTTGTGGGAACTTTGTAGGGATATGACAAGATATTCCCAAAACACTAAAACTTTCCAGTTGTGCTGACATTCACATATCAGGGTGCACAAAAGATTCCTTTGACGTTGCAAGAATGTTGACTGAACAGCCTGTCTGAATTCTTTAAAGGTTCCCAGAACATTTATTAGGTTGTGGGAATTAGGTTCCTAAAACACCAAATATGCTTAGTTGTGATAACATTCCTATGATGTTGACAGAATGTTGACACAACACCTGGTCTTAGTTCTTCAAAGGCTGTCAGAACATGTCATTAGGTTATGGGAGTTGTCTGGGATGTTGCAAAAGTATTCTTGTGTTATTCACATAGGCACAATTTCCAATAAAGTCTGTTTTTATGACGTTCGTAGCATATTTGTTTTAGGTTTTACATAATATTCCATTGATGTTCACGCAAACTACATTTTACCTTGTCATGGAGGTCCTAAGAACATGTCAAGAACATGTTATATTTAAGTTTTACCTAATATTACCACAACAATGTCAGCATGCAAATTTGTAGCTCCTTAATTTAATTCATAGGACATTTGAACAGCAAGTAATCATACAAACACAACCATATATATATTTTTACACTTCATATGTTGACAATCTGCACATGTGGGGTTTAGAATCTACAACGTGTGGTTCCCAAGCCAGGGCTTTTATTCACTGGCCCACCAGGGAAGCTCTCTTATCTTGTAGCCATGGCAGTATGGTCAATCAGGAAGTCCACGCTTCCTTTTTATTCTTCTTAGACATAACTAATTCCATATTTATAAGGTATCCAAGACTATGACTGCTGATCTAGGATAACTATTTCTGCTCATCTAGGATAACTATTTCAAGCATCTCAAAGTAGGAATTATATGATGTGTGATAAATGTATGTGATAAATTAAAAAATAAGTTCAGCATTTCTGCCTATTTTATACATTTGGACGAAATAAAGACATCCTCTCTTTTAGTAGATTAGAACTGAGCCTCAATTATTTGGGATTGAACCTGCAATCTTCAGCTCTGCAGTCATTAACCCTCTGCACCACCAGGAGATAATTGTGATATTGCATTATATATGTATTTTTTTTATTTCTCTAATATGGTCAATTAGGACACAGAACACAATTTCGGAGTTATTTTTCAATGTTCCCATCCTCTTCATATTTTATTTAACCAGGAAAAGCCCATTGAGATCCAGAGTCTCTTTTTCAAGGGAGACCTGGCCAAGAAGGCAGCAACAATCAATACATTACAGAGTTAAAACATACAACAATACAACATGATCCAAAGCATTTACACTCCTCTGTAACAGAGTCTCCCATCAATATTTTAAATTCATTCAGTGGCACTAACTTATCTAGATGAGGCATGGATTGTAGACTATTCCATGCCTCTGGTTCAAGAGAAGGCAGTCTTGCCTAATACTGTGAATGTCCTGGGGACTTTAAGTAGCAACCACCTAACAGACCGGTATGGTAACATAGCAACCACCTAGCAGACCGGGTATGGTATAACATAGCAACCACCTAGCAGATCGGGTATGGTAACATAGCAACCACCTAGCAGACCGGGTATGGTAACATAGCAACCACCTAGCAGACCGGGTATGGTAACATAGCAACCACCTAGCAGACCGGGTATGGTAACTTAGCAACCACCTAGCAGACCGGGTATGGTAACTTAGCAAGCACCTAGCAGACCGGGTATGGTAACTTAGCAACCACCTAGCAGACCGGGTATGGTAACATAGCAACCACCTAGCAGACCGGGTATGGTAACTTCTGGTGGGGAAGGAGACCAGACTACAGAGGTAAAGAGGGAGTTTACCCAAAAGGGCTTTGTAGATGAACACATACAAATGTAGCTTTCTGTGCATTTACTAGTGAAGTCCAACCTACCATTTGGTACAATGTGCAATGGTGGGTGAGTGACTTGGCATTTGTAATAAAGCGCAAGGATGCATGATAAACAGAGTCCAGTCTCTGGTAGACAGAGGAGGCTGTATGATAAACAGAGTCCAGTCTCTGGTAGACAGAGGAGGCTGCATGATAAACAGAGTCCAGTCTCTGGTAGACAGAGGAGGTTGTATGATAAACAGAGTCCAGTCTCTGGTAGACAGAGGAGGTTGCATGATAAACAGAGTCCAGTCTCTGGTAGACAGAGGAGGTTGCATGCATATACAACAAGTCACCATAATCAATTGCAGAGAGAAAAGTGGCCTGAACAAGCTTCTTTCTAGTATTACGAAAATAAAAACCCAATTTCAATTTAAGCTTCGTCACAAGATTATCCATATGAACTTTAAAGGACAACTTGTCATCCAACCACAAACCTAAGTATTTGTAGGATGACACTTTGTCAATGGATAAGCCACCAGATGTGACAATGCTAACCTTCTCTGGCAGAGTTCGAGCTCTGGTAAAGGTCATGAATTTTGTTTTTTGTACATTCAAGACCAGTTTGAGGCCATAAAGGGAGGCCTGCAGTGACTGAAAAGCAGTCTGGGAGCTCTTCAACATCCTGAACCAGAGAAGGAGCACATGAATATATGACTGTATCGTCTGCAGATAGATGTAACTTTGCTGGTTGCATCACATTTCCCAAATCATTAATAAAAATTGAGAACACAGGACCTAAAATGGAACCCTGGGGCACACCTTTATTAACCCATTTAATCCCGAATTTTTCCAAGACATGAAAATATCCAAACCGTGTGTCATTATTAACCTTTTGAAATAATCAATCGTTATTTTTTTTTCCGAAATTTTCATGGTAAAAAGTAGGTGGAAAAAGTTTGTTTTATGGTCGGTCACAATTGTGACAGGTGGGATAATGTGATGTATACTGAATTAACATATTTCTGCTATGCTGTCATCAAAATTCTTATATATCCCAGCCCAGTTATTAACATATTTAAAACTCTTTAACTGGCAGTCCCCAGCATTGCCACTAGAATGCCCCATCACATTCTAGTGTGACTATTTGACATATCAAAAACCCTTTATACAACACCGATATGAATACTGAGAGCAAAGACAAAAAAACAACAACCATCAATGTATTTCAACATTGTTACTTTATTGTAATATTATGGTAACATTGTTACTTTAATGTAACATACATGGTAACATTGTTACTTTAGTGTAACATACATGGTAACATTGTTACTTTAGTGTAACATGTACTGAAACATTGTCATTGTGACATTTTAGTGCAACATTCACTAACAACTGTATAGCAGTCATGTGATTCATTCACATTGAAAATAAAGGTAACATTTAGGATTGTGGTAGCCTGTAGAATATGCATTCAAGTAGAGGCCTACAGTGAACAAAATAATTTATATATATATATATATTTATATATATATAGTTGAAGTCGGAAGTTTGCACTCACCTTAGCCAAATACATTTAAACTCAGTTTTTCACAATTCCTGACATTTAATCCTATTACAAATTCCCTGTTTTAGGTCAGTTAGGACACCACTTTATTTTAAGAATGTGAAATGTCAGAATAATAGTAGAGAGAATTATACATTTCAGCTTTTATTTCTTTCATCACATTCCCAGTGGGTCACTCAATTAGTATTTGGTAGCATTGCCTTTAAATTGTTGAACTTGGGTCAAACATTTCGGGTAGCCTTCCACAAGCTTCCCACAATAAGTTGGGTGAATTTTGGCCCATTCCTCCTGACAAAACTGGTGTAACTGAGTCAGGTTTGTAGGCCTCCTTGCTCACACACGCTTTTTCAGTTCTGCCCACACATTTTCTATAGGATTGAGGTTAGGGCTTGTGATGGCCACTCCAATACCTTGTTTTTGTTGTCCTTAAGCCATTTTGCCACAACTTTGGAAGTATGCTTGGGGTCATTGTCCATTTGGAAGACCCATTTGCGAACAAGCTTTAACTACCTGACTGATGTCTTGAGATGTTGCTTCAATATATCCACATAATGTTCCTCCTCATGATGCCATCTATTTTGTGAAGGGCACCAGTCCCTCCTGCAGCAAAGCACCGCCACAACATGCTGCCACCCCCAAGCTTCACGGTTGGGATGGTGTTCTTTGGCTTGCAAGCCCCCCCTTTTTCCTCCAAACATAACAATGGCCAAACAGTTCTATTTTTGTTTCATCAGACCAGAGGACATTTCGCCAAAAATTACGATCTTTGTCCCCATGTGCAGTTGCAAACAATAGGGTGGCTTTTTTATGGTGGTTTTGGAGCAGTGGCTTCTTCCGTGCTGAGTGACCTTTTAGGTTATGTCGATATAGGACTCGTTTTACTGTGGATATAGATAGTTTTGTACCTGTTTCCTCCAGCATCTTCACAAGGTCCTTTGCTGTTGTTCTGGGATTGATTTGCACTTTTCGCACCAAAGTACGTTCATCTTTAGGAGACAGAACGTGTCTCCTTCCTGAGCGGTATGATGGATGCGTGGTCCCATGGTGTTTATACTTGCGTACTATTGTTTGTACAGATGAACGTGGTACCTTCAGGCATTTGGAAATTGCTCCCAAGGATGAACCAGACTTGTGGAGGTCTACAATTTTTTTTCTGAGGTCTTGGCTGATTTCATTTGATTTTCCCATGATGTCAAGCAAAGAGGCACTGAGTTTGAAGGTAGGCCTTGAAATACATCCACAGGTACACCTCCAATTGACTCAAATGATGTCAATTAGCCTATCAGAAGCTTCTAAAGCCATGACATCCTTTTCTGGAATTTTCCAAGCCGTTTAAAGGCACATTCAACTTAGTGTTTGTAAACTTCTGACCCACTGGAATTGTGATACAGTGAATTATAAGTAAAATAATCTGTCTGTAAACAATTGTTGTAAAAATTACTTGTGTCATGCACAAAGTAGATGTCCTAACCGACTTGCCAAAACTATAGTTTGTCAACAAGAAATGTGTGGAGTGGTTGAAAAACGAGTTTTAATGACTCCAACCTAAATGTATGTAAACTTCCGACTTCAACTGTATGTGTATAACTGTGTGTATACCTAGATGCATTGTGTTATAACGCCGGTCACTATTGTTGCCGTCAACATGTTTACTCATTCTATGACCACACTGAACAAAGGTGAGTAATTGCAAATGCATATATCAATACTAGACACCTTAAAGATGATGTGTACCAAATATCTTTGTCCTATCTTTATGTTAACATACTTTACCAACCTTTTGTTTGGGAGCAGCCATCCTCTTCTCATGGTGCAACCAGGAAGTAAACAGCTCTGGTCATGTGACAATTTACACTGAACATGTGACAACTGCACATATTTCATTGAGACCCTTTACTATTTCAATATTTGCTGGAAATGCATTGATACATCATTCAGTAACATTTTTACAGCCTTATAACTGAAAACGTTTTTTTTACAGTCACTATTGTGATTGATGGGATTGAAATAATGAATCCCAAGAAAGCTAGACCTGTGATTGTCTGCATATAACATATTGTGTTCTGTCAGAAAGATAGTTCCTAAACTGCCCCTTCACTGAGACCAATGTTACTGAGTCTAGCTAGCAACAATTAATGCTCAACTGAATCAAATGCCTTTGATAAATACACAAACAGAGCAGCACAATGTTGCTTTTTAACAAGTGCATTAATGATGTCATTTGCCACTGCCATAGCTGCAGTTGTGGTGCTGTTCCCCGATCTAAAGCCAGACTGAACCCCCACTAAGAATGTTATTTTCAATCAAGACGTATTTTAACTGTGAGTTTACTAGGGATTCATAGACTTTGTCCAGGATAGGGAGTTTGGAGATAGGACGATAGTTATTAGCATCTGAGGGATCTCCACCCTTTAGCAGTGGGAGGACATAAGCTGATTTCCAAATGTTGGGAATGGAATTGGTCAAGAGACTCAAGTTGAAAATGTGAGCCACAGGTTCAGTAATAATACCAGCTGATATCTTTAAGAGGTAGGGGATCCAGGTTGTCTGGACCTGCAGACTTTTTAGTGTCTATAGCCTTTAGTACTTTATAGACCCCCAGTTTAAGAAACAGGCTCAAAGTTAAGATGGTTTACATAAGGGCCTATATTATAGTTGACTGTAACAGACATGACATTAGAGGCCTGGCCCCCACCATTATCAAAAACTGACCCAGCAGATATAAAGTGCTTGTTAAAAACCCCAACAATATCAGTTTTATCCTTCACTTCATTAGAATCCATCGTTAAATGGTCCGGAAGGCCAGAGGATACATTAGAACCTGACACTGATTTGATTAGCTTCCAGAACTTGGTAGGGTTGTTTAGGTTCTCTGTGACTGTATTTAAATAGTTATCTGATTTGATTAGCTTCCAGAACTTGGTAGGGTTGTTTAGGTTCTCTGTGACTGTATTTAAATAGTTATCTGATTTGATTAGCTTCCAGAACTTGGTAGGGTTGTTTAGGTTCTCTGTGACTGCATTTAAATAGTTATCTGATTTGGACTCCCTGATCAATCCTGTGAATTTGTTTCTTAAAACTTCTTTGGGATAGCCCCCTTTTTTCCAATATTCGCCTAAATTACATACCCAAATCTAACTGCCTGTAGCTCAGGCCCTGAAGCAAGTATGTGCATATTCTTGGTACCATTTGAAAGGAAACACTTTGCAGTTTGTGGAAATGTGATTTGAATGTAGGAGAATATAACACAAAAGATCTGGTAGATGAAAAAACAAAGAAAAAAACAACATTTTTTTTCTACCACCATCTTTGAAATGCCAGAGAAAGGTCCCAGTTCTAGCCATCACTCTGTTTGTAATTCCGATGGTGTCCACAAAGAGGCAGCAGTGTATTTGCAAAGTTTCAGACGGATAACTTGAGCGAGCTAGTATGAGAGAGCTACATGACATTTAATGTGAAGTCACCCAAGTACATTTGGGCAAATCGTCAAGGAGACATTTGCATTCATATTACATTTTTCTGCAAGAATATTGTCAAATCTGTATACTTTGACTTTAATTTAGCTTTTCAAGTATTAGTAGCCATATTATAAGTTCAACATTTGCAAAACAACCAGTTTTCATAACTTCATAACTCGGAATATTCTTATAATTTTTTGTCCAAAAGGAAAAAAGGCATGCTATCGTACAAGGTTAGTAGCTACATTTTATGACATATACAGGGTTTCCAGATACTCCTGTAAAGTCCAGCTCATTGGCTATCTAGCTAGCTTTGTTTGACCCCAATTGGTGCTTATTTGACAAAGTTAGAGTCGTTCAAGTGAATCGGCGTGCCATGAAGGCGTCGCTCTCTGACCAAATATGGAGTCCTATAGGATATACTATACCCCTAATGATATAGTGAAGTCTGGTTACGTTCTAGGATCTCTGAGGAATACATAGAAATGTGATTTGGCTGGTTGAAACAATGTTTACAGTTAGATTTTAATAGGTTTTTTTCTTTGCAAATTGAACGAGTGGAAATACAAAATCGATCGTGCATGCTATATGGACTTTTTTAGGATATGAAAAAGGATTTTATCTAACAAAACGACACTTCATGTTATCTCTGGGACCCTTTGAATGATACATTCTGAAATCTTGCTCTGATTTAAGTACACATTTCACCTTCAGCGGTGAATTTATCAAACCTATCGTGGTGAAAAAAGTGTTTTGTTGTTAGGAGCTTTCCTCAAACAATAGCATGGCAATTTTTTGCAGTAATAGCTACTGTAAATTGGACAGTGCCTTTATATTAACTAGAATTTAAGCTTTCAGCCGATATAAGACACTTATATGTACAAACATTTGTTGTTTCTCTATAATCTGCGATCATGGCACAAGGCGCTGCATGATTTACAACTGTCCTGTTGACAGCAGGCCTAACTTTAAACATCAGTTATCTGATCAGCTAACCGATCACTGCAGCTGTACATAGTCCATCTGTAAATAGCCCACCCAATCTACTCGACTCGTCCCACAACCCAATGAAACATTCTGAGATCATTTAAATAACATATTACATTCTAGGAACATTCTTGCAACATCAAGCAAACGTTTTATACAAACATTCTATAATCATCACAATGACTGAACAGTTTTTTTTTGTGTGTTATGAGAACATTTGCTGCAACCTAACGAATATTACGCGAAACTTCAAAGAACCGATGTTGGTTTGCTGTGTAGTTACCGTAGTAGCTTACAGAAAGTCTGCAATGGTGGTCCGATATGGAGGGAAAAGAGAATAGCGATAACAGCCTATTTTATTTCAAAATGTCTGCTTATAGTGTGACAAGCAGGCATGTGGTTGTTTTCTGTAGTGTGACACTGTAGCTAAAGCCACAGCATGCACAGTAATACACAGAATATTAAATTGCATCTCGTTAAAAGGTGTCAAGTCTTTCCCAAACCTTTTGATTGTGGGAGAAAAAAATACTTCCAGGGCTGTGGAAAGGTTTGAATGACTTTATTGAAGGTGTTGCATACCCATCTTGAAGAGTAGCATAATACAACTCTGTTCTGTTTTTACATCATATCTCTAACAGCTTGTTTTATTATTATAACCCATCATTGAGCGATCCAGCCTTTAACCCCCCCCCCCCCCCCCCCCCCCCGCCACAACCCCCGGGGTTAAAAAACCACAACGAAAACTCCCCCATGTACTTCAATCATGATTTTAATCGATTGGTGAAATCTCCTCGACCAAAAACAAAACTAATCACGTTACATATTGGTTAATCTCATTAAGAAGAAACGAATCAACGGATAATTGCACAATTATGAACACGCTAAAACATTTTGCTTGGTGGTGCGTTCTTGAACACAGCCCCTGGTATAATCTCCTAATTCAATTACACCCAGTATGCTAATAGGACTACTTTGCTGAAATGCATCTTGGGGAACGAACGGCTCATATGCAAGAGAGGGAGAGAATATCTGAAAGGTTCCGCTCAGATCGCTTTGTGTGCCTTTAAAAAAGGAAGAGAGAGATAAAAGGCCATGGGGAGGGAGGGTGTGTGAGGTAGGTGAGGGGGGAGGGTGTGTGAGGTAGGTGAGGGGGGAGGGTGTGTGAGGTAGGTGAGGGGGGGAGGGTGTGTGAGGTAGGTGAGGGGGGAGGGTGTGTGAGGTAGGTGAGGGGGGAGGGTGTGTGAGGTAGGTGAGGGGGGAGGGTGTGTGAGGTAGGTGAGGGGGGGAGGGTGTGTGAGGTAGGTGAGGGGGGAGGGTGTGTGAGGTAGGTGAGGGGGGGAGGGTGTGTGAGGTAGGTGAGGGGGGAGGGTGTGTGAGGTAGGTGAGGGGGGAGGGTGTGTGAGGTAGGTGAGGGGGGAGGGTGTGTGAGGTAGGTGAGGGGGGGAGGGTGTGTGAGGTAGGTGAGGGGGGAGGGTGTGTGAGGTAGGTGAGGGGGGAGGGTGTGTGAGGTAGGTGAGGGGGAGGTGTTAGGTAGGGGGGGGAGGTGTGTGAGGTAGGTGAGGGGGGAGGGTGTGTGAGGTAGGTGAGGGGGGAGGGTGTGTGAGGTAGGTGAGGGGGGAGGGTGTGTGAGGTAGGTGAGGGGGGAGGGTGTGTGAGGTAGGTGAGGGGGGAGGGTGTGTGAGGTGTGTGGGGGGAGGGTGTGTGAGGTAGGTGAGGGGGGAGGGTGTGTGAGGTAGGTGAGGGGGGAGGGTGTGTGAGGTAGGTGAGGGGGGAGGGTGTGTGAGGTAGGTGAGGGGGGAGGGTGTGTGAGGTGTGTGGGGGGAGGGTGTGTGAGGTAGGTGAGGGGGGAGGGTGTGTGAGGTAGGTGAGGGGGGAGGGTGTGTGAGGTAGGTGAGGGGGGAGGGTGTGTGAGGTGTGTGGGGGGAGGGTGTGTGAGGTAGGTGAGGGGGGAGGGTGTGTGAGGTAGGTGAGGGGGGAGGGTGTGTGAGGTAGGTGAGGGGGGAGGGTCTGTGAGGTAGGTGAGGGGGGAGGGTGTGTGAGGGGTAGGTGAGGGGGGGAGGGTGTGTGAGGTAGGTGAGGGGGGAGGGTGTGTGAGGTAGGTGAGGGGGGAGGGTGTGTGAGGTAGGTGAGGGGGGAGGGTGTGTGAGGTGTGTGGGGGGAGGGTGTGTGAGGTAGGTGAGGGGGGAGGGTGTGTGAGGTAGGTGAGGGGGGAGGGTGTGTGAGGTAGGTGAGGGGGGAGGGTGTGTGAGGTAGGTGAGGGGGGAGGGTGTGTGAGGTGTGTGGGGGGAGGGTGTGTGAGGTAGGTGTGGGGGGAGGGTGTGTGAGGTGTGTGGGGGGAGGGTGTGTGAGGTAGGTGAGGGGGAAGGGTCTGTGAGGTGTGTGGGGGGAGGGTGTGTGAGGTAGGTGAGGGGGAAGGGTCTGTGAGGTGTGTGGGGGGAGGGTGTGTGAGGTAGGTGAGGGGGAAGGGTCTGTGAGGTAGGTGAGGGGGGAGGGTGTGTGTGAGGTAGGTGTGGTTGGGGGGGTGAGGTAGGTGTGGGGGAAGGGGGGTGTGAGGTAGGTGTGGGGGAAGGGGGGGGTGTGAGGTACATGTGGGGTGTGTGAGGTAGGTGTGTGGGGAGGGGGGGTGTGTGAGGTTGGTATGGGGGGAGGGGGGAGGTGTGGGGGGAAGGGGGGGTGAGGTAGGTGTGGGGAGGGGGGGTGAGGTAGAGGTGGGGAGGGGGGGTAGGTGTGGGGGGAGGGGGGTGTGTGAGGTAGGTAAGGGGGGAAGGGCTCTTTCTCCATTGTTGTCTGTCTGTCCTGGATGACCACCGATTTGCAAGCTCCAACCCAACTTTGCTATTTTGTGATTCCCCTATAAATTCTTACAACCGACAAAAACTTTTGAACATCAGATCGGTAGTTGCTGACCTCAATTCCGACTTCGACTCATCTGCCCTGGGCTCTTTCTGTACTTCCGACCCAATTTTTTGGGCTACCTAAGAGATAATGGCGACGTTACAGAGGCAAGAGAGAAGGGATCCTGGCGAGATTAAGGCGAAGGGAGAACCGGTCACCTCTTCCCTCCATTCTACTGGCCAATGTACAGTAATTTGCAATATTCTCTGCTTTTCTGAAACATGGGGGTTGAAAAGGTTTGGCATGGGCTCTCAAATCCTTAAAAAGTTCTACAGCTGTACCATTGAGAGCATCTTGACCGGCTGCATCACTGCTTGATATGGCAATAGCACCGGCTTCGATCGCATGGCGCTAAGTATGGTGGTGCGGACAGCCCAGTACATCACTGGGGCTGAGCTCCCTGCCATCCAGGACCTCTATATCAGGTGGTTTTAAAGACCTGGAAAATAGTTAGACTTCAGCCACCCAAGCCATAGACTGTTCTCTCTGCTTCCGCACGGCAAGCGGTACCGATGCATCAAATCTGATACCGACAGGCTTCTGAACAGCTTCTATCCCCATTTTATAAGACTGCTAAATAGCTAACAAGATGGCTACATGGACTGAGTTGACCTTTGTATTTTATTTACGTTTTATTTTCTCTATGGACACTCACAGAGCCCTACACACTATGCACACTGATACTCCAACACAAATACTGGCACACTGACTCTACACACACCCACAATCTCAGTCATATACGCTGCTGCTACTCTGTTTATCATATGTCACCGACCGCCTTGATTCGGTCTAATGTCGCTAAATTTGAAATTGTGTTTTTTACATTGGATAAAAGCAGAGACACAGAGCTACAAAATGGTATATCATACACTGCATTTGAGGAACAATGGGGAAAGTAACTCTGCTTTGAAAGTTGATAAGCTTGTTACCCCTGTGGCTAAACCAACTAGGCTCGTAATTTGACAACTTTATTCATATTTACAGATGGCATGCACGTTTGTTATTAAGGCACATGAAAGTTCAAATGTTCAAGAAGGTATTTCTGCCCCGCAAAAAAATGCATTTTGATAAAAAAATTAATAAAAAAATGTTCAAACGCCTCTCTTGTGAAGTCGTGACTTGTAACATACACCTAGTTTCCTGAAATGAGTCACGTATATCCTGATGTCTATTCACATTACCCCTATTCATATCTACCTCTATCGATCCAGTATCCCTCCACATTGTAAATCTGGTACTGGAACTGACCTTGTGTGTGTGTGTATATAGAATGCTTACTTAATTTATCGTGTTCTGCATATTTCTATAGCTCATGTGTTTTGGTTCTTCCTTTTTATTTTTAGTATTACATGTTGATTGATAACTGTATTGTTGGGGTTAGAGCTAGCAAGAAAGGCATTTCACTGTGCATGTGACATTAAATCTCTCTCTTTCTCCCTCTTTCTTCACATCTCTCTTCACCTCTCTCTCGCTCCACCTCTCTCTCTCTCTCCACCTCTCTCTCTCTCTCTCTCTCTCCACCTCTCTCTCTCTCGCTCCACCTCTCTCTCTCTCTCTCTCTCCACCTCTCTCTCTCTCTCTCTCTCTCCACCTCTCTCTCTCTCGCTCTCTCTCTCTCTCTCTCGCTCCACCTCTCTCTCTCTCTTCACCTCTCTCTCTCTCTCTCTCTCTCTCTCTCTCTCTCGCTCCACCTCTCTCTCTCTCTCCACCTCTCTCTCTCTCTCTCTCCACCTCTCTCTCTCTCTCTCCACCTCTCTCTCTCTTCACCTCTCTCTCTTTACCTCTCTCTCTCACTCCACCTCTCTCCCTCTCTCTTCACCTCTCTCTCTCACTCCATCTCTCTCTTTCACTCCATCTCTCTCTTTCTCTCTCTCTCTCTCTCCTTTTCTCTTTCTCTCTCTTCTCCAGGTGGTAGAATAGATAAGTGATGTTGGGTAAGTGATTTTAGAATATTCTCCCACATCGTTCAATCATTTCTCGAGACTGAAAAAGAACTGACTGATATTAGAAACCACTGAACATTTGAATCTCCCCACATTGGATAGAGTCCGATATCCACACCATTACTGGGCCTGAATTGGTCGCAAGTCAATGGGTACGTCTCAAATGACACCCTATTCCCTATGAAGTGCATTCCTTTTGACCAAAGCCCAATGTGCCTTGGTCAAAAGTAGTGCACTAGGGAATAGGGTGCCATTAGAAGATGAATGCATTTCTCAAGATGAGTAGACAAGTACATCGTCCTTCAATGTCCCTGACAGGAACAAAATGGAATCCAGTCTCTTCTGTTCTGTGTACACGACCATTCAAAAGGTTGTAGTCACTTAGAAATGTCCTTGTTTTTGAAAGAAAAGTACATTTTTTGTCCATTAAAATAACATAAAATTGATCAGAAATACAGTGTAGACATTGTTAATGTTGTAAATGACTATTGTAGCTGGAAACTGATAATTTTTAATGGAATATCTACATAGGTGTACAGAGGCCCATTATCAGCAACCATCACTCCTGTGTTCCAATGGCACGTTGTGTTAGCTAATCCACGTTGATCATTTTAAAAGGCTAATTGATCATTAGAAAACCCTTTTGCATTATGTTAGCACAGCTGAAAGCTGTTGTTCTGATTAAAGAAGCAATAAAACTGGCCTTCTTTAGACTAGTTGAGTATCTGGAGCATCAGCATTTGTGGGTTCGATTATAGGCTCAAAATGGCCAGAAACAAAGACCTTTCTTCTGAAACTTGTCATGCGATAAATTGCAAAGAAACTGAAGGTCTCGTACAACGCTGTGTACTACTCCCTTCACAGAACAGAGCAAACTGGCTCTAACCAGAACAGAAAGAGGAGTGGGAGGCCCCGGTGCACAACTGAGCAAGAGGCCAAGTACATTAGAGTGTCTAGTTTGAGAAACAGACGTCCCAAAGTCCTCAACTGGCAGCTTCATTAAATAGTACCCGCAAAACACCAGTCTCAACGTCAACAGTGAAGAGGCGACTCTGGGATGCTGGCCTTCTAGGCAGAGTTGCAAAGAAAAAGCCATATCTCAGACTGGCCAATAAAAAGAAAAGATTAAGATGGGCAAAAGAACAGACAGTGGACAGAGGAAGATTGGACAAAAAGTGTTATGGACAGACAAATCTAAGTTTGAGGTGTTCGGATCACAAACTTTTGAACAGTAGTGTATTTACTGTATAATGATGATAGTACATGGTGGTAATATCCTCAGCAAGATGTTGGATATGGACACTGAAGTCTCAATAGGGACTGAATGTGGGGAACAGCTTGCAATCAATACGGTATCCATATTAGGAAGCCTCAGAGTAATTAATATGGTATCCATATTAGGAAAGGCAGTAATTTTTCACATATAACCACTATAAAATACATTAAAAAAAAAGGAAAAGCCTTGCATGCTGACCACGCTGCTCGTGTCGCATGTGCGAGTGTTGCTAAATAAATGTACACATACATTTTATTCAATCATTGCACCCACACTGCTCGGGCGTCTGCGTAGCCTGGCGCTAAAATACAACTAGATTCTATTTGTGATGTTTTAATGTGAAGTCCCACCTCTTCCCATCTCCTCATTGGTTTTTAGGAGCATATACCCACTTGGGTGATTTGAAAGATGAACTGAGGTCCACACTCCAGTCCAGTTGGTGGTGGTAATGCACCTTAAAGTTGGTTGCCAACCGCCATATAAAATCCAAAGAAGAAGAAGAAGCCTGAAGGAGGAGAGATTACTAGAAACAAACTTTTACCCTTTTATCTGTGGATTATTGTTATATTAGAGGACCTTGTGAATTACAGGTAAAATAACAACCCAATGTTTATATCCCAGGACAAATTAGCTAGCAACAGCAAGCTAGCTAGCTAAATTGCCATACATGTTTAATGCTTTTCGACCTGTCCCCAAATTAATATAGTTGGTTCAGAGTTCGTTTTGATATTTCAACCATGGTGTCCCGATCGGATCCGGTGTGGGTGGACAAAATCAACACGCAAGCGTTCTGGTCAGCATGTCAGAGTCATTATGAGTAAGCTAACACCAGCTCATTGCGACTCTGAGGTTGTCCTAATATGGACACCGTAACACCAACATCATCTTGCGTGAGAGGGGCTGTGTCCCAAATGGCACTATTACCTATACAGTGCATTATTTTTAACCAGGGCCCATAGAGCTCTGGTCAAAAGTAGTGCACTATATAGGGAATAGGGTGCCATTTGGAACGCATTTTGGGACTAGCATCAAGGAGCCGTTAGGAACAGTACTAGATGAATTTCACAGATCAATATGATACAATTATTGTACACAGACAGTAATTGATGAACACGTGCACTGGAGAGACGTGCCTCTCTGGTCTCTCAACTCTCTCCCCCCCCACTTACAATACAATTCTAACTCGATCAAACAGACTCAATAGGAGCTTTTGAAATCAAAACAATTTTATTTACCTGTGGCGGAAAAAAGTCTTTATGGCGAGAGGACAGAAAAATCAACACAGATTTTTTTTTTTATTCGGGTTAGTTAGGATATAATTGACCATACAACAACCAGCATAGTCAGTAATGACCTGGCAGTATGATATGACAACCAGCATAGTCAGTAATGACCTGGCAGTATGATATGACAACAACCAGCATAGTCAGTAATGTTGATATGACAACAACCAGCATAGTCAGTAATGTTGATATGACAACAACCAGCATAGTCAGTAAAGTCCTGGCAGTATGATATGACATTCAGACATCCAATTTCCTCTTGGTGTATATGAAATGGCTTATAGACAGCAAGCTGTGGTGGTGACTGTAATCCTCAACATACAAACTCTTTCATGTGGCTTTATATTTACAGCCTGTCATCCTAAGAGCTTATGAAATCCATAAAGCCCTTCGGCGTTAGCGGTAGACAGACATGTGCTCCATAAAGGGCCCTCAAATTCAAATCTGGACCTCGAAGCCAGTACCACTGCTTCCCCCCCCCCCCCCCCCCATTCTTCCCCTCTAACAAGGGACTGATTGAAACACCAAGTGGGTGCAGTTATTTCTCAGGTAGAATAGAAAACCAGCAGTACTTTGGACCTCGTAGGGTCTGGTTTGAATACCCCTGATATAGGGTAATCACTCACAACCAAATGGTTACCGGCACCATGCTTCATAACCAACAGTGCTAAATTAAAATTGAACATGTATCTCGAATGGCACCCTATTACCTATATAGTGCACTACTTTTGACCAGAGCCCATAGAGTTCTGGTCAAAAGGTAGTGCACTATGTAGGGAATAGGGTGCCATTTGGGACACAGACATAATCTTGGTCATATTTCATACAGGAGTTTCACATTAACACCGGATCCTGATTAAGATTGAAGGACAGCAGTGATGGAGGTGGGCATCAATTCATACCACTGGATCCAGAATATGGTGTCCTCCCAGTCGGGTTGTTGTTTTCCCCTTCCTCGGTGCTATTGGAAAGAGCACTAGCTTATGTTCCCATTACCAATGTTGGTTACTCTGATGTTTGGCTGATCAGCCGCAGGGTTATCGCTACTGTACAAATGTCTCAAAGAATCATTGAGAATGACTCCCGAGTAGTTTCTTTAGATTGTGGCTAACACAAGTGTACAGGCTTAGCTTCTTCTCCGGTAGCCAGCCCCAGTGAAAAGCCAGTGTTTGACTATCCTCCCTTTTCAGGGGCTGGATAGGGCAGAGCAGCTATAAGCCAAAGCCCTGTTAGACAAATATAGCCCAACTGATGTTGGGTGCACAAATTTGATTACCCATGAGACTCCCCTGCTAGATGAGGCTCCCAGTACGGCAGCCCTACCGCCGTATCCAACCCTCCCAGTATGAAGCTCCCAGTACGGCAGCCCTACCGCCGTATCCACCCCTCGCTGTATGAGGCTCCCAGTACGGCAGCCCTACCGCCGTATCCAACACTCCCAGTATGAAGCTCCCAGTATGGCAGCCCTACCGCCGTATCCAACCCTCCCAGTATGAAGCCCCCAGTATGGCAGCCCTACCGCCGTATCCAACACTCCCAGTATGAGGCTCCCAGTACGGCAGCCCTACCGCCATATCCACCCATCGCTGTATGAGGCTCCCAGTACGGCAGCCCTACCGCCGTATCCAACACTCCCAGTTATAGTTGGCCCACATCAAAAACAGTTATTGGAGAGTCAAGTCATCCGGTAGACTTGTAGACCTTACTTGTCTCCTATCGTACTGGTGCTGAAGAAAGATGGACGTCTAAGGATGTGTGTTGACTGTCGACAACTGAATGCAAAGACGAGGAAAGATACTTTTACCCCGCCAGGAATTTAAGAATCGTTGGACTGAGTGGTTCTCAACTCATGATTTGGCAAGTGGAAATAGTCATGTAGAGATGACCCAAAAAGGACAAGGTCAAGACTGCCTTTTGAATACTGTTTGGCCTATTTGAATTCAATCGGATGCCGTTTGGAATACGCAATGCCTCAAGTACATTCCAGCGCCTCATGGAGCTCGTGTTCAGAGACTGTTATTTTCAATCTGTTCTTTTGTATCTCGATGATGTGTGATTGTGTTCTCGTTCTCAGTGCGGCAACACCTGGAGAGGCTGGAGGAAGTGTTCTCCCGGGTTGCAACAGCAAGGTGCTGGAGATTAAACTGTCAAAGTGTAATTCCTTTCTGAAGCGAGGTGAAGTACCACGGACATGTTGTCTCAGCGGAACGTGTTGCCCCTTGACCTAGATAAAGCTGATCTTCGCTCCTTTCTGGGGTTTGCCAACTACTGCCGAAGATTCATAGCAGATTTTACCAAGATAGCAGCACACTTCCATTGAATGGTGGCCCAGCTGAGCAGCAGTGGGCCTCCCAGCTGGCCTCTTTTGACCTCATTCTTAAGTATTGCCTTGGATCTAGGAACGGGAATGCTGATTTCCTGTCCTGCCAGTACACAGCAAATAATGGAAAGTCATTACAGTAATTATTATTTGACTCAAAAAAGTAGATTTAACTATTTTTGGAATTAAGTGACTGTTACCACTAGAGTCTGAGGTGAAACAGAGTTGATTCTAATAGAGTGTTTTATAAGTATTGCTAGTCAATGTGACCCCGCCCACAGATTAGTAGTTAAATTTAGATTTTTCTGCCATAGATATTTTCTTCCTTGCATTCACCTCAGGCTGGCACTGACATAAGTGGTCTTTGCATTCAGGTAAGTAATATGGTTTTGAAATTCATATTTGGCCTAAGTCAACCATTTAGACTGGCAACAGTGGCATATCCTTATCATTTATCATTAGCTAGTTCCAAGCCAAATATTTATTATTACCTAGCAGTCGATTGATATAGCCGTTTTTTTTTTTTTTTAACCAAGCCAGGCTTGGCGCCATTCTCAAAACATAGCTATCGTTACATAGCTAATCATTTTAGCTCAGTTTGACAGAATTAACATAAAAAGGTAGGTACTTGAAGAGGCTAAATGTATTTTTTATTTTATCACCACAGTTGAACAACACCAAATGTTTTGTAACGTTACTCTAGCAAATAGCTAACAGGAACTTTAGCTACCAGGGTAACTTAGCTAGCTACAGCAGTTAGCTAATGTTACCTAGCTAGCTAACAGCTAATGTTAGCTAGCTAGCTAACAGCTAATGTTAGTTAGCTTGGCCATCTACAGTAGTTAGCTAAAGTTTGCAAACTATTTATTTTATTTTTATTTCACCTTTGTTTAACCAGGTAGGCCAGTTGAGAACAAGTTCTAATTTACAACCGCCTCGTGTTTACTAGCTACGGAATCTATAGTCAAACGTGGTGCATGCCTCATGTTTTAGGCGAACATTGAAAAAAAAAAGGGGCGGATCCTTTACGTCATTTTTCTCGTAGAAAAGCGGTAAAATTCCGACAGGGAATCTCCTTTTCGGCAAACAGAGGAAAAAATCCCAAAGGCGGGGGCGGTCGGGGTCACGCGCATAAGCTAGTGTCTCTTGATGGGCCACTTGAGAAAGGCGATAATGTGTTTCAGCCTGGGGCTGGAATGACGACATTCTCTTTTTTCCCGGGCTATGAGAGCCTATGGACGACGTGGGAAGTGTCACGTTAGAGCAGAGATCCTTAGTAAATGATAGAGATGGCAAAGAAGTTCCAGAAATGGTCAGACAGGCCACTTCCTGTAAAGGAATCTCTCAGGTTTTGACCTGCCATTTGAGTTCTGTTATACTCACAGACACCATTCAAACAGTTTTAGAAAATTTAGGGTGTTTTCTATCCATATGTAATAAGTATATGCATATTCTAGTTACTGAGTAGGAGTGGTAACCAGATTAAATCGGGTATGTTTTTTATCCAGCCGTGTCAATGCTGCCCCCTAGCCCTAACAGGTTAAGAGCTTAATCGCTACAGAATCTAGAGTCAAACGTGGTACGTGCCTCGTGTACTAGCTAGCTACGGTATCTAGAGTCAAACATTTTGATCCCAGGCTGTGTCACAACCGGCTGTAACCAGGAGTCCCATAGTGTGGCACACAATTGGCCCAGCGTCATCTGGGTTAGGGGAGGGTTTGCCCGGGGGGGGTTTACTTGGCTCATCGCACTCTAGCAACTCCTTGTGGTGGGCCGGATGCCTGCAGGCTGACCTCGGTTGTCAGTTGAACTGTGTTTCCTCCGACACATTGGTGTAGCTGTCTTCTGGGTTAAGCGGGCGGGTGTTAACGAGTGCGGTTTGGTGGGTCATGTTTCAGAAAACGCATGACTCGACCTTTGCCTCTCCCGGGCCAGTTGGGATTTGCAGCAATGAGACGATCGGCAATTGGATATCACGAATTTGGGGAGCTAAAAAAAAATACTTTCAGGTGAGAGTTTTGGTTCCCCCCGGAGGACAGGGAACGGTACACATCCCTGTTCATGCCGTTGGCTGTGTTGATAAGCTAACTTCTGTCTTTCTCTGTGAATGTTTTACCACTTATTCTCATAAACGACAGCCATGTAAGACAATGATTTGTGTTTCAGTGACGTGTTTTATGCAGTTTGGAAGAGGCGTTCAATGCTGTCACAGACTCGGCATTGATTCCATAATGGATGTATAGGCCGGGAAAGAGTACGGTTTACCAACCGTAATTGGAATTAAATCTATTTGATGATGTTGTGTATTTTAAGTTTAAAAGTTTTGATATCATTGTGTAAATGAACCATGGTTATAATTATGCTGGTGTTTTTCAGATAAATTTGAAGAGGCCTTTCGCTGCTCTTACTGTAGCTTTAGTTGGTGTCCCTTACGTTAGGCAGGTAGGGCATGGTTGTTTTGTCTAGTCCGCCCTAGCAACTGAGCTGGTACACAGGCAAAATATTTGGGGTTGCCTTGGCGGGCGGACTAGTTTCTTTTTCTGTGTTTGTTTGTATTATTTGTCTTATTTCGTCACCACTTCCCCAGACAGACCTCCAGGGCCGTCTGTCGCTTGGAGGGGCTATTTTGAATAGAAAACAGGAGCCAGTCTTATGAATTCACGTGTGCTTTCGCATGCTAAATACCACACGTGTTATCATCTTTCCGAGAATGTTTCATCTTGAGTGTACCATCTTACAAAGTGTTTTCGCCACGTGTGTTATCCTAAGGAGTGTTTAATCCCAAGTGTGCTATTTAACGAGCGTGAATGTGCTTTGCATGTTTTCTCCTACAAGTGTTTTACATGCCAGACTTACATCCTGTGTTCTTATTCATATTGTGGCCCTGGTGCTGATTCATTGTTTGTGCTCTCTAGGCCCTAGTCCTTGCAGACACTCTTAGGATGAATTGCCCTGCTGAAGGGCACATCGACAGATTTACGGTTACTGGCCCAACCTCTTAACCGCTAGGCTACCTGCCACTGTTAAGAGTGGTTATAAAATGGGTTGTTTGGATCCTGGATGCTGATTGGACGAGCGGTGTTTCAAGTGGTACGGTATTGGCCGTCACAGGCACACTACTGTATGCCTGCTTAACAGTTCCATCTGAATTATAATTCCGCCTTTATAAGAATATCATTGTGTTCATGTTGCTGTACAAATCATCTCAACACATTATTTCCCCTTGTTTCTTACTTAGAATTGGTGCAGCGGTCTAAGGCACTGCATCTCAGTGCTAGATGAGTCACTACAGACCCTTGTTCAATCCCGGGCTGTATTGCCACCGGCTGAGATTGTTAGTCCCATAGGGTGGCGCACAGCGTGGTATGGGTTAGGGGAGGGTTTGGTCAGGGTAGGCCGTAAAATAAGAATTTGTTCTTAACTGATTTGCCTAGTTAAATATATATATATTTTTGTTTGGTACAGCGAGGGCTAATATACACCTAGCATTTGGTTTGGTACAGCAGGGGGCTAATATACACCTAGCATTTGGTTTGGTACAGCAGGGCGCTAATATACACCTAGCATTTGGTTTGGTACAGCAGGGGGCTAATATACACCTAGCATTTGGTTTGGTACAGCGGGGGCTAATATACAACTAGCATTTGGTTTGGTACAGCGGGGGCTAATATACACCTAGCATTTGGTTTGGTACAGCAGGGGGCTAATATACACCTAGCATTTGGTTTGATACAGCAGGGGGCTAATATACACCTAGCATTTGGTTTGGTACAGCGGGGGCTAATATACAACTAGCATTTGGTTTGGTACAGCGGGGGCTAATATACACCTAGCATTTGGTTTGGTACAGCGAGGGCTAATATACACCTTGCTTTCTGCCTATCCAACCTCAGAAACAATGTTTCACTTTTGAATTTCAATGTACAGTATGTACCATACGTAGAGAGTGAACAGAGCCCAGACGAGACAACTTTTTCTGAGCCAGGCGAAATCACGCATCAGTGTCATCATGGCTATATCCAAGTACATGCCAATAGAAAAAAATCTAAAACTAACTAAAATGCTAGTGTACTGTCATTCCTGGTGGAATGTTTGGCGTGACTGACTGAGCCCAAGTTGGTTAGCTAGCAAGTGAAAAGAACATTATTCAGCCTGCATAGCAACAAATATGATGGATATACTGACAAGATACAGTACATGTCTTTCCACCATAACAATGGGAGTCATTGTCCATAAAGGGCATGGCGGGCTGTCTAGCTCCCATCTATCCTTTATTTAGATTTTTCTATACATCTCATTATTGTAAATAAATAAACAATTCAGCATAGCACTGATTTCAATGGATGGCACTTTTATAATAGGGCAAAAATCGTCCCCGATAACTGGGACCTTTTGGAGTGCCAACAGAAGAAGATCTTAAAAGGTAAGGCATATATTATATCGCTATTTCTGACTTTCGTGTCGCAACACCCTGGTTGAAAATGATTTGTTATGCATTTGTGTGCTGGGCGCTGTCCTCAGATAATTGTTTGCTTTCACCGTAAAGCCTTTTTGAAATCTGACACGGTGGCTGGATTAACAACAAGTTAAGCTTTATTTTTGATGTATTGCACTTGTGATTTCATGAAAGTTAAATATTTATAGTAATTTAATTTGAATTTCGCGCTCTGCAATTTCACCGGATGTTGGCCAGATGGGACGATAGCGTCCCAATGATCCGCAAGAAGTTATTGAGCATTGTGAAACTTCTGTTCGATAAAATAAACCTCACAAATTCCACACTCTCTCATGGCCTCTAAACCTCCATGCTTGGTGGGCAAACAACAACAAAAACTTAACCTGCTGGAGGGAGACTGATTTTTCGCCGAGTTGGGCCTTTCTCTTCCTCTTACTTTCTGATAGCAACCATTTCGTTTACAACGGATGACCTGTTATTTTGCATAGACGGGTTGGCTGACAACGTCACAAAAATGATGCGCAGGCATCGATGTAGCCAGAAGGTGTGCTTTTGTTATTATTCTACCTGGAAATACAACAGCCACAGGACAACTTTGTTTGGAGGTCGTAAAGGACCATTCGCCAAAACTGAAGAGATATAGCTAGTGTCATGACGTTGGCCTCTTTTGGTACAGGGAGGACAGTTGACCCCTCCCTTTTGCACACAATCCACCCTGTGTGTAAAAGGTCGTAAAAACTCTAAAATTCCAGGAGAGTCTCTGACCAATGGCCCATCGAGAGACACAGGAAATTCTTCCAACTCATAGAATTAGAGAGCCAAGCGACATTTTGTGTTCTGGAGAAGGTATGGAAGATTGGTGAAGAACCCAGCTACGAACTGATCCGCTCGGTACCATTTTGTGATACTCAGAAGAGACAATATAGCCATATTACCATAAAACTGTTTATATAATAGACTCAGTTTAAGACTTGCCTCATATGGGTGTATGGAATGTATTAATAAGGATAAAGCTTTTGTAAGACATTGAGATGCTATGTACTGATGTAATGTGATAGAATTGTATTTCTGTAACCAAATCTAACTCAGTCATAGGCACGCCCCAGGGACACATAGAGGACCAGGCGTCATTTGACCAGCCTGTTCGATGGGCACTATAAAACACTCCCTGATTTACATTTCTACAGACCAGGCCTACACTCCGTTGGCACATAGGTTCTACCTTCTAATTCCTCTACTGAAAGTGAACCATACCACGTGGTTAACTTTTAGACTATCGATACTGACAGAATAAGAACAAGTTTTTGATATTAATTATTAGTCTGCAGCTAAGTAAATTATATCATTGAACGCGAAGACCAACGAAGCAACCATTCGATGACGACATTAATGAATGTCGCTCTGAAAGATCCATTCTAACCGAGAGAGAGAGAGAGAGAACGCGGACAAAACTCCCCAACAGAACTACTCTCCAACAAGAATCAGAACGACACACTGAGCGTAAATATATATATTGATTGCAATTGTTCCCGAATGAGTGAGCCTTCAATTGTCAATTGTTAATGAACTCTGTCTAAACTTCTCAGCTGACCATTTATGACCCATTGTTCAACAGGCCGACCAGCCTGTTTAGCCCACAAGGGCACATTCCGATACCAATCCTTTGTTGACGATAATTACTGTTTGTATGTTTTTCTGTTAATTACTTAGTGTAGTAAATAAATGATTTTAAGACAATTGATGTATGGATGATTTTAGTAAAGACTGGGTTCGTGCAGATACAACAATTTACGACGTTTTGGAATGAGACTGGACTAGAGGTAAATACACCATTTAAACTTAGAAGATAATCGACCTATACTATAATAGAATAGAATATTATAGTACAGGAAAGTTATATTAGGAAAATTATAGCTTTGTAATCTGAATATTCTCCTTGGTGCCCCGACCTCCTAGTTAATTACAATTAAACGATTAATCAGTTTAATCGCGTGATAATAATTACAGGGAGCTAATTGATAAACATATCTTCAGTTTAATGGTACCCCCAAAGACACGACACTAGCTAACAACCTCCTTTTCCACGTGGAAAAAAAACGGTGGGCATAAACTTGCTAGCTACGTTAGATAGCTAGCTGGGATTTTCTAAAAGGAATCTGCCTCCCGGTAAAAGGTTCTCCCAAGTGGGTGTGACAACTACTCCCATTGCCTGCTCCAATGCTGCTTGGATTCCACCTGCTGATCTGTTCACCGTCTGCCCTGGCCGGTACAGGTACCCCTGCCAAACTCCCCCGAGCTTTCGCTCACCTCCAGCACACACGTACTTTTGGGGTGAGTGACTCTGAACTTACAATGGATATATATTATATTTTTTTCTTGTGCTTTATGCTATTTGCCTCATGACTCCTGTGTGCTTGTTGATTATACACTTGCTTGTTTACCCAACCATGTGTAATGGCTAGCTAGCAGGGTGCACGCTAACAGCATTTCAATCTGTGACATCACTCATTTTTTTTTTTTTGTCATTTAGCAGATGCTCTTATCCAGAACAACTTACAGTAGTGAAAGCATACATTTCATAGTTTTTTTTCTTCTGTACTGGTCCCCCATGGGAATCGAACCCACAACCCTGGTGTTGCAAACACCATGCTCTACCAACTGAGCCACACGGGACCTTGAAGTAGCTGTATCCCGCAGCTTTTGTGGAGCGATGGCTAACGATGCTTCAAGGCTGGCTGTCGTCAATGTGTGCAGAGGGTCCCAGGTTTGAGCCCAGGTAGGGGCGAGGAGAGGGACGGAACTAAACTGTTAAATTGATGCTGTTAACCCAGATCACTGGTTGCTGTGGAAAAGGGGTGTGTGTGTGAAATGGCTAGCTAGTTAGCAGGATACACGCTAATAGTGTTTCAATCGGTGATGTCACTTGCTCTGGGACCTTGAAGTAGTTGTTTCCCTTGCTCTGCTGTGGCTTTTGTGGAGCGATGGGTAACGATGCTTTGAGGGTGGCTGGTTCGAGCCCAGGTAGGGGCGAGGAGAGGGACGGAAACTAAACTGTTACACGTGTTTGTTCCCACACTCGGGACTCTGACTCTCTATTGGTTACACAGACTTTTGGCCTCCCATCCTATTCTAACCACCTCTCGCCAACTTTGTATTCATGTTACCTGATGAAATTGCTGTACATTATTATATTGTTGCCATCTGATGCACATTCAAATGTCATAAAAAAATCAACACTGCAGAGCTCTACCTGTTCACTGCCGTGCCCTGATTGTATTACTGCTGATGATATCTGGAAATTTGCATGTACACCCTGACCCATCTACTGTTGCTGGCCCCAATTCTGACTTGTGCTCTAATATCTGCTTCACTGATTTCTGCTGTCGTAAAAGCCTGGGTTTTCTGCACGTTAACACTAGAAGCTTATTACCTAAAATAGATAAATTGAAAGTGTGGGTTCACAGCTCCAATCCAGATATCATGGTCATTACTAAGACGTGGTTAAGAAAGGTTGTTTTGAACACTGATGTTAACCTTTCTGGTTATAACCTTTTTCGACAAGACAGATCTTCCAAAGACGGTGGAGTGGCAATCTTTACCAAGGAAGACCTTCAGTGCTCGGTTGTCTCCACCAAGTTTGTCCCCAAATAATTTGATTTGCTGGTTTTTGGCATTGAACTATCAAATAGCTCTTTGTTGAATGTTGCCGGGTGTCATCGGCCACCATCAGCACCAGCCTGTACCCTACTTGCCCTACGCTTTCTCCTGGTCCCTTACACTAAGTCTGAATTTGTCCTGCTAGGTGACCTAAACTGGGACATGCTTAATCCACCTGACCAAGTCCTAAAGCAATAGGACTCCCTAAATATTTCTCAGATTATTACCGATCCCTCAAGGTATGACTCCAAACACCCAGAAAAGGCTACTCTCATTGTTATCCTCACAAACAATCCTGATAGGTATCAGTCTGGTGTTTTCTGTTATAACCTTAGTGATCACTGTTTTACACGTAGTCCTGGACTAGAAAGAATTTTGACTGGAAAATTTCCATTGATCACGCACTTTAGTCCAGGACTAGGCTTAATCTATGTCCGGGAAAACCTCCCCATAATGTTTAAATTAGTGGAATGGGATGATGCCTTAAATGAAACAACCCGTGTACATTATCAAGTACATTAATGGGGTAAATCTACTCTAAGAGTATGTATTAGGCTGTTTGAGAGAAAGTACAGTCGATCAGTAAAGCTGCAGTACTCTAGCAGTAGTCAAGCTGCTTATGCTAAAAAAGCCTTGTTAGTTGGGTCAAATTAGCTTTTGAATTTCATGTTTTTTTTTCTGTCTGCTTTAGATAAAAGATAATATTTCTCTTAAAACATATTTATATTAATACAAAAGAACTATAACAAAAGTGATTTGGTAAAATGTAAAGGAGTAAAAAGTACGTTACTTCCTTCAGAAATGAGAACAAGTACAGCTCACAGAGAGTAACTAGAACAGTACTAGTTCCTCCAGACAGTAACTAGTAACTAGAACAGTACTAGTCCCTCCAGACAGTAACTAGTAACTAGAACAGTACTAGTTCCTCCAGACAGTAACTAGTAACTAGAACAGTACTAGTTCCTCCAGACAGTAACTAGAACAGAACTAGTTCCTCCAGACAGTAACTAGAACAGTACTAGTTCCTCCAGACAGTAACTAGAACAGTACTAGTTCCTCCAGACAGTAACTAGTAACTTTGAACAGTACTAGTTCCTCCATACAGTAACTAGTAACTAGAACAGTACTAGTTCCTCCAGACAGTAACTAGTAACTAGAACAGTACTAGTTCCTCCAGACAGTAACTAGTAACTAGAAGAGTACTAGTTCCTCCAGACAGTAACTAGAACAGTACTAGTTCCTCCAGACAGTAACTAGTAACTTTGAACAGTACTAGTTCCTCCAGACAGTAACTAGTAACTAGAACAGTACTAGTTCCTCCAGACAGTAACTAGTAACTAGAACAGTACTAGTTCCTCCAGACAGTAACTAGTAACTAGAACAGTACTAGTTCCCTCAGACAGTAACTAGAACAGTACTAGTTCCTCCAGACAGTAACTAGAACAGTACTAGTTCCTCCAGACAGTAACTAGTACTAGAACAGTACTAGTTCCTCCAGACAGTAACTAGTAACTAGAACAGTACTAGTTCCTCCAGACAGTAACTAGTAACTTTGAACAGTACTAGTTCCTCCAGACAGTAACTAGTAACTAGAACAGTACTAGTCCCTCCAGACAGTAACTAGTAACTAGAACAGTACTAGTTCTTCCAGACAGTAATTAGTAACTAGAACAGTACTAGTTCCTCCAGACAGTAACTAGTAACTAGAACAGTACTAGTTCCTCCAGACAGTAACTAGTAACTAGAACAGTACTAGTTCCTCCAGACAGTAACTAGTAACTAGAACAGTACTAGTTCCTCCAGACAGTAACTAGTAACTAGTACAGTACTAGTTCCTTCGGACAGTAACTAGAACAGTACTAGTCCCTCCAGACAGTAACTAGTAACTAGTACAGTACTAGTTCCTTCGGACAGTACAGCCCACAGAGAGTAAATGAAAAATACTTGTTCCTCCCAAAATGTACCTAAATTACTTACAGCACGTAACTACCCACCTCTGGAACCAATGTACAGTACCGGTGTGTAATTGGCTGAGCCTGTAAAGATAAAACTATGCAATGATTGCAGTCATAGTAGTACCAAACCCTTTTGTTATTCTGTAGCTAGGTAATATTCTGCCTTCTCTCCTTGTTTGTTATTCCAACAATCAATATATTGACATCTATCAAGAACAACAATGTCTTTGTAATAGATTGAAAAAGAACAAAACGCAGAAACCAGGCTGCGGTCGACAGAGTCCTAGCCAGGCTGCGGCCGACAGAGTCCTAGCCAGGCTGCGGCCGACAGAGTCCTAGCCAAGCTGCGGCCGACAGAGTCGTAGCCAGGCTGCGGCCGACAGACTCGTAGCCAGGCTGCGGCCGACAGAGTCGTAGCCAGGCTGCGGCCGACAGAGTCGTAGCCAGGCTGCGGCCGACAGAGTCGTAGCCAGGCTGCGGTTGGCTTTAGAAAATGTCCTTCCTCTCATACAACCATTCTCACAGCCCACAGTTAAACGTTTATTACATATTTTTACTCTAAAAAGTGTTGTTTCATTCTGACCTTTTAAAATAATTGGGGTGATAAACTAAATTGGCTGCTGCTGAATAATGAAGCGTAAATTGTGTTTATAATTAATTAGTTAGAAGAACGGCTGCATCCCAAACGGCACTTCTTCTCCATTTACCTGTCATTATGTAAACACGGCAGCCAGCACACAAGATTTATCTATCTTCTTCAGCCTATTAATTGTTTCTGTTATCTGCAGTGTGCATGTATGCGTGTAATAGTATGTGTGTGTATGTGTGTGTCTGTGAGTGCGCGTGTGCCTGCATGCGCTTGCGTTGCTGTGTATGCAGGCTGTGTGTGTGTGTGTGGGTGTGTGTGTGTGTGTGTGTGTGTGTGTGTGTGTGTGTGTGTGTGTGTGTGTGTGTGTGTGTGTGGTGTGTGTGTGTGTGTGTGTAACATTTACCGTTCCTGCTCTGGGTGATTCAGCCTGATAATTGCTTCTGATAACAACAAGTGAAACACTTTCTGTTCATGTTTTTGGGTTATTTTTCCAAACTAACAAGCTAATCAATGGGAAGGTGTCTAGAGCAAGCTTTATTCATACTCATTGATTAAAAAATGAACATTGTGCAGAATATTGCCAGACGGACCAATATAACAAGTTTTTAACCCAAAATGTGTTTCTGATTTCTCTGAAGAGTAACAGAGAATTTGTTGGGTATGGATTTGGATTCTACTTGTAAGAGCGGTGCCAAAGTCAGAACACCAGACTGTGGGCCATCACCAATCAATACCTAGGTTCCATGCAATGTTGTTGTTGCTTTTTTAAAATTTTACAAGGCAAATCAGTTAAAGAACAAATTCTTATTTACAATGACAGCCTCCCAGGTATCAGTGGGTTAACTGCCTTGTTCAGGGGTAGAATGACAGATTTTTACCTTGTCAGCTCAGGGATTTGATCTAGCAACCTTTCGGTTACTGGCTTAATCCTCTAACCACTAGGCTACCTGTTTCCAGACAGAAAGAAAACACAATGTCCTTCCCTATAATTCTGACAATACTGACCATTATCCCAGCAGCATGGGGTAAGCCAGTTTGTGTCTCAGGTCCCAATAGGAAGGAAGGTGTTCTAGATGCGGTAAAGGGAACGCAGACCTTGGGGGATAGAAGGATGCCGGATTGGTGCACATTCAACAAATCTGATCTAACTAAGTGGATATTTGTGAAATCCGTCACGATTGATGTTTTGTAACAGGCACATAATGTGGTTACTAAAGTCTGGATTTGTGTAAATATCTGGCAGTTTTCATTGCATAACATTTAGAAGTTGCCCCTTTTTCATGTTTAGAATAAGTTACTGCTAAATGCTAACTCCTGTTCGTATAAACTGGTAGCATAGCTAGCGTACAGAACTCAGTGGTGATAGTCATAGTCGTTTTTAACTGTTATGCAGTTAATTGGTGACGATGACATGGACACGTATTGGGGTTGACATCCATACAAGCATTATAGATGTCAGATCTTAACTCGATCACTCTTTTGTTGCTGAGAATTTTCCTGACGCGTCGGGAAATTCAAATGAGCTTTGTGAGGGGATAAACAGTTGTAATTCTCTTTATCTCCATGCGAAGGCAGTCGAGTCATTGTTATCTAAGATAATGTTCTCTCGCACTCGCTGAAATGCTAGGCCTACGTCCTATTACTGCAACATTCAAATGTGCAAAAATATATCTGAAATCCAGCCATGCACATCAACAACCGTTGTTTTATATAGCTCAATAACACAAGATAGATATTGGTCTTCACTAGGCTTCACTAGTGTATCTTAATTGAGTTCAATCGTGGGCTGCCCTCAGAGCGTAGAAGTAGGACTACCGTGTCGGCATGGGTTTGACTCCGGCCCCTGCCATTCTGGCACAATAACTCAATCTCCCCGATTTGATTTGATGGAGTTACACATTTCAAATATGGACAGTCCAGGGTTATGTTTTCTCCCATTCTTGATATCAAATGATCATACCAGACACTTTTGAATAACATAAATAGGACAGTAATAAAATAAGTCAGTAGGCTGCACCATTCATACAACGTGTTGTGTAGATTTCCTGTGGAAAACGAGCACATACTTTATATCTATTGTCAAATAGATAAATGGTTATTAGTCTGTTCAAAAAACGACTATGTTGTTCCAATAACAATACCAACCAGAAAGCGAACATACACTACATGGCCAAAGGTATGTGGGTCCAGACTACTGTGGCTGAAACTGTGACTAGATCAACAGGCCCTGGGTCCAGACCACTGTGGCTGATACTGTGACTAGATCAACAGGCCCTGGGCTCAGACCACTGTGGCTGATCATTAATCATGGTTCATCACTGGGCTGCTGTGAGCAAACCTCTAATCACTGACTTCTCGTCACTACCATCCTGACTCCTGCGTCATACTGTATCTTGAAAGACTTTGGTTGCAAGCACGATTAAGGCGGAGAGGAAGAGGCGAAGCTAGAGCGCTCACTCTCACCAAAATAAATCCAGAATAAACCCAATGCATTTTATGGGCTTAATATGCAGACCTAAGCTTATCGCCTGCCTTCCTGCTGTAAGAATATGTCGAAGATAAATGCACAACGCAGAGGACGAGATGACTAGAATTAACGATCAATGGAAAGTTGTTTTTAAGTTCAACATCTGTTTAGAATCTTATGTCAGTCCTGAACTAGATACGTGTGCTATGTTTTCATTGGTGTGAGTTTGAAATAGGATACTTGTTATTTGGCCATTGGCCCAGTTTTATTGCAAGGAATTCTAATTGGCCAACCACAGGCTAGGGCTGGGTTATAAAACTACAACCTGTCCCTTTATTCTGTGGAGAGAATCATTAAGGACAGGGGTGCGTGAACATCTACCTCCCTGTATGATTTGTTCTCTTTGAATAAACCAATTTTCCTCCCCCTGATTTGCTTTGTGGTCTGTGTTATTGAATAATATTTATTTATTTAACCAGGCAAGTCAGTTAAGAACAAATTCTTGTTTACAATGACGGTCTATCAGGGAACAATGGGTTAACTGCCTTGTTCAGGAGTAGAACAACAGATTTTTACCTTGTCAGCTCGGGATTTGATCCAGCAACCTTTCATTAATAGCCCAAAGCTTTAACCACTAATTACCTGCCGCACCAACATCCGCTGTTAACACTGCCTTTGGGACGACTCCCATTGTTTGGGTGGAGACATGAGCATCTCATCATTATATAAAGATCTCTGACTAAGTTAACACCAACATAATATTTTAGGGAGTGGTAGAGGTGACCAATAATGGTTGCAATAGAGTTCAGGGGCCACATTTATAAACATTGCGTTGGCACAAAAGAAGGCATACGCCACTTTCTAAGCAAACTTTGGGATTTTTTTTTAAAAACTTGACGGGAGAATGTCCTCCACGGACACTTTGACCCATATGTACGCAAATAAACTGGAGAAATGAGCAACTGTGACTCCGATGGCTCGAGAAACACTTTGAACTTAATACCAGTGTGTAAAATAAATCTAAATATTACCTCTCACATATTATATATGAAGAGTTCCCTGGAGTGCACACAAAAAACACACAAAACACTTGACTTAGGATAATAAAAAGAAAAGAACCCCTCAAATATGTTGTGCAGTTTAATCGGGAATCATATTTAATTGGATGTGTAATTATTAAACAATACTTGCATGTTATGAAATGTATTCTCATAAATAACAAGGTAAACAGTAGGACACATTACGTTTAACCCCTGTGTTGTCTTAAGGGTCAAAAATGACCCGCCGCAATGTTTAACAGCAGAGAAAACCCCCTAAATGATATTTTTTTCAACGTGAAATGTAATGACTTTTCCTAGTGACCCCAACATTAGAAAAAGCGAAACATCGCCTTTGTTCATTTCACCATAAACGCTGTAGATGACACACACACACAATGAGAAATGGAGATTATGTGTGCTACTGATTGAACTCAGCCAGCAGTTCCTGAAGAGGAAGATCACCATGGTTGGCAAAGTTAGAAAAGAACAAGCCTGAGCTCCCCCCTGCACTCCTCGCAACAAGGGGGAGAGAGGCCTTCTCGTCAAAGTTTGCCTCCACCCTCACCACCACTCTAGTTTCTTACCTCCCAAAGAGGAACAAGAATGTGGTCCTCCTGCGCACACTGCACAAAACGGCTGAGATCAGTGATTGTGAGGATAGGAAGCCAGCCATCATCCTGGACTACAACCACAACAAAGGAGGTGTGGACAACATGGACAAGGTGATTGGAACTTACAGCTGCAGGAGGATGACTGCCCACTGGCCCCTGGTCATCTTCCATAACATCATTGATGTGTCGTCATACAATGCCTTCGTGATATGGAACAAGATCAACCCTACCTGGATGCCTGATAAACGGAACAAGAGGAGGGTGTTCCTGGAGCAGCTGGGAAAGGCTCTTGTAACCCCACACATTCAAAGAAGGGGGCTGCCTCTGCAGCGCTTGTGAAAGCTGTTCAGGGGGCTGAATCTTGTCCTGATCCACCTGAGGCTGTAGCCTGCATCCCCAAAGAAGGACTGTAAAACAAATACTATGAGCTGCACATGTGAGAAATACATCTGCAAAGTCCATGCACACACACTTGCATACTGTCCTACATGTGCTAGTTAGAGTTCATTGATTTATGTTCTTCACATTTTTGTTTTGTATCTATTATTACATTTACATTTAGTCATTTAGCAGACACTCTTATCCAGAGCGACTTACAGTAGTGAATGCAAACATTTCATTTCATGCATATTTTTTGGTGTACTGGCCCCCCGTGGGAATCAAACCCACAACCCTGGCGTTGCACACACTATGGTGTACCAACTGAGCCACACCCACACCTTGTGGGTGGGGGCAATGTGGGGTGGGGGCAATGGTTAAAAAAAATGTGAGAAGGCTAGTATTTTGTAGTTGATTTCCTCATTGTACAGTATATAAGAATATATCACTGTTGCTAAAAAGTTAAAGACTGTTATTGACTGTTATTCATTCAAAAATACTTTCTGCACATTTCAGCTACTTTCCTGGGCTATACAAGTGCTATCTCTTGCTAAAAATGTTATGTTTACAGCTAAGTAGTACATTTAGCAATAATAATAATAAACCTCTACTTTAGTAAAGAAAACAATTATGACAGGTGTGTTGTAATAAAAACGAGTAGTGTCCACTGATTAAATGCAGTCTTTCTGCATTGTGTAGAGGGAAAAAAACAGATATTCACAGTTTGTGATGAATGACAGGTTGTTTCTTCATGCAAAATGGATTTGGGGTTTAAAATTCATTTAAGCGGCTTTTTTATTTTAGGGATTTAGTGAAGGCGAGTCATCTTTGACCCTTAGGACAAGGGGAGTATACAGAAAGTTAAAACTACACAAGGGTTAAACTGATGCCGCTTTTGATGCCTCAGTTGGGCAGATACGAGGGCATAGTTTCATATATTGTTATCACATGTTCGTTGCGAAGAACTGTCAATGTGATAATGGCCCTGTCATTGTCAGTTACTATCAGAATCAGGGTAATTACCACACCTGAAGGTGTTACGCAATTGGGTAGCTTTGACAATCAAATGGGTGGGTATAAAAAGGCGTGCAATTACAATGCATAATGACACACAATGGCTGCTTTGGCACTGTTGGAAGATTTGGCAAAAGGAAGAATTCGGAGAGAGCGAATTTTCAGAGACCAGCAAGATTTACTGGCCAATGATGATGAGTGGCCAATGAGCCGGTTCTGATTACCAAGAGCTGTTCGCTAGGATCCCTGTGCTGTATAGTTGGCCCAGCTTTACAGAGAAGCACCCGCAGAAACCAAACTGTGCCTGTCCCACTTCAAGTCCTGACAACCCTTGGATTTCTGGCAACCGGCACTTTTCAAAGGGAATTGGCTCAGCCAACCTCAAAGTGATCTCTCAGCCAACCTTTAGCCGCATTATGCCAGACGTGTTAGGAGTTATAATTGGATTGACGCACCTCTACATAAAGTTTCATTACACGGTGGGTGAACAGGCAAATAAACAAAATGCAATTTGCAGCAATGTCCGGTTTCCCAAATGTAATCGGTGCTATTGACTGCACTCGTGTTGCTATAAGGGCACAGAGTGAGAATCAATTTTCTTTCATTAATCGAAAGCATTATCATTCCATTAATGTTCAAATCATATGTGATGCGGACATGGTACTGACTAGCGTAGTGGCCCGTGACTCATTCATATGGAGAAAGGATTACTTTATCCTATCCCAGGTATTCCTTAAAGAGGTGGGGTTTCAGGTGTCTCCAGAAGGTGGTGATTGACTCCGCTGTCCTGGCATTGTGAGGGAGCTTGTTCCACCATTGGGGTGCCAGAGCAGCGAACAGTTTTGACTGATTTATAAATCAATTGCAATTTCTCTACTGCAGTGCCTAACCCATTCACTAACCTTACAGGCGACAGTGGATATCCCCCTCAAGCTACTCACCCCTTTCGCCAACCCACAGAACGCAGAGGAGAGGAACTACAATGTGCACCATTGTCAGGTATGCTCTGTTGTGGAGCGCACCAAAGGGCTTCTGAAGGGCAGATGGAGCTGTCTCGATTCCTCAGGTGGGAAACCTTTTATCCAAGCCTGAAAAGGTCTGCGACATTGTGAGGGCGTGTGCTGTGCTACATAATGTGGCACAGCTAAGGAATGTGGCTTTACCCCGTGACGCTGTTGGTTGTGTTGGCCCCGATCCCGACCCCTATCCCCAGGCGTTTGAACCAAATGCAGCTGCCGTGCGCCAGAGTGTGGATGTGATGCATCGCTTGTAAGAACGCAAGGTATGGAAACAAATAACACTATTTATAATTCTTTCAATGTACAGCTTATGTCACACACAACGTTTCTAATTTCCTGCAACTCCTTGGCAACCTTGTTAATAGCGTCGATGGTGTCTCTTTGCGTTTGCAGGACACAGCCACTGGAGGGTTGTGACGCACGAGATGTAGTGGAGACGGCTGGGCGCAAAAGGAGATAATTGTGGACTACAGGGAAAAAAGTACAGAGCACGCCCCCATTCTCATCGACGGGGTTGTAGTGGAGCAGGTTGAGAGCTTCAAGTTCCTTGGTGTCCACATCACCAACAAACTAGAATGGTCCAAACACACCAAGACAGTCGTGAAGAGGGCACAACAAAACCTATTCCCGACCCCCGCTGGAACACTCAGCTCCTGCTCAGCTACAGCACCACTGACCCCACTGGAACACTCAGCTCCTGCTCAGCTGCAGCACCACTGACCCCACTGGAACACTCAGCTCCTGCTCAGCTGCAGCACCACTGACCCCACTGGAACACTCAGCTCCTGCTCAGCTGCAGCACCACCGACCCCGCTGGAACACTCAGCTCCTGCTCAGCTGCAGCACCACCGACCCCACTGGAACACTCAGCTCCTGCTCAGCTGCAGCACCACCGACCCCCGCTGGAACACTCAGCTCCTGCTCAGCTGCAGCACCACTGACCCCACTGGAACACTCAGCTCCTGCTCAGCTGCAGCACCACTGACCCCGCTGGAACACTCAGCTCCTGCTCAGCTGCAGCACCACCGACCCCCGCTGGAACACTCAGCGACTAAAAACAATAGAAAATGTCACAATTGTTTGTGTAAATAAATGTTTAAACACAACTTGAATGCATTTGGTTTACTCTTTTCAAATGAAGGAATACCAATTACATACCTGGATCATCCGGTGCGTCTTGCATGTCCGTTTACCCCTCCACCTCCGTCACTACTCCACTCAGGAGGGATTCCCCCCTATAATACGGCAAGTCGCACATCAAGGGGGTTGAACTCCGGTGTCCCCTTTCCCCGCCGTGGCACAAACACTGTCTGTGTAAGGCTATGCGCCTTTTGGCCTCAACTTTTATGTCGGACCACTTTTTTTTATTTCTGAAGGTCCAACCTGAGCCAGCAGCATTCACAGCATCTGCCACATGCTACCACTCTAACTCTAACGCCTTTTTGGCATTTGTAATGCCCACACTGTCCACCAAACAATATATTCTTTCTTGCTTCAACCTCCCCATAAGAACTTCCATTTCACACTGGGTGAAATGTATTTTTTAGCCTTTCTGTCGGGATATGCCGTCATTGTCGTCATGCAGTCAGTATGGATGAATATTAATTAGGAGCGTTTCACTGACTATTTATAGGCAACTATGGGCGTTAAAAGGGTGGGACAAGACGCTTGCTCACGTACGCCAAATATCGAGTTGATTGTGATTTATAAAGGGAAATCGGCGTGGGACATGCGATGCCACTGTGTTATAAACTCTTGAACGTGCCGTCCTTGGCCAGCTCTCCTGTTATCTCTCTCAGAATGACCTTCTTGATCCTAATCAGTCAGGTTTCAAGACTGGGCATTCAACTGAGACTGCTCTTCTCTGTGTCACGGAGGCTCTCCGCACTGCTAAAGCTAACTCTCTCTCCTCTGCTCTCATCCTTCTAGACCTATCTGCTGCCTTTGATACTGTGAACCATCAGATCCTCCTCTCCACCCTCTCCGAGTTGGGCATCTCCGGCGCGGCCCACGCTTGGATTGCGTCCTACCTGACAGGTCGCTCCTACCAGGTGGCGTGGCGAGAATCTGTCTCCGCACCATGCGCTCTCACCACTGGTGTCCCCCAGGGCTCTGTTCTAGGCCCTCTCCTATTCTCGCTATACACCAAGTCACTTGGCTCTGTCATATCCTCACATGGTCTCTCCTATCATTGCTATGCAGACGACACACAATTAATCTTCTCCTTTCCCCCTTCTGATAACCAGGCGGCGAATCGCATCTCTGCATGTCTGTCAGACATATCAGTGTGGATGACGGATCACCAGCTCAAGCTGAACCTCGGCAAGACGGAGCTGCTCTTCCTCCCGGGGAAGGACTGCCCGTTCCATGATCTTGCCATCACGGTTGACAACTCACTTGTGTCCTCCTCCCAGAGTGCTAAGAACCTTGGCGTGATCCTAGACAACACCCTGTCGTTCTCCACTAACATCAAGGCGGTGACCCGATCCTGTAGGTTCATGCTCTACAACATTCGCAGAGTACGACCCTGCCTCACACAGGAAGCGGCGCAGGTCCTAATCCAGGCACTTGTCATCTCCCGTCTGGATTACTGCAACTCGCTGTTGGCTGGGCTCCCTGCCTGTGCCATTAAACCCCTACAACTCATCCAGAACGCCGCAGCCCGTCTGGTGTTCAACCTTCCCAAGTTCTCTCACGTCACCCCGCTCCTCCGCTCTCTCCACTGGCTTCCAGTTGAAGCTCGCATCCGCTACAAGACCATGGTGATTGCCTACGGAGCTGTGAAGGGAACGGCACCTCCATACCTTCAGGCTCTGATCAGGCCCTACACCCAAACAAGGGCACTGCGTTCATCCACCACTGGCCTGCTGGCCCCCCTACCTCTGAGGAAGCACAGTTCCCGCTCAGCCCAGTCAAAACTGTTCGCTGCTCTGGCACCCCAATGGTGGAACAAGCTCCCTCACGACGCCAGGACAGCGGAGTCAATCACCACCTTCCGGAGACACCTGAAACCCCACCTCTTTAAGGAATACCTAGGATAGGATAAAGTAATCCTTCTAACCCCCCCCCCCCCCCTTAAAAGATTTAGATGCACTATTGTAAAGTGGTTGTTCCACTGGATATCATAAGGTGAATGCACCATTTTGTAAGTCGCTCTGGATAAGAGCGTCTGCTAAATGACTTAAATGTAAATGTAAATGTATAAATCAGAATATTTTTGTGCGTAAGCACTTTCTGTGTTTTGTCCATATGCCGCGTTTTGACATGAATCCTCCGCACTGTTTTATAAATGAGACCCCAGCTGTGCAGGTGAATTTTGCGCATATTGATGGTTTAACGAGAAATCAGCTTTGGATAATCTAGTGCCATCGATGGATGCAATAAGCCCCTTGTTATTTGATTACATTCCAATAGGCTGCATTCTGTAGGCTACCCGTTAGCCTATCGATTGTCACATAACAAAAAGGTATGAAAACCCATTATAGGCTACAGGTTTGTGTTTCGCTGGCTGAGTTGATTAGGCCGACTGTAGAACAATCAACTTTCCTCCAGTGTGGATGCTTCCCCACGTTTTATAGTTAGGCTATGTATAATTTGCAGAAGTGGGTAGTTACTGAAAATCTGTACTTAAGTAGAAGTGCTGTTACTTATCTACAGTTACTTATCTAGAGTTACTTTTCTAGAGTTACTTTTCTAGAGTTACTTTTCTATAGCTACTTATCTACAGTTACTTATCTACAATTACTTATCTACAGTTACTTATCTAGATTGTCATTTACTCAAGTAAAAGTATCCCTCATAAGAAACAACTCAAGTAAAAGTACAAAGTATCCGTCAGAAAACTACTTAACTAGTTTTCAAATTTTGTTAGGTAATTTTTACATCTCATGGTAAACTGAAACAGCAAAACAAAAAAGGACAGCAACTTACTACAAATGATTTGACAATAATGTATTAATAATGTATTAAGCCTGCCAGCACTATCTTGCAGATGTCTTCCAGCACAGGTAGTCTGCATCGAAGACAAATCAAACAAAGTCTGCAGGCTGTACTGTCGCCAGCACCATCCTGTCCTCCAGCACAGGTAGTCTGCAGGCTGTACTGTCGCCAGCACCATCCTGTCCTCCAGCACAGGTAGTCTGCAGGCTGTACTGTCGCCAGCACCATCCTGTCCTCCAGCACAGGTAGTCTGCAGGCTGTACTGTCGTCAGCACCATCCTGTCCTCCAGCACAGGTAGTCTGCAGGCTGTACTGTCGTCAGCACCATCCTGTCCTCCAGCACAGGTAGTCTGCAGGCTGTACTGTTGCAATTACGGCCAATCACAGGTGACTTAATATCTATCAATATGCTCAATTTCATAAAAAGGTTAAATGGAACACAAGACATTGGAATAATAATGAAAATGTCACAATATAATTTGAAGTACATGTGAATGTGAACAAAAGGTTTACACCAAGTGGGATTTTTCACACTTGTTTTTTTGTTGTTGTTGAAATTTTTCACTCAGAATGAAATATCAAGGAGGGTCATGTAAGTGATACAACAGTCAAACAACAATCGATATCTACATTTCACTATCATGTTACTACTATGCAAATCAGACACATTTCAGCATGGAATTAAACATCAAGGTAGGTTTTCAGATAAGAATAATGTAAGTAATAAATAATCAAACAGTGCAGATATCAATTGCCATAGTCAACTCAATCATCTTTTTCCTGCCAAGGTATGATTTCAGTCATGTCTAGTTGGTATACAGCTTTTGTCAAATTTACATCATTTTAGCTTACCCTTTACTTAACTTTAACCTGCTCCTCCTAAACTGCTATGTTAATTATCCTAACCTGCTATGTTAATTATCCAAACCAACTATATTTACTATCCTAACCTGCTATGTTAATGATGCTAACCTGCTATGTTAATGATGCTAACAGCTATGTTAATTATCCTAACCTGCTATGTTAATGATGCTAACCTGCTATGTTAATTATCCTAACCTGCTATGTTAATTACGCTAACCTGCTATGTTAATTATCCTAACCTGCTATGTTAATGATGCTAACCTGCTATGTTAATTATCCTAACCTGCTATGTTAATTATCCTAACCTGCTATGTTAATTATCCAAACCAACTATATTTACTATCCTAACCTGCTATGTTAATGATGCTAACCTGCTATGTTAATGATGCTAACCTGCTATGTTAATGATGCTAACAGCTATGTTAATTATCCTAACCTGCTATGTTAATGATGCTAACCTGCTATGTTAATTATCCTAACCTGCTATGTTAATTACGCTAACCTGCTATGTTAATTATCCTAACCTGCTATGTTAATGATGCTAACCTGCTATGTTAATTATCCTAACCTGCTATGTTAATTATCCTAACCTGCTATGTTAATGATGCTAACCTGCTATGTTAATTATCCTAACCTGCTATGTTAATGATGCTAACCTGCTATGTTAATTACGCTAACCTGCTATGTTAATGATGCTAACCTGCTATGTTAATTATGCTAACCTGCTATGTTAATGATGCTAACCTGCTATGTTAATTATCCTAACCTGCTATGTTAATGATGCTAACCTGCTATGTTAATGATGCTAACCTGCTATGTTAATGATGCTAACCTGCTATGTTAATTATCCTAACCTGCTATGTTAATGATGCTAACCTGCTATGTTAATTACGCTAACCTGCTATGTTAATGATGCTAACCTGCTATGTTAATTATCCTAACCTGCTATGATAATTATCCCACCTGCTGCGTAAATTATCCTAACCTGCCACGAAAAGTCAATTTCTTGACAAAAGATGTATCCCTTCTAGACTACACCGTATTTACCCTCCAGCCTCGTCCTCTACTTGTCACGTCCTGACCAGTAAAGGGGTCATTTGTCATTGTAGTATAGTCAGGGCGTGGCAGGGGGTGTTGTTTTTGTGTGTTTTGGGGTTGGTTTATTTAGAGGGGAGTTGCTCTAGTTTTCATTTTCTAGGTTCGTTTTCTATGTGTGGCCGAGTATGTTTTCCAATCAGAGGCAGGTGTTTTTCGTTGTCTCTGATTGGAGGCCATACTTAGGCAGCCCTTTTCTCCTGTGGGTTTTGTAGGTGGTTGTTTTCTGTATAGCCTGTGTGCCTTACGGAACTGTTTGGTCATTTGTTTATTTTGTTTGAGTGTTCTCTCTAAATAAAGAAAGAAGATGAGCACTATACCCGCTGCGCCTTGGTCTGTCCCTTATGACACTACTGAACCTCTCCTTTCCACTCTGAAGGGAATTTCCTTTTCTTCGCTGGCCCTTTCTCCTCCCCCTCGGTCGTGACGCTACAAAATGTAAATAAAAAGACACAAAAACTAGATTTTGGTACAAACAGCTTAGTGAGATGATACACTGGCTGTATGACAGTTCTGCGTATACAGGCCTTGTCATGAAAACTGAATTCCATTTACACACACACACACACACACACACACACACACACACACACACACACACACACACACACACACACACACACACACACACACACACACACACACACACACACAATGCGTGGGAGGATGCTGTGGTGGACTGACCTGTTGATCTAGCTACATGGTTGACACTGCAGCTAGCTAGCTAGCTTAGCCAGTTGATCTGTTCATTCTTTATGCCATAAGGTGGCTAGTTAGCCAACAAACGGATCATACAGGGAGCTAAAAACAGGAGATTAAGCCATTTGATTTGCACTCGCCCTCAAAACACAATTTCAACAGCAGAATTATATCTTTGAAATACTTATCTTACTGCAGAAATATGTAATATTACAAAGGCAAAAGGTAATTAAAGTGCAACTTAACTCTGATTGCGTCTGGCAAAGAACCCAAGAACAAAAATATCGTCAGGAGTGAAGACATGCGCTTAACTTCAAGAGACAAGGTGAAGATACAGGGTTTGTCGGACCACTCTGAAAGCCAATGGACTTAAGAGCTTTGATGTCAAGCTCTTTTGAATACATTTCATTGGTCAAGGGGTTGTGAAACGTACATACAGACATAAAGGGGAACCAACCATTAATGTAAAAAATTATGTGGCGGTAGGTTTTCATCCATTCCAACAGCGATGATGTAATAATATAAATCAATGTAACTGAAGTGATTTGGTAAAATGTAACAGAGTAAAAAGTATGTTACAGCAGGTAGCCGGTAGCCTAGTGGATCAAGCGTTGGGCCAGTAACTGAAAGGTTGCTAGATTGAATCCCTGACCTGACAAGGTAAAAACCTGTTGTTCTGTCCCAGAATAAGGCAGTTAACCCACTGTTCCTAGTCTCAGTGTAAAAAAAGCTCTTCTTAACTGATGTACCTACATTAAAAAAATATATATATACTTCTTCAGAAATGACTTGAGTAACTAGAACAGTACTAGTTCTTCCAGACAGTAACTAGTAACTAGAACACTACTAGTTCTTCCAGACAGTAACTAGTAACTAGAACAGTACTAGTTCTTCCAGACAGTAACTAGTAACTAGAACAGTACTAGTCCCTCCAGACAGTAATTAGAACAGTACTAGTTCCTCCAGACAGTAACTAGTAACTACATTTACATTTAAGTCATTTAGCGACTTACAAATTGGTGCATTCACCTTATAATATCGAGTGGAACAACCACTTACAATAGTGCATCTACATCTTTTAAGGGGGGGGGGGTTAGAAGGATAACTTTATCCTATCCCAGGTATTCCTTGAAGAGGTGGGGTTTCAGGTGTCTCCGGAAGGTGGTGATTGACTCCGCTGTCCTGGCGTCGTGAGGGAGCTTGTTCCACCATTGGGGTGCCAGAGCAGCGAACAGTTTTGACTGGGCTGAGCGGGAACTGTGCTTCCTCAGAGGTAGGGAGGCGAGCAGGCCAGAGGTGGATGAACGCAGTGCCCTTGTTTGGGTGTAGGGCCTGATCAGAGCCTGAAGGTACGGAGGTGCCGTTCCCCTCACAGCTCCGTAGGCAAGCACCATGGTCTTGTAGCGGATGCGAGCTTCAACTGGAAGCCAGTGGAGAGAGCGGAGGAGCGGGGTGACGTGAGAGAACTTGGGAAGGTTGAACACCAGACGGGCTGCGGCGTTCTGGATGAGTTGTAGGGGTTTAATGGCACAGGCAGGGAGCCCAGCCAACAGCGAGTTGCAGTAATCCAGGCGGGAGATGACCAGTGCCTGGATTAGGACCTGCGCCGCTTCCTGTGTGAGGCAGGGTCGTACTCTGCGAATGTTGTAGAGCATGAACCTAGAGGATCGGGTCACCGCCTTGATGTTGGTGGAGAACGACAGGGTGTTGTCCAGGGTCACTCCAAGGTTCTTAGCACTCTGGGAGGAGGACACAAGGGAGTTGTCAACCGTGATGGCGAGATCATGGAACGGGCAGTCCTTCCCCGGGAGGAAGAGCAGCTCCGTCTTGCCGAGGTTCAGCTTGAGGTGGTGATCCGTCATCCACACTGATATGTCTGCCAGACATGCAGAGATGTGATTCGCCACCTGGTTGTCAGAAGGGGGAAAGGAGAAGATTAATTGTGTGTCGTCTGCATAGCAATGATAGGAGAGACCAATGTGAGGATATGACAGAGCCAAGAGACTTGGTGTATAGCGAGAATAGGAGAGGGCCTAGAACAGAGCCCTGGGGGACACCAGTGGTGAGAGCACGTGGTGCGGAGACAGATTCTCGCCACGCCACCTGGTAGGAGCGACCTGTCAGGTAGGACGCAATCCAAGCGTGGGCTGCGCCGGAGATGCCCAGCTCGGAGAGGGTGGAGAGGAGGATCTGATGGTTCACATTATCAAAGTCAGCAGATAGGTCTAGAAGGATGAGAGCAGAGGAGAGAGAGTTAGCTTTAGCAGTGCGGAGAGCCTCCGTGACACAGAGAAGAGCAGTCTCAGTTGAATGCCCAGTCTTGAAACCTGACTGATTAGGATCAAGAAGGTAATTCTGAGAGAGATAGCAAGAGAGCTGGCCAAGGACGGCACGTTCAAGAGTTTTGGAGAGAAAAGAAAGAAGGGATACTGGTCTGTAGTTGTTGACATCAGAGGGATCGAGTGTAGGTTTTTTCAGAAGGGGTGCAACTCTCGCTCTCTTGAAGATGGAAGGGACGTAGCCAGCGTTCAAGGATGAGTTGATGAGCGAGGTGAGGTAAGGGAGAAGGTCTCCGGAAATGGTCTGGAGAAGAGAGGAGGGGATAGGGTCAAGTGGGCAGGTTGTTGGGCGGCCGGCCGTCACAAGACGCGAGATTTCATCTGGAGAGAGACGGGAGAAAGAGGTCAAAGCACAGGGTAGGGCACAGGGTAGGGCAGTGTGAGCAGGACCAGTTACTGTCCCTACTGTCCCTCCAGACAGTAGCTAGTAACTAGAACAGTACTAGTTCCTCCAGACTGTAACTAGAACAGCTTCCAGCTGCCCCCTGGTGAAATATTATTATTTTATATTTATTTTATTTCACCTTTATTTAACCAGGTAGGCAAGTTGAGAACAAGTTCTCATTTACAACTGCGATCTGGCCAAGATAAATCAAAGCAGTGCGACAAAAACAACAACACAGAGTTACACGTGGGATAAACAAAATGCGTCAATAACACAATAGAAAAATCTGTATACAGTGTGTGCAAATGAGGTAAGGCAATAAATAGGCCATAGTGGCAAAGTAATTACAATTTAGCAATTAACACTGGAGTGATAAATGTACAGATGAGGATGTGCAAGTAGAAATACTGGTGTGCAAAAGAGCAGAAAAACAAAAACAAATATGGGATGAGGTAGGTAGTTGGTTGGATGGGCTATTTACAGATGGGCTGTGTAGAGCTGCAGCAATCAGTAAGCTGCTCTGACAGCTGATGCTTAAAGTTAGAGAGGGAGATATAAGACTCCAGCTTCAGTGATTTTTGCAATTCGTTCCGGTCGTTGGCAGCAGAGAAATGGAAGGAAAGGCGGCCAAATGAGGAGTTGGTTTTGGGGATGACCAGTGAAATATACCTACTGGAGCGCATGCTACGGGTGGGTGTTGCTATGGTGACCAGTGAGCTGAGATAAGGCGGAGCTTTACCTAGCAAAGACTTATAGATGACCTGGAGCCAGTGGGTTTGGCGACGAATATGTAGCGAGAGCCAGCCAAGGAGAGCATACAGGTTGCAGTGGTGGGTGGTATATGGGGCTTTGGTGACAAAACGTATGGCACTGTGATAGACTGCATCCAGTTGGCTGAGTAGAGTGTTGGAGGCCATTTTGTAAATGACATCGCCGAAGTCAAGGATCGGTAGGGTAGTCAATTTTACGAGGGTGTGTTTGGCAGCATGAGTGAAGGAGGCTTTGTTGCAAAATAGGAAGCCAATTCTAGATTTAATTTTGGATTGGAGATGCTTAATGTGAGTCTGGAAGGAGAGTTTACAGTCTAGCCAGACGCCTAGGTATTTGTAGTTGTCCACGTATTCTAAGTCAGAACCGTCCAGAGTAGTGATGCGTAGAAGTCGGGCGTGCGGGTGCGGGCAGCGATCGGTTGAAGGGCATGCATTTAGTTTTACTAGCATATAAGAGCAGTTGGAGGCCACGGAAGGAGAGTTGTATGGCATTGAAACTCGTTTGGAGGTTTGTTAACAGTGTCCAAAGAAGGGCCAGATGTATACAGGTGGTGTCGTCTGTGTAGAGGTGGATCAGAGACTCACCCGCAACAAGAGCGACATCATTGATAAATACAGAGAAAATAGTCAGCTCAAGAATTGAACCCTGTGGCACCCCCATAGAGACTGCCAGAGGTCCGGACAACAGGCCCTCCGATTTGAAACACTGAACTCTATCTGAGAAGTAGTTAGTGAACCAGGCGAAGCAGTCATTTGATAAACCAAGTCTGTTGAGTCTGCCGATAAGGATACAAATATTAAATATCCATTCAAATGCTCCTGCTGCAGGATTATTTTCCTGCTGTCACGAAATGGGTCATATTAAGATCCAACATCTGTATACTCTGATTTTTGCCTCAACATAGTGTGAAATACACATATAAACAGTATCCTAAATGTAGGCAAATTTTGCTGGGGGGGCAATAAGGAGATTCGGGATCTTTCCCAACAACGGGATATTTCCCACACGCATTTCAATTGTTTTGGTCGAGTTCAATTGACCTCTTTACCTCATGTAGACCTATTACTATAGCAACATTGCAGACATAAAGTAGGCCTAAAACTGTATTTTGGGTAGAGAAAGGCTTCATGTGGTGGCAGGTAGCCTAGTTGGTTAGAGCGTTGGTTGATGAATTGAATCCCTAAGGGAAAAGGTAAAAATCTGTCATTCTGCCCCTGAACAAGGCAGTTAACCCAGTGTTCCCCGGTAGGCCGTCCTCGTAAATAAGAATTTGTTATTTTCTGACTTGCCTCGGTAAATACATAAATGTGGCCTACTTGTTGTGTGTGTGTCACTGATTGAATGTACACACACACACTACATGTTAACGTATGTAAATTCTAAAGTCTTATCTGTAATGCATTTTTTCATTATATGTTTGACCCCAGTAAGACTAGCTGTCGCCATTGGCGTCGGCTAATGGGCATCCTAATAAATCAAATTCACATATCACATGTATTGTGCCCCTGACAAGGCAAATCACAGCTCAGCCCAATGGATGCTGGCTGATATGACTGACTGAGTATTCACTGCATTTAACATCTCTATGCAGGAGAAAATAAGTCTGCTATTGAATTATGCTTCTCAAGATGTTAGACATTACTGTGTCCTGAAAATAATATACACTGCTCAAAAAAATAAAGGGAACACTTAAACAACACAATGTAACTCCAAGTCAATCACACTTCTGTGAAATCAAACTGTCCACTTAGGAAGCAACACTGATTGACAATAAATTTAACATGCTGTTGTGCTAATGGCTTAGACAACAGGTGGAAATTATAGGCAATTAGCAAGACACCCCCAATAAAGGAGTGGTTCTGCAGGTGGTGACCACAGACCACTTCTCAGTTCCTATGCTTCCTGGCTGATGTTTTGGTCACTTTTGAATGCTGGCGGTGCTTTCACTCTAGTGGTAGCATGAGACGGAGTCTACAACCCACACAAGTGGCTCAGGTAGTGCAGCTCATCCAGGATGGCACATCAATGCGCGCTGTGGCAAGAAGGTTTGCTGTGTCTGTCAGCGTAGTGTCTAGTTCATGGAGGTGCTACCAGGAGACAGGCCAGTAGATCAGGAGATGTGGAGGAGGCCATAGGAGGGCAACAACCCAGCGGCAGGACCGCTACCTCGGCCTTTGTACAAGGAGGAGCAGGAGGAGCACTGCCAGAGCCCTGCAAAATGACCTCCAGCAGGCCACAAATGTGCATGTGTCTGCTCAAACGGTCAGAAACAGACTCCATGAGGTTGGTATCAGGGCCCGACGTCCACAGGTGGGGGTTGTGCTTACAGCCCAATACCGTGCAGGACGTTTGGCATTTGCCAGAGAACACCAAGATTGGCAAATTCGCCACTGGCGCCCTGTGGTCTTCACAGATGAAAGCAGGTTCACACTGAGCACATGTGACAGACGTGACAGAGTCTGGAGACGCCGTGGAGAACGTTCTGCTGCCTGCAACATCCTCCAGCATGACCGGTTTGGCGGTGGGTCAGTCATGGTGTGGGGTGGCATTTCTTTGGGGGGCCGCACAGCCCTCCATGTGCTCGCCAGAGGTAGCCTGACTGCCATTAGGTACCGAGATGAGATCCTCAGACCCCTTGTGAGACCATATGCTGGTGCGGTTGGCCCTGGGTTCCTCCTAATGCAAGACAATGCTAGACCTCATGTGGCTGGAGTGTGCCAGCAGTTCCTGCAAGAGAAAGGCATTGATGCTATGGACTGGCCCGCCTGTTCCCCAGACTTGAATCCAATTGAGCACATCTGGGACATCATGTCTCGCTCCATCCACCAACGCCACGTTGCACCACAGACTGTCCAGGAGTTGGCGGATGCTTTAGTCCCGGTTCTGGGAGGAGATCCCTCAGGAGACCATCCGCCACCTCATCAGGAGCATGCCCAGGCGTTGTAGGGAGGTCATACAGGCACGTGGAGGCCACACACACTACTGAGCCTCATTTTGACTTGTTTTAAGGACATTACATCAAAGTTGGATCAGCCTGTAGTGTGGTTCTCCACTTTAATTTTTAGTGTGACTCCAAATCCAGACCTCCATAGGTTGATAAATTGGATTTCCATTGATTATTTTTGTGTGATTTTGTTGTCAGCACATTCAACTATGTAAATAAAAAAGTATTTAATAAGATTATTTCATTCATTCAGATCAAGGATGTGTTATTTTAGTGTTCCCTTTATTTTTTTGAGCAGTGTATTTTAGCTTCCACTTTTCAGAGCAAGTCTGTTTTGGGTAAGAGTTGAGCTATACAGTACTTGAGAAAAAGTTATCTTCTTTCTAAGCCATCTTCTACTCACACACACACACACACACACACACACACACACACACACACACACACACACACACACACACACACACCAAACGAGGAGCTACATCCTAGAGAATTGAGGGGGACTGGGGAGCAATTACATTCAGCTGGAGACTTTTTAATGCTCTCTCTCTCATGCTTTCCTCCTGCGTGTTCTCCTCCATAAACCCTCCTGGAAGATTAATCTCATAGTCAAATAGAAGAACTGCAGTCATTAAGGGCGGTATGGTGGAACATGGACCAGACAAGGGGACACCAGGCATAACCAGCCATGCTTGAAAGGATTGGAAATATGGTACACTCAGACTACAAACCACAAAATAGGATTTTGACCAATAACTGTTATGCTATCTTAATCGTCACCCTAATGGTTGGTTTGTCCACTAACTGTTATGCTATCTTAACCGTCACTCTAAGGCTTGGTTTGCCCACTAACTGTTATCCTGATCCTTGGATCTAGAACAGTTTAAGCCCTTCCTTTATCCCCATGACAACACCCTGGCAAGCCTCAAGCCGACTCTTTCTTTACACACACACACACACACACGCCCACACACACACACACACACACACACACACACACACACACACACACACACACACACACACACACACACACACACACACACACACACACACACACACACACGCGCCCACACACACACACACACACACACACACACACACACACACACACACACACACACACACACACACACACACACACACACACACACACACACACACACACACAGAGTATTGTATAACTGACCTTGTGGGGACACACAATTCAGTCCCATGAAAATCCTATTGTCCTTAAACCTTACCTTAACACCTAAAACTAACCCTAGCTCCTAACCCTAAAACTATCCCTTGCTCCTAATTCTAAACCTAACCCTAGCTCCTAACCCTAAAACTATCCCTAGCTCCTAATTCTAAACCTAACCCTAGCTCCTAACCCTAAAACTATCCCTAGCTCCTAATTCTAAACCTAACACCAATTTTAACCTTAAACCTAAACCCCCAAGAATTAGTATTTAACCTAGTGGGGACTAACAAAACGTCCCCAGTTGGTCCATTTTTTTCTCTGTTTACTATTCTTTACTATTCCGATGGACTGCCAATAGTTACTTATCACAGTAGGAGGCCGTTCCTTTTCTTGCTAGAACGAAAGACATAACTGCTGTGTACCAACTTGGTTCAGACGAACCTACCGTTTCTACTTGAAGAGTCGCAATGCTCTCCAGTGGCCAACAACTTGACTTTGAGCCAATCGGAGAGCACGAACATCCACGTCCACATTTTCCAGTCTAATCCACCTTTTTCATCAGAATTGTTCTTACTGAAAGAATAAAGCCCTATATATGTTTTTCTTTTCTTCTAGAGCATGTATTTATATATTTTTTAATTTAACTAAGGAGATTTGTGCTTGAAAAATATAGATTTTTAGTTAGGTTTTTTAGTTAGGTTTTTAGTTATGTTTGATAATGTGCACTAGCTTTTTAGATAGCTAGCTAACTGAGCCTGGAAGGCAGACACACGTCATATGAAACGAATGGCGTAGTTATAAGCGCATCACTAAATGCTTTACCAACCTAGCTTTTTTTGGCCAATGTAGCTAGTAACATTATAATTAAATCACAATGGATTAAATTTCCATGAAGCAACAGCCTGTCCAGAGTCAATGTTGTGTCTTTACCTAGCTAGTGAAACATGCTAACGTTTAGCTAACGATAGCCAGCTAACTAAAAAAAATTATCTATGGACTGTATGCGATTATGAAGAGTGGATTTTAATAGTTTTTTTTGTTATCTTGCTAGCTAGTTATCTAGTTGTGACTATCTGGATAGGACCAACAAAGGGCTTTCTAATACAATAGAAACATTAGCGCAGCTAGCTAGCGTGACTAGACCATAAAGTAACACACACAGATATGCATTGCCAAACAACGCTACTGCCACCTTCTGGTTTGGAGTATTTTAACAAGGCTGAGTGGCTGACGACTTCAAGGTCTTTGCTGTGTGAACACAAGTATGGTTGGCAGGCAAACGTTTGACAATCCTAACGCTCTGTCTGAGTTTTAACTCTAACCCTAATTGTATCCCTAAACCAAACCCCTCATCTTAAAATAGCCTTTTTCCTTGTGGGTACCAGTGAAAAGTCCACACTAATAAGAATTTTCCTTGTTTTACTGTCCTTGTGAGGACTTCTGGTCCCCACACAGATAGTAAAACCAAATACACACACACACACACACACACACACACACACACACACACACACACACACACACACACACACACACACACACACACACACACACACACACACACACACAGACAAAGACACACACACCCCTGTTTTGACACCCATTTTGGTTATTTCCCATCATTCTTTTCTTTTTTTAAATTTACATTTACATTTACATTTAAGTCATTTAGCAGACGCTCTTATCCAGAGCGACTTACAAATTGGTGCATTCACCTTATGATATCCAGTGGAACAACCACTTTACAATAGTGCATCTAAATCTTTTAAGGGGGGGAGGGGGGGTTAGAAGGATTACTTTATCCTATCCTAGGTATTCCTTAAAGAGGTGGGGTTTCAGGTGTCTCCGGAAGGTGGTGATTGACTCCGCTGTCCTGGCGTCGTGAGGGAGCTTGTTCCACCATAGGGGTGCCAGAGCAGCGAACAGTTTTGACTGGGCTGAGCGGGAACTGTGCTTCCGCAGATGTAGGGGGGCCAGCAGGCCAGAGGTGGATGAACGCAGTGCCCTCATTTGGGTGTAGAGCCTGATCAGAGCCTGAAGGTACGGAGGTGCCGTTCCCCTCACAGCTCCGTAGGAAATCACCATGGTCTTGTAGCGGATGCGAGCTTCAACTGGAAGCTAGTGGAGAGAGCGGAGGAGCGGGATGACGTGAGAGAACTTGGGAAGGTTGAACACCAGACAGGCTGCGGCGTTCTAGATGAGTTGTAGGGGTTTAATGGCAGACATATCACTGTGGATGACGGATCACCACCTCAAGCTGAACCTCAGCAAGACGGAGCTGCTCTTCCTCCCGGGGAAGGACTGCCCGTTCCATGATCTCGCCATCAAGGTTGACAACTCCATTGTGTCCAGGGAGCCCAGCCAACAGCGAGTTGCAGTAATCTAGATGGGAGATAACAAGTGCCTGGATTAGGACCTGCGCCGCTTCCTGTGTGAGGCAGGGTCGTACTCTGCGAATGTTGTAGAGCATGAACCTACAGGATCGGGTCACCGCCTTGATGTTAGTGGAGAACGACAGGGTGTTGTCCAGGGTCACGCCAAGGTTCTTAGCACTCTGGGAGGAGGACACAATGGAGTTGTCAACCGTGATGGCGAGATCATGGAACGGGCAGTCCTTCCCCGGGAGGAAGAGCAGCTCCGTCTTGCTGAGGTTCAGCTTGAGGTGGTGATCCGTCATCCACAGTGATATGTCTGTCAGACATGCAGAGATGCGATTCGCCACCTGGTTATCAGAAGGGGGAAAGGAGAAGATTAATTGTGTGTCGTCTGCATAGCAATGATAGGAGAGACCATGTGAGGATATGACAGAGCCAAGTGACTTGGTGTATAGCGAGAATAGGAGAGGGCCTAGAACAGAGCCCTGGGGGACACCAGTGGTGAGAGCACGTGGTGCGGAGACAGATTCTCGCCACGCCACCTGGTAGGAGCGACCTGTCAGGTAGGACGCAATCCAAGCGTGGGCTGCGCCGGAGATGCCCAACTCGGAGAGGGTGGAGAGGAGGATCTGATGGTTCACAGTATCAAAGGCAGCAGATAGGTCTAGAAGGATGAGAGCAGAGGAGAGAGAGTTAGCTTTAGCAGTGCGGAGAGCCTCCGTGACACAGAGAAGAGCAGTCTCAGTTGAATGACCAGTCTTGAAAACTGACTGATTTGGATCAAGAAGGTCATTCTGAGAGAGATAGCAGGAGAGCTGGCCAAGGACGGCACGTTCAAGAGTTTTGGAGAGAAAAGAAAGAAGGGATACTGGTCTGTAGTTGTTGACATCGGAGGGATCGAGTGTAGGTTTTTTCAGAAGGGGTGCAACTCGCGCTCTCTTGAAGACGGAAGGGACGTAGCCAGTAGTCAAGGATGAGTTGATGAGCGAGGTGAGGTAAGGGAGAAGGTCTCCGGAAATGGTCTGGAGAAGAGAGGAGGGGATAGGGTCAAGTGGGCAGGTTGTTGGGCGGCCGGCCGTCACAAGACGCAAGATTTCATCTCTTCCTCCCTCTTCCTCCCTCTTCCTCCCCTCTTCCTCCTTCAGGTACTGGAAAGAGGTCAAAGCACAGGGTAGGGCAGTGTGAGCAGGACCAGCGGTGTCGTTTGACTTAGCAAACAAGGATCGGATGTCGTCGACCTTCTTTTCAAAATGGTTGACGAAGTCATCCGCAGAGAGGGAGGAGGGGGGAGGGGGAGGAGGATTCAGGAGGGAGGAGAAGGTGGCAAAGAGCTTCCTAGGGTTAGAGGCAGATGCTTGAAATTTAGAGTGGTAGAAAGTGGCTTTAGCAGCAGAGACAGAAGAGGAAAATGTGGAGAGGAGGGAGTGAAAGGATGCCAGGTCCGCAGGGAGGCGAGTTTTCCTCCATTTCCGCTCGGCTGCCCGGAAACCCTGTTCTGTGAGCTCGCAATGAGTCGTCGAGCCACGGAGCAGGAGGGGATCTTATTTTACCAGGTAAGTTGACTGAGAACACATTCTCATTTACATCAACGACTTGGAGAATAGTTACAGGGGAGAGGAGGGGGGATAAATAAACCAATTGGAAGCTGGGGGATGTTTAGGTGGCCATGATGGTATGAGGGCCAGATCAGGAAGTTAACCAGGACACCGGGGGGTTAACACCCCCTACTCTTACGGTAAGTGCCATGGGATCTTTAGTGACCACAGAGAGTCAGGGCAACCGTTTAATGTCCCATCTGAAAGATGGTAAAACGTCAGAAGGTGAGCTCAACTGCATTTAAGAAATGCTGAATGTGTGTTTCTGTATGCACGGAGAGGTAGCTTATGTATTGCAACCAAAACAGTAGCTCTCCTCTCTCTCTCTCTCCATGGACCAAAAATTAAATGTAGTGCTCTGCCTTCTCTCTGCATGCATTACTCTGTGCCTCTATGTCCATGTATTTTTCTCTGTGCGTGTACTTGTGTTCCTTTTATATACATATGTGTGTGTCCTGGCTGTGCACTGTAGGACCCAGTGTGAGGTCCAGACAGACACAGCCTCGCCTGGATGAACAACCTCTTACGCTCCATGTCAAAAAAATAATTCTCTCTCTCTCTCTCTCTCTCTCTCTCTCTCTCTCTCTCTCTCAGCAAAGGAAACTAGACAGAAGAAACAATAGGCCATTATAGACTGGACAGGAACAGCCCTGCTCTACTGTATCTTTCCATTCAACCCTGAGCTACTGTATCTATCCATTCCATTACCATGGAGGAGAGGAAAACGCATTGGGTTAAATGTGGAAGATGCATTCAGTTGTACAACTGACTAGGTATCCCCATTCCCTACTTGAGGAGTTACTGGCTAGCTACAAGTGGCAAGCTTAGCTAACGATCTAGCTATATTTGGTCGCGGCGTGCATGACCAGAATGAAACATCGATAAACCATCAAAGGTACACCACATTTATGTTTAAAAATGGAGAACAATTTTTCGTGCCCAAAAGTCGACCATTAAATCATATTTCCTGCCATTCTACACATTTTACCAGCTTATGATGTGATCATAGGCTATCTGGGGGGCCCATGAGATTTTGTTTAATGTTTACATATTAATGAAATTATTGGGGGGGGGGGGGGGACTAATGGACCTACTCTGAATAATGGGGGGGGGGGGGGGGGGGGTACCCCCATCCCCCATGGTATGTCCCCCATCCCCTGTGGCAATTTCACCTATGCCACACACACACACACACACACACACCAGAGTGATGAGAAAGTCAAGGTTGATGAATCTGGAGCAGTTCCTTTACTGATATTTCTAGCTATATGGAACATCATCAACATCTGGTGCAATCACTCCATCTCTCCACTTTTCCCCGTTTCCACGTCTTCTCCCTCTCATCCTACCCTTTCATCTCTCGATTTGTCTCACTGTCACTCTATCTCACGCTCTCTTCGATGTTTTCTCTCTGTCTATTTCAGTCTCCTCTTCCTATTGTTCTCCATCTTCCTTTCCCTCCCCCTTTTTTTACTTCCTTCGTTCCTTCCTTTAATCTGACCCACCGGTTTCTTGTTTTAGAGGTGTCCCTCCCTCCCCTCCTCCTTCCATCCCTCTCTCTCTCTCTCCCTCCATCACTGCTGTGATCTGGGTGACATTTCCTCAGTCACGCTACACAGAGGGTAGCTGCATACTCCAGGGGCAGGGGTCTCATTAGTGTGTGTGTGTGTGTGTGTGTATCAAAGAGCGAGAGTGTGTGTGTGTGCATGTTCAGATCACATTAATGCACAAACCTTCACAGAGAAGGACTCTACTCCACATCGATGCCAAGAGGGTGTGTGTGCATGTTTAGATTACATTAATGCCCAACCCTTCACACAGAAGAACTCTACTCCACATCGATGCCAAGAGTGTGTGTGTGTGTGTGTGTGTGAAACAAATCGAGTTACACAACAGACTTAATGTCGAGATCCTTTTTATTGAAAAAGGTCTCCCTTGCAATGTAACCTTTTAACAACCCCCTTCTATTCATATATTCCTCCCCTCTCTTCTCCCTCTCCCCTCCTTCTATTCCCCTCTTCCTCCTTCTCCCCCTCTTCTCTCTCTTCTCTCTCCCCCTCTCTTCTCTCTCTTCCTCCTCCTCCCCCTCTTCTCTCTCTCTCCTTCTATTCCTCTCTTCCTCCATCTCCCCCTCTCTTCTCTCTCTTCCTCCTTCTCCTCCTCTCTTCTCTCTCTCTCCCCCTTCCATTCCTCTCCTCATTTTATTCCCCTCCTCCTTCTATTCCCCTCCTCCTTCTATTCCCCTCCTTCTCCCTCTCTACCCTCTCCTCTTGCTCTCTGTCTTTCTCCCCTTGATCTTCTCTCTCTATTTCCCTCCCCCTCCCCCTCCTCCCTCCTCTCTCTTCTTTCTCCCCCTCTATCTTCTTTCTCTCCTGTCTCCTTCTCCCCTGTCTCCCGTCCTCTGTCTCCCTCTCCTCTGTCTCCCCTCTCCTCTGTCTCCCCTTCTATCTTCTCCCTCTCTTCTGTCTCCCTCTCTTCTGTCTTCCTCTCCTCTGTCTCCCTCTCTTCTGTCTCCCTCTCCTCTGTCTCCCTCTCCTCTGTCTCCCTCTCTTCTGTCTCCCTCTCTTCTGTCTCCCTCTCTTCTGTCTCCCTCTCCTCTGTCTCCCTCTCCTCTGTCTCCCTCTCCTCTGTCTCCCTCTCCTCTGTCTCCCTCTCCTCTGTCTCCCTCTCCTCTGTCTCCCTCTCCTCTGTCTCCCTCTCTTCTGTCTCCCTCTCTTCTGTCTCCCTCTCCTCTCTCTCCCTGACTATCTTCTCCCTCCCCTCCTTGTCTACCTCTAAATTCTTTCCTCTGGTGACGGCTCCAGGGCAGCCAGGGCAGGAGGGGAGGAAGGGTGATGTCTCAGCCCCCCTGGGGTGTCTGATTCTGGGGCAGGCCTCTCTGGCCCCTGGTCTCTCCAGGCCAATAGTCGACTGTCTGACAGTGTTATGTTAACCGAGAGAATGGGACTAAGCCTGCTGTGGATGGATACAGAGGAGAATGTGCGTGTGTGTGTTTGTGTGTGCATGTACGTCGAGTTAGTGTGTGATTGTGTCTCTGTATGTTTGTCTCTGTGTGACGATATGTGTGTGTGTGTGTGTGTGTGTGTGTGTGTGTGTGTGTGTGTGTGTGTGTGTGTGTGTGTGTGTGTGTGTGTGTGTGTGTGTGTGTGTGTGTGTGTGTGTGTGTGTGTGTGTGTGTGTGTGTGTGTGTGTGTGTGTGTGTGTGTGTGTATGGCCAGCACAGGGAGAGTAACTAATATAGTCTGGAACTGGCAAGGTACTGTAGGTACTGTAGATATTGTAGGTACTGTAGATATTGTAGGTACTGTAGATACTGTAGGTAATGTAGATACTGTAGGTACTGTAGATATTGTAGATATTGTAGATACTGTAGGTACTGTAGATACTGTAGATACTGTAGGTATTGTAGATACTGTAGGTACTGTAGGTACTGGCTAGGTACTGTAGATACTGTAGATACTGTAGGTACTGTAGATACTGTAGGTACTGTAGATATTGTAGATACTGTAGGTACTGTAGGTACTGTAGATACTGTAGATATTGTAGATACTGTAGGTACTGTAGATATTGTAGGTACTGTAGATATTGTAGGTACTGTAGATACTGTAGATACTAGCAAGGTACTGTAGATATTGTAGGTACTGTAGATACTGTAGGTACTGTAGGTATTGTAGATACTGTAGATACTGTAGGTATTGTAGATACTGTAGGTACTGTAGGTACTGTAGATATTGTAGATACTAGCAAGGTACTGTAGATATTGTAGGTACTGTAGATACTGTAGGTACTGTAGATACTGTAGATACTGTAGGTATTGTAGATACTGTAGGTACTGTAGATACTGTAGGTACTGTAGGTACTGTAGATACTGTAGGTACTGTAGATACTGTAGGTACTGTAGGTACTGTAGATATTGTAGGTACTGTAGGTACTGTAGATATTGTAGGTACTGTAGATATTGTAGGTACTGTAGGTACTGTAGGTACTGTAGGTACTGTAGATATTGTAGGTACTGTAGGTATTGTAGATACTAGCAAGGAACTGTAGGTACTGTAGGTACTGTAGGTACTGTAGATACTAGCAAGGAACTGTAGGTACTGTAGATACTGTATGTACTGTAGGTACTGTAGGTATTGTAGATACTAGCAAGGAACTGTAGGTACTGTAGGTACTGTAGGTACTGTAGATACTGTAGATATTGTAGGTACTGTAGATATTGTAGGTACTGGCTAGGTACTGTAGATACTGTAGGTACTGTAGATATTGTAGATACTGTAGATACTGTAGATACTGTAGGTACTGGCTAGGTACTGTAGGTACTGTAGATACTGTAGGTACTGTAGGTACTGTAGGTATTGTAGATACTAGCAAGGTACTGTAGGTACTGTAGGTACTGTAGATACTGTAGGTACTGTAGGTACTGTAGATACTAGCAAGGTACTGTAGATACTGTAGGTACTGAGGGTACTGTAGGTACAGGCTAGGTACTGTAGATAATGTAGATACTAGCAAGGTACTGTAGATTCTGTAGATTCTGTAGGTACTGTAGGTATTGTAGATACTGTAGGTACTGTAGGTACTGTAGGTATTGTAGATACTGTAGGTACTCTAGGTATTGTAGATACTGTAGGTACTGTAGGTACTGTAGGTATTGTAGATACTGTAGGTACTGTAGGTATTGTAGATACTGTAGGTACTGTAGATACTGTAGGTACTGGCTAGGTACTGTAGGTATTGTAGATACTAGCAAGGTATTGTAGGTACTGTAGATATTGTAGATAATGTAGGTACTGTAGATACTGTAGCTGTAGTGGCTTCCTCTTTACCATAGCCACTGTCCTAGCCTGAAGCGGGGTTGTTTCGTACGCATACAGTCCACACTCAAGGTTTCCAAAAGGTTTCCAAAACATTCAATGAGATCCAGGGATATGGTGCAACAAAAAGGTTTATTCTTCTTATATCTAACAAAAAAAAATATTCTCCAATCAACTTAAAGCATAGATTACTTGATATGGAAAATATATAATATGACCTGTCTGTCTGTCTGTCTGTCTGTCTGTCTGTCTGTCTGTCTGTCTGTACGGTCAAAAACTATACCGCTCCCGTGTCTATCTAGGACTCCTCCCCCCGAAGGCCCAACTTCCTGCCTTTATCCTAACACACTTACCACAGTACAATGAATGGGCAAGAGGGGGGGGGTCCAAAAACTAAGTTGCACTAACAACAAATTAATACATCTAAATCACGTAAATATAAATCATAAAGGTACCTAATATTTCATCATATTCATTAATATTTAATATATTTACACAAATGTACATGGAGCTCTGTATGTTCTGTCTTCTTTACAAATATGTCCAAATCGGCTCTAAAATACCGGCCCCTAATTGTTGACTGTACTGAATGCACAACAATGACTTAATATTCAGACGTAGAGCCAATACACAAAACATTCTATACCAGAGCACTGTTACAGTTCATAGCTATACAGAAATATACAATGTCCCATATCGGAAAATATTCCATAGATCTCAGTCTGAGTTGAAGTGTTCAGGTGTTCAACTTCCAAAATGTCAAGAGTTTGACGTCCAAAAAATGTATGACTATGACATCAAAGAATGTAAGAGTACCACATCAGCGAATCAGACGTGCACGTGATTCAAAGATGGAGCACTGTGTCTGTATCTCACTCCGCCGCCTCCAGGAGCAGACAGAGTTTATTGATAGGTCTCTGTAAGATATTGGTCTCAGTCTTAACCATGACCTTTGGCCCCTTGCAAAGCCTCCACCACACGCCCCATTAGCCAAGAGTTCCTAGGGGCGGTGTTGTCGACGATGACAACAAGGTCACCAGGACTGAAGTTTCTCTTAGTTTTTGTTCCACTTGTTCCACTCCTACATAAGTGGAAGATACTCCCTGATCCATCTCTTCCAGAAGAGGTCAGTAATATATTGTACTTGCTTCCATCTCCTTTGTGAGTATAGATCTCCTCTCTGGAATAGTCCTGGTGGCAGGACTGGCTTTGCTTTCAGATGACGCAGATGGTTTGGAGTCAAGGGTTCTAGATCATTAGGGTCATTTGTTACAGTTGTGATTGGTCTGTCGTTCATAATCGCCTCAACTTCACACAAGGCTGTCTGCAAAGCCTCATCATCCAGTACTTGCTCTTTAAGGACTGAATAGAGGATATTTTTCACCAGTCGGATCAACCTTTCCCATACCCGCCCATGTTGGGCTCCAGAGGGAGGAATGAATGACCATGTCACTCCTTCCTTCAGTAATCCGTTTTGAAACTTGTTGTGATCCAGCTCTTTCAGAGCTTCTCCTAGCTCTCTGTGTGTTCCAACAAAGTTGATGCCATTTTCTGTTCTGATACTTGTTACTGGGCCCCTTCGACAGATGAACCTGCGCAGGGCATTGATGCAGGAATCAGTATCCAGATAACTAGAAACCTCTAGATGGACAGCTCGACTCACAAGGCAAGTAAAGATCACACCATACCGCTTCACATGAATGCGGCCTCGCTTCACCTCTATGGGGCCGAAGTAATCTATGCCCACATGGGTGAAAGCCGGCAAATCAGGTGACACCCGATCTTGTGGAAGGTCGGCCATCTTCTGTTCTCAAGCTCTAGCTTGCATCCGCCTGCAGAAGACACAGCTCTTAAGGATCTTCCTTACTAAGGAGTTGGCACTGGGTATCCAATATCGCTGGCGAAGTCTAGAAAGCATGTGACCTCTCCCAGAGTGGCCAACCTGCTCATGGATGTGGAGTAAGATCAGTCTGGAGATGTAGGAGTCTTTGGGCAGGATCATAGGATTCTTTAGTTCCGTAGGCATAGCAGCTTTGCTTAACTTTCCTCCCACCCTCAGAATGCCATTGTCAAAAATTGGATCAAGCTTACAGATTGAGTCGCTTCTCTTGGCACATTGTTTTCCTTTCACAACTAGTGCAATTTCTTGTTTAAAGTGCTGTCGTTGCTCAAATTCAATGATGACCTTTTCTGCTTCATCTAGGTCATCCACAGACAGACTTTCTTTTCCAAACGTCAGTTTGAACTTGTCAATTTGTTCCTTCAGTGAGTTTGTTAGACTCTGATCTGATCCTGGATCAGTTTGTGTGAGAACTTTCCTTTTCTGTCTTAACTGTAGAAGAAGTCTCTTCAGTTTCAGCATCCAGGCAACTGCTTTCTTCAAGCTGTTCCATGTTGAATAGTACTCAATCAGTTTCCTGGTCGGACTCTTTTCTTCCACACTTGTACTATTTACGATGATGTCTTTTCTCACCTCTGGATCATTCGGAGGGATGGAGCCAAGCTCCTCGGGGACTTTCGGCCATTGCATTTCTGGTTTCTCCAGGAATTCTGGTCCTTTGCGCCATCTCTTTGAGTTCAGGAAAGTTTCAACATGTAATCCTCTTGAGGAATCATCGGCTGGGTTGTGTTTGGAGTTAAAATACCTCCACTGCTTTTCTTTTGATAGGTCACGGATCATAGCAACCCTATTAGCCACAAAGGTATGGAATCTCTTGGTATTGTTGTGGATGTATTTTAGCACAGACTGACTGTCTGTCCAGAAAGTTGACTCCTCAAGTTCAATCTGGAGCTCCAACCTTAACATCCTGTCCACTCGCACCTCCAATGTTGCTGCGGCAAGTTCCAGTCTGGGGATCGTCATCTGCATGAGTGTAGTCACTCTTGATTTCCCCAGTATGAATGGGATGTGGACCTTTTCCATACCATTTGTGAACCTAAGGTAGCTTACCGTTCCATAACCTTGTTCACTTGCGTCACCGAAGTGATGCAGCTGTGCGGTCTTGACCTGACCAAAGTTCTCAGGCATCATACACCTGTCAATCTGGAATCTGGACAGCTGGTCCAGCTCTGAGAGCCATCTCTTCCATGAAATAGTGTTCTTTGGCGATGACTTCATCCCATCCACACTTTAGCTTGCAGAGCGCTTGGAGAATTTGCTTTGCCTTTAAAACGAATGGGGCGAGGAAACCTAATGGATCATAAATAGAGCTGACAGTTGAGAGAATAGCTCTTCTTGTAAGGGGTCTGTTCTTGACAGTGACTCGGAAGGTAAACGCATCACTTTCAATGGCCCATCGGATTCCAAGTGCTCTTTCAACAGGCAGCTTTTCTCTGTCCAGGTCCAGTTCTTTTATCTGCTTGGCCTTGTGTTCATCGGGGATAGAAGCCAGCACAGCGCGGCTGTTGCTGACCAACTTGGTCAATTTCAATCCACCCTGAGAGCGCACATCCCTGAGGTTTTTTGTGAGATCTATGGCTTGTTCTTCTGTGGCCACTGACTTGAGGCAGTCATCAACATAGAAGTTGGACTTGACTGTTTGAATCACCTCTTCATCGTACCTCTCACAGTTGTCTACTGCAGTCTTTCGCAGTGCAAAATTTGCACAACGTGGAGAGGATATAGCACTGAAAAGATGTACCGTTATTCTGTACTCCTCCAGTCTTTTGTTAGTATCACCGTCTGGCCACCATAGGAATCGCAGGAAGTCTAAGTCATCTTCATGGACACGTACTTGATGGAACATTCCTTTGATGTCTGCCGTCATGGCAACGTGCTCTTGCTGAAATCTTAGCAAGACTCCTATAAGCGTGTTTGCCAGGTCAGGGCCTTGAAGGAGTTCACTGTTGAGAGATGTGCCTTTATAGGATGATGAACGATCAAACACCACTCGTATTGTTACTTTGAACTTATGGTGAACACCATGGTGTGGTATGTACCATACCTTGCCTTTCTCTCTGAGGAGCTGTTCTTGTGGTACCTTCTTGGCGTAACCTTTTTTTATCATCTCTTCCATGAAGCCTTTGTACTCTGCAGCGTAACCTTTGTCCTTCTTGAACTTCCTGATAATATTTAGAGGCCGCTGCTTTACCATGTCACGATTGTTTGCAATCTTTCGTAAAGCCATCACCAAGATTGTCATAAGTTCTGCTGATGGATATGTGCATGGCTGTCAAAAAATTGGGGCAATCCACAAGAAAATGTACACTCTTTGAACCAGCGACCTAAGGATTGCTGCAATTAGCACCTACAGTCCTCCAGTCTACCAACTGTCCTATGGAAGATCAAAAAGTGAAAAATTCAGCGCTCTCAGGGAAAGATAATATGTTAGTAAAATGCAAGTCAAAGTGCACAGCTGTCAAAAAATTGGGGCAGAAAAAGTTATCCTCCTTTGAGAGAGTGTGAGCCAGTGACGTAAGGATTGTTGCAATATCATGAACACTCCGCCTCTGTACCAACTTTCATATGGAAGATCAACAAGTGAAGAATTCGGCGCTCTCAGGGAAAGATAATATGTTAGTCAAACGCAAGTCAATGTGCACGGCTGTCAAAAAATTGGGGCAATCCACAAGAAAATGTACACTCCCTTGTGCCGGATTTGAACCAGCGACCTAAGGATTGCTGTAATTAGCACCTAGGTTGAAGAGTATGTTGCACCGCAATCACCTAGATGGTCATAAGTTCTGCTGATGGATATGAGCCCTTTTAAAAGTTAAACTTCTTAGTTTGGCGGTTTCATGGAGATGCCAGGGATTGTAGCCAGGTCCTCATACATGCAAAGCATGCGCTCTTCTGCTGAACTACATCCCCTTAGAATGCAATTAGTTGCATTTGGGATAGAGAAAATGTGAGCCGAGGGTAAAGAATGCTGTTTAGGCCCGACACTGCTGAAGGTTTTTCCCTTTCCCTGGTGGTCTAGTGACAAGGATTTGGAGCTTTTGCTGTTGTGTCCCGTGTTTGATTCCCGGTCAGGGAAATAATTGCTTTTAGGGAATAACTTTGCAAACGTCGAAAAGTCAGCACAAATGCGGAAAAGGTTATCCTCCTTTGAGATAGTGTGAGCCAGTGACATAAGGATTGTTGCAATTTCACGTAGACTCCGCCGCTCTACCACCTGTCCTATGGAAGACCAACAAGTGAAGAATTCGGCGCTCTCAGGGAAAGATAATATGTTAGTCAATCGCAAGTCAAAGTTCACGGCTGTCAAAAAATTGGGGCAATCCACAAGAAAATGTACCCTCCTTTGAATCGGATTTGAACCAGCGACCTAAGGATTGCTGCACAGAGCACCTACCGTCATCCACTCTACCAACTGTCCTACGGAGAGCAAGAAATGAAGAATTTGGCGTTCTCAGGGAAAGATAATGTGTTAGTCAATCGCAAGTCAAAGTTCACGGCTGTCAAGAAATTGGGGCAATCCACAAGAAAATGTACACTCCTTTGAGCCGGATTTGAACCAGCGACCTAAGGATTGCTGTAATTAGCACCTACAGTCCTCCGCTCTACCAACTGAGCTATCAAAGGTCGATGAGTATGTCACAACGCCATCACCTAGATGGTCATAAGTTCTGCTGATGGATATGAGCCCTTTTAAAAGTTAACTTCTTAGTTTGGTGGTTTCATGGAGATGCCAGGGATTGAAGCCGGGTCCTCATACATGCTAAGCATGCGCACTTCTGCTGAGCTACATCCCCTTAGAATGCCAGTAGTAGCATTTGGGGATAGAGAAAATGTGAGCCGAGGGTAAAGAATGCTGTTTAGGCCCGACACTGCTGAAGGTTTTTCCCTTTCCCTGGTGGTCTAGTGACAAGGATTTGGAGCTTTTGCTGTTGTGTCCCGTGTTTGATTCCCGGTCAGGGAAATAATTGGTTTTAGGGAATTACTTTGCAAACGTCAAAAAGTCAGCACAAATGCGGAAAAGGTTATCCTCCTTTGAGATAGTGTGAGCCAGTGACATAAGGATTGTTGCAATTTCACGTAGACTCCGCCGCTCTACCACCTGTCCTATGGAAGACCAACAAGTGAAGAATTCGTCGCTCTCAGGGAAAGATAATATGTTAGTCAATCGCAAGTCAAAGTTCACGGCTGTCAAAAAATTGGGGCAATCCACAAGAAAATGTACACTCCTTTGAACCGGATTTGAACCAGCGACCTAAGGATTGCTGCACAGAGCACCTACCGTCATCCACTCTACCAACTGTCCTACGGAGAGCAAGAAATGAAGAATTTGGCGTTCTCAGGGAAAGATAATGTGTTAGTCAATCGCAAGTCAAAGTTCACGGCTGTCAAAAAATTGGGGCAATCCACAAGAAAAATTTCACTCCTTTGAGCCGGATTTGAACCAGCGACCTAAGGATTGCTGTAATTAGCACCTACAATGCTCCGCTCTACCAACTGAGCTATCAAAGGTCGATGAGTATGTCACAACGCCATCACCTAGATGGTCATAAGTTCTGCTGATGGATATGAGCCCTTTTAAAAGTTAACTTCTTAGTTTGGTGGTTTCATGGAGATGCCAGGGATTGAAGCCGGGTCCTCATACATGCAAAGCATGCGCACTTCTGCTGAGCTACATCCCCTGAGAATGCCAGTAGTTGCATTTGGGGATAGAGAAAATGTGAGCCGAGGGTAAAGAATGCTGTTTAGGCCCGACACTGCTGAAGGTTTTTCCCTTTCCCTGGTGGTCTAGTGACAAGGATTTGGAGCTTTTGCTGTTGTGTCCCGTGTTTGATTCCCGGTCAGGGAAATAATTGCTTTTAGGGAATAACTTTGCAAACGTCAAAAAGTCAGCACAAATGCGGAAAAGGTAATCCTCCTTTGAGATAGTGTGAGCCAGTGACATAAGGATTGTTGCAATTTCACGTACACTCCGCCGCTCTACCACCTGTCCTATGGAAGACCAACAAGTGAAGAATTCGGCGCTCTCAGGGAAAGATAATATGTTAGTCAATCGCAAGTCAAAGTTCACGGCTGTCAAGAAATTGGGGCAATCCACAAGAAAAGGTACACTCCTTTGAACCGGCGACTTAAGGATTGCTGCACAGAACACCTACAGTCATCCACTCTACCAAGTGTCCTACGGAGAGGAAGAAATGAAGAATTTCGCGTTCTCAGGGACAGATAATGTGTTAGTCAATCGTAAGTCAAAGTTCACGGCTGTCAAAAAATTGGGGCAATCCACAAGAAAATGTACACTCCTTTGAACCAGCGACATAAGGATTGCTAGACAGAGCACCTACCGTCATCCACTCTACCAACTGTCCTACGGAGAGCAAGAAATGAAGAATTAGGCGTTCTCAGGGAAAGATAATGTGTTAGTCAATCGCAAGTAGAAGTTCACGGCTGTCAAAAAATTGGGGCAATCCACAAGAAAATGTTCACTCCTTTGAGCCAGATTTGAACCATCGACCTAAGGATTGCTGCAATTAGCACCTACAGTCCTCCGCTCTACCAACTGAGCTATGAAAGGTCGATAAGTATATCACAACGCCATCACCTAGATGGTCATAAGTTCTGCTAATGGATATGAGCCCTTTTAAAAGTTAAACTTCTTAGTTTGGTGGTTTCATGGAGATGCCAGGGATTGAAGCCGGGTCCTCATACATGCAAAGCATGCGCACTTCTGCTGAGCTACATCCCCTTAGAATGCCAGTAGTTGCATTTGGGGATAGAGAAAATGTGAGCCGAGGGTAAAGAATGCTGTTTAGGCCCGACACTGCTGAAGGTTTTTCCCTCTCCCTGGTGGTCTAGTGACAAGGATTTGGAGCATTTGCTGTTGTGTCCCGTGTTTGATTCCCGGTCAGGGAAATAATTGCTTTTAGGGAATAACTTTGCAAACATCAGAAAGTCAGCACAAATGCGGAAAAGGTTATCCTCCTTTGAGATAGTGTGAGCCAGTGACATAAGGATTGTTGCAATTTCACAGAGACTCCGCCGCTCTACCACCTGTCCTATGGAAGACCAACAAGTGAAGAATTCGGCGCTCTCAGGGAAAGATAATATGTTAGTCAATCGCAAGTCAAAGTTCACGGCTGTCAAAAAATTGGGGCAATCCACAAGAAAATGTACACTCCTTTGAACCAGCGACATAAGGATTGCTAGACAGAGCACCTACAGTCCTCCGCTCTACCAACTGAGCTATCAAAGGTCGATGAGTATGTCACAACGCCATCACCTAGATGGTCATAAGTTCTGCTGATGGATATGAGCCCTTTTAAAAGTTAACTTCTTAGTTTGGTGGTTTCATGGAGATGCCAATGATTGAAGCCGGGTCCTCATACATGCAAAGCATGCGCACTTCTGCTGAGCTACATCCCCTTAGAATGCCAGTAGTTGCATTTGGGGATAGAGAAAATGTGAGCCGAGGGTAAAGAATGCTGTTTAGGCCCGACACTGCTGAAGGTTTTTCCCTTTCCCTGGTGGTCTAGTGACAAGGATTTGGAGCTTTTGCTGTTGTGTCCCGTGTTTGATTCCCAGTCAGGGAAATAATTGCTTTTAGGGAATAAATTTGCAAACGTCAAAAAGTCAGCACAAATGCGGAAAAGGTTATCCTCCTTTGAGATAGTGTGAGCCAGTGACATAAGGATTGTTGTAATTTCACGTACACTCCGCCGCTCTACCACCTGTCCTATGGAAGACCAACAAGTGAAGAATTCGGCGCTCTCAGGGAAAGATAATATGTTAGTCAATCGCAAGTCAAAGTTCACGGCTGTCAAAAAATTGGGGCAATCCACAAGAAAATGTACACTCCTTTGAACCGGATTTGAACCAGCGACCTAAGGATTGCTGCACAGAGCACCTACAGTAATCCACTCTACCAACTGTCCTACAGAGAGCAAGAAATGAAGAATTTGGCGTTCTCAGGGAAAGATAATGTGTTAGTCAATCGCAAGTCAAAGTTCACGGCTGTCAAAAAATTGGGGCAATCCACAAGAAAATGTACACTCCTTTGAACCAGCGACATAAGGATTGCTAGACAGAGCACCTACAGTCCTCCGCTCTACCAACTGAGCTATCAAAGGTCGATGAGTATGTCACAACGCCATCACCTAGATGGTCATAAGTTCTGCTGATGGATATGAGCCCTTTTAAAAGTTAACTTCTTAGTTTGGTGGTTTCATGGAGATGCCAGGGATTGAAGCCGGGTCCTCATACATGCAAAGCATGCGCACTTCTGCTGAGCTACATCCCCTTAGAATGCCAGTAGTTGCATTTGGGGATAGAGAAAATGTGAGCCGAGGGTAAAGAATGCTGTTTAGGCCCGACACTGCTGAAGGTTTTTCCCTTTCCCTGGTGGTCTAGTGACAAGGATTTGGAGCTTTTGTTGTTGTGTCCCGTGTTTGATTCCCGGTCAGGGAAATAATTGCTTTTAGGGAATAAATTTGCAAACGTCAAAAAGTCAGCACAAATGCGGAAAAGGTTATCCTCCTTTGAGATAGTGTGAGCCAGTGACATAAGGATTGTTGTAATTTCACGTACACTCCGCCGCTCTACCACCTGTCCTATGGAAGACCAACAAGTGAAGAATTCGGCGCTCTCAGGGAAAGATAATATGTTAGTCAATCGCAAGTCAAAGTTCACGGCTGTCAAAAAATTGGGGCAATCCACAAGAAAATGTACACTCCTTTGAACCGGATTTGAACCAGCGACCTAAGGATTGCTGCACAGAGCACCTACAGTAATCCACTCTACCAACTGTCCTACAGAGAGCAAGAAATGAAGAATTTGGCGTTCTCAGGGAAAGATAATGTGTTAGTCAATCGCAAGTCAAAGTTCACGGCTGTCAAAAAATTGGGGCAATCCACAAGAAAATGTACACTCCTTTGAACCAGCGACCTAAGGATTGCTGCACAGAGCACCTACCGTCATCCACTCTACCAACTGTCCTACGGAGAGCAAGAAATGAAGAATTTGGCGTTCTCAGGGAAAGATAATGTGTTAGTCAATCGCAAGTCAAAGTTCACGGCTGTCAAAAAATTGGGGCAATCCACAAGAAAAATTTCACTCCTTTGAGCCGGATTTGAACCAGCGACCTAAGGATTGCTGTAATTAGCACCTACAGTCCTCAGCTCTACCAACTGAGCTATCAAAGGTCGATGAGTATGTCACAACGCCATCACCTAGATGGTCATAAGTTCTGCTGATGGATATGAGCCCTTTTAAAAGTTAACTTCTTAGTTTGGTGGTTTCATGGAGATGCCAGGGATTGAAGCCAGGTCCTCATACATGCAAAGCATGCGCACTTCTGCTGAGCTACATCCCCTGAGAATGCCAGTAGTTGCATTTGGGGATAGAGAAAATGTGAGCCGAGGGTAAAGAATGCTGTTTAGGCCCGACACTGCTGAAGGTTTTTCCCTTTCCCTGGTGTTCTAGTGACAAGGATTTGGAGCTTTTGCTGTTGTGTCCCGTGTTTGATTCCCGGTCAGGGAAATAATTGCTTTTAGGGAATAAATTTGCAAACGTCAAAAAGTCAGCACAAATGCGGAAAAGGTTATCCTCCTTTGAGATAGTGTGAGCCAGTGACATAAGGATTGTTGCAATTTCACGTACACTCCGCCGCTCTACCACCTGTCCTATGGAAGACCAACAAGTGAAGAATTCGGCGCTCTCAGGGAAAGATAATATGTTAGTTAATCGCAAGTCAAAGTTCACGGCTGTCAAAAAATTGGGGCAATCCACAAGAAAATGTACACTCCTTTGAACCAGCGACCTAAGGATTGCTGCACAGAGCACCTACAGTCATCCACTCTATCACCTGTCCTACGGAGAGCAAGAAATGAAGAATTTGGCGTTCTCAGGGAAAGATAATGTGTTAGTCAATCGCAAGTCAAAGTTCACGGCTGTCAAAAAATTGGGGCAATCCACAAGAAAAATTTCACTCCTTTGAGCCGGATTTGAACCAGCGACCTAAGGATTGCTGTAATTAGCACCTACAGTCCTCCGCTCTACCAACTGAGCTATCAAAGGTCGATGAGTATGTCACAACGCCATCACCTAGATGGTCATAAGTTCTGCTGATGGATATGAGCCCTTTTAAAAGTTAACTTCTTAGTTTGGTGGTTTCATGGAGATGCCAGGGATTGAAGCCGGGTCCTCATACATGCAAAGCATGCGCACTTCTGCTGAGCTACATCCCCTGAGAATGCCAGTAGTTGCATTTGGGGATAGAGAAAATGTGAGCCGAGGGTAAAGAATGCTGTTTAGGCCCGACACTGCTGAAGGTTTTTCCCTTTCCCTGGTGGTCTAGTGACAAGGATTTGGAGCTTTTGGTGTTGTGTCCCGTGTTTGATTCCCGGTCAGGGAAATAATAGCTTTTAGGGAATAAATTTGCAAACGTCAAAAAGTCAGCACAAATGCGGAAAAGGTTATCCTCCTTTGAGATAGTGTGAGCCAGTGACATAAGGATTGTTGCAATTTCACGTACACTCCGCCGCTCTACCACCTGTCCTATGGAAGACCAACAAGTGAAGAATTCGGCGCTCTCAGGGAAAGATAATATGTTAGTTAATCGCAAGTCAAAGTTCACGGCTGTCAAAAAATTGGGGCAATCCACAAGAAAATGTACACTCCTTTGAACCAGCGACCTAAGGATTGCTGCACAGAGCACCTACCGTCATCCTCTCTACCAACTGTTCTACGGAGAGCAAGAAATGAAGAATTTGGCATTCTCAGGGAAAGATAATGTGTTAGTCAATTGCAAGTCAAAGTTCACGGCTGTCAAAAAATTGGGGCAATCCACAAGAAAAATTTCACTCCTTTGAGCCGGATTTGAACCAGCGACCTAAGGATTGCTGTAATTAGCACCTATAGTCCTCCGCTCTACCAACTGAGCTATCAAAGGTCGATGACTATGTCACAACGCCATCACCTAGATGGTCATAAGTTCTGCTGATGGATTTGAGCCCTTTTAAAAGTTAACTTCTTAGTTTGGTGGTTTCATGGAGATGCCAGGGATTGAAGCCGGGTCCTCATACATGCAAAGCATGCGCACTTCTGCTGAGCTACATCCCCTGAGAATGCCAGTAGTTGCATTTGGGGATAGAGAAAATGTGAGCCGAGGGTAAAGAATGCTGTTTAGGCCCGACACTGCTGAAGGTTTTTCCCTTTCCCTGGTGGTCTAGTGACAAGGATTTGGAGCTTTTGCTGTTGTGTCCCGTGTTTGATTCCCGGTCAGGGAAATAATTGCTTTTAGGGAATAACTTTGCAAACGTCAAAAAGTCAGCACAAATGCGGAAAAGGTTATCCTCCATTGAGATAGTGTGAGCCAGTGACATAAGGATTGTTGCAATTTCACGTACACTCCGCCGCTCTACCACCTGTCCTATGGAAGACCAACAAGTGAAGAATTCGGCGCTCTCAGGGAAAGATAATATGTTAGTCAATCGCAAGTCAAAGTTCACGGCTGTCAAAAAATTGGGGCAATCCACAAGAAAATGTACACTCCTTTGAACCAGCGACCTAAGGATTGCTGCACAGAGCACCTACCGTCATCCACTCTACCAACTGTCCTACGGAGAGCAAGAAATGAAGAATTTGGCGTTCTCAGGGAAAGATAATGTGTTAGTCAATCGCAAGTCAAAGTTCACGGCTGTCAAAAAATTGGGGCAATCCACAAGAAAAATTTCACTCCTTTGAGACGGATTTGAACCAGCGACCTAAGGATTGCTGTAATTAGCACCTACAGTCCTCAGCTCTACCAACTGAGCTATCAAAGGTCGATGTGTATGTCACAACGCCATCAACTAGATGGTCATAAGTTCTGCTGATGGATATGAGCCCTTTTAAAAGTTAACTTCTTAGTTTGGTGGTTTCATGGAGATGCCAGGGATTGAAGCCGGGTCCTCATACATGCAAAGCATGCGCACTTCTGCTGAGCTACATCCCCTGAGAATGCCAGTAGTTGCATTTGGGGATAGAGAAAATGTGAGCCGAGGGTAAAGAATGCTGTTTAGGCCCGACACTGCTGAAGATTTTTCCCTTTCCCTGGTGGTCTAGTGACAAGGATTTGGAGCTTTTGCTGTTGTGTCCCGTGTTTGATTCCCGGTCAGGGAAATAATTGCTTTTAGGGAATAACTTTGCAAACGTCAAAAAGTCAGCACAAATGCGGAAAAGGTTATCCTCCTTTGAGATAGTGTGAGCCAGTGACATAAGGATTGTTGCAATTTCACGTACACTCCGCCGCTCTACCACCTGTCCTATGGAAGACCAACAAGTGAAGAATTTGGCGTTCTCAGGGAAAGATAATGTGTTAGTCAATCGCAAGTCAAAGTTCACGGCTGTCAAAAAATTGGGGCAATCCACAAGAAAAATTTCACTCCTTTGAGCCGGATTTGAACCAGCGACCTAAGGATTGCTGTAATTAGCTCCTACAGTCCTCCGCTCTACCAACTGAGCTATCAAAGGTCGATGACTATGTCACAACGCCATCACCTAGATGGTCATAAGTTCTGCTAATGGATATGAGCCCTTTTAAAAGTTAAACTTCTTAGTTTGGTGGTTTCATGGAGATGCCAGGGATTGAAGCCGGGTCCTCATACATGCAAAGCATGCGCACTTCTGCTGAGCTACATCCCCTTAGAATGCCAGTAGTTGCATTTGGGGATAGAGAAAATGTGAGCCGAGGTTAAAGAATGCTGTTTAGGCCCGACACTGCTGAAGGTTTTTCCCTCTCCCTGGTGGTCTAGTGACAAGGATTTGGAGCATTTGCTGTTGTGTCCCGTGTTTGATTCCCGGTCAGGGAAATAATTGCTTTTAGGGAATAACTTTGCAAACATCAGAAAGTCAGCACAAATGCGGAAAAGGTTATCCTCCTTTGAGATAGTTTGAGCCAGTGACATAAGGATTGTTGCAATTTCACGTAGACTCCACCGCTCTACCACCTGTCCTATGGAAGACCAACAAGTGAAGAATTCGGCGCTCTCAGGGAAAGATAATATGTTAGTCAATCGCAAGTCAAAGTTCACGGCTGTCAAAAAATTGGGGCAATCCACAAGAGAATGTACACTCCTTTGAACCGGATTTGAACCAGCGACCTAAGGATTGCTGCACAGAGCACCTACCGTCATCCACTCTACCAACTGTCCTACGGAGAGCAAGAAATGAAGAATTTGGCGTTCTCAGGGAAAGATAATGTGTTAGTCAATCGCAAGTCAAAGTTCACGGCTGTCAAAAAATTGGGGCAATCCACAAGAAAAATTTCACTCCTTTGAGCCGGATTTGAACCAGCGACCTAAGGATTGCTGTAATTAGCACCTACAGTCCTCCGCTCAACCAACTGTGCTATCAAAGGTCGATGAGTATGTCACAACGCCATCACCTAGATGGTCATAAGTTCTGACCAACTGTGCTATCAAAGGTCGATGAGTATGTCACAACGCCATCACCTAGATGGTCATAAGTTCTGCTGATGGATATGAGCCCTTTTAAAAGTTAACTTCTTAGTTTGGTGGTTTCATGGAGATGCCAGGGATTGAAGCCGGGTCCTCATACATGCAAAGCATGCGCACTTCTGCTGAGCTACATCCCCTGAGAATGCCAGTAGTTGCATTTGGGGATAGAGAAAATGTGAGCCGAGGGTAAAGAATGCTGTTTAGTCCCGACACTGCTGAAGGTTTTTCCCTTTCCCTGGTGGTCTAGTGACAAGGATTTGGAGCTTTTGCTGTTGTGTCCCGTGTTTGATTCCCGGTCAGGGAAATAATTGCTTTTAGGGAATAAATTTGCAAACGTCAAAAAGTCAGCACAAATGCGGAAAAGGTTATCCTCCTTTGAGATAGTGTGAGCCAGTGACATAAGGATTGTTGCAATTTCACGTACACTCCGCCGCTCTACCACCTGTCCTATGGAAGACCAACAAGTGAAGAATTCGGCGCTCTCAGGGAAAGATAATATGTTAGTCAATCGCAAGTCAAAGTTCACGGCTGTCAAAAAATTGGGGCAATCCACAAGAAAATGTACACTCCTTTGAACCAGCGACCTAAGGATTGCTGCACAGAGCACCTACCGTCATCCTCTCTACCAACTGTTCTACGGAGAGCAAGAAATGAAGAATTTGGCGTTCTCAGGGAAAGATAATGTGTTAGTCAATTGCAAGTCAAAGTTCACGGCTGTCAAAAAATTGGGGCAATCCACAAGAAAAATTTCACTCCTTTGAGCCGGATTTGAACCAGCGACCTAAGGATTGCTGTAATTAGCACCTACAGTCCTCCGCTCTACCAACTGAGCTATCAAAGGTCGATGACTATGTCACAACGCCATCACCTAGATGGTCATAAGTTCTGCTGATGGATATGAGCCCTTTTAAAAGTTAACTTCTTAGTTTGGTGGTTTCATGGAGATGCCAGGGATTGAAGCCGGGTCCTCATACATGCAAAGCATGCGCACTTCTGCTGAGCTACATCCCCTGAGAATGCCAGTAGTTGCATTTGGGGATAGAGAAAATGTGAGCCGAGGGTAAAGAATGCTGTTTAGGCCCGACACTGCTGAAGGTTTTTCCCTTTCCGTGGTGGTCTAGTGACAAGGATTTGGAGCTTTTGCTGTTGTGTCCCGTGTTTGATTCCCGGTCAGGGAAATAATTGCTTTTAGGGAATAACTTTGCAAACGTCAAAAAGTCAGCACAAATGCGGAAAAGGTTATCCTCCATTGAGATAGTGTGAGCCAGTGACATAAGGATTGTTGCAATTTCACGTACACTCCGCCGCTCTACCACCTGTCCTATGGAAGACCAACAAGTGAAGAATTCGGCGCTCTCAGGGAAAGATAATATGTTAGTCAATCGCAAGTCAAAGTTCACGGCTGTCAAAAAATTGGGGCAATCCACAAGAAAATGTACACTCCTTTGAACCAGCGACCTAAGGATTGCTGCACAGAGCACCTACCGTCATCCACTCTACCAACTGTCCTACGGAGAGCAAGAAATGAAGAATTTGGCGTTCTCAGGGAAAGATAATGTGTTAGTCAATCGCAAGTCAAAGTTCACGGCTGTCAAAAAATTGGGGCAATCCACAAGAAAAATTTCACTCCTTTGAGCCGGATTTGAACCAGCGACCTAAGGATTGCTGTAATTAGCACCTACAGTCCTCCGCTCTACCAACTGAGCTATCTAAGGTCGATGAGTATGTCACAACGCCATCACCTAGATGGTCATAAGTTCTGCTGATGGATATGAGCCCTTTTAAAAGTTAACTTCTTAGTTTGGTGGTTTCATGGAGATGCCAGGGATTGAAGCCGGGTCCTCATACATGCAAAGCATGCGCACTTCTGCTGAGCTACATCCCCTGAGAATGCCAGTAGTTGCATTTGGGGATAGAGAAAATGTGAGCCGAGGGTAAAGAATGCTGTTTAGGCCCGACACTGCTGAAGATTTTTCCCTTTCCCTGGTGGTCTAGTGACAAGGATTTGGAGCTTTTGCTGTTGTGTCCCGTGTTTGATTCCCGGTCAGGGAAATAATTGCTTTTAGGGAATAACTTTGCAAACGTCAAAAAGTCAGCACAAATGCGGAAAAGGTTATCCTCCTTTGAGATAGTGTGAGCCAGTGACATAAGGATTGTTGCAATTTCACGTACACTCCGCCGCTCTACCACCTGTCCTATGGAAGACCAACAAGTGAAGAATTTGGCGTTCTCAGGGACAGATAATGTGTTAGTCAATCGCAAGTCAAAGTTCACGGCTGTCAAAAAATTGGGGCAATCCACAAGAAAAATTTCACTCCTTTGAGCCAGATTTGAACCAGCGACCTAAGGATTGCTGTAATTAGCACCTACAGTCCTCCGCTCTACCAACTGTGCTATCAAAGGTCGATGAGTATGTCACAACGCCATCACCTAGATGGTCATAAGTTCTGCTGATGGATATGAGCCCTTTTAAAAGTTAACTTCTTAGTTTGGTGGTTTCATGGAGATGCCAGGGATTGAAGCCGGGTCCTCATACATGCAAAGCATGCGCACTTCTGCTGAGCTACATCCCCTGAGAATGCCAGTAGTTGCATTTGGGGATAGAGAAAATGTGAGCCGAGGGTAAAGAATGCTGTTTAGGCCCGACACTGCTGAAGGTTTTTCCCTTTCCCTGTTGGTCTAGTGACAAGGATTTGGAGCTTTTGCTGTTGTGTCCCGTGTTTGATTCCCGGTCAGGGAAATAATTGCTTTTAGGGAATAACTTTGCAAACGTCAAAAAGTCAGCACAAATGCGGAAAAGGTTATCCTCCTTTGAGATAGTGTGAGCCAGTGACATAAGGATTGTTGCAATTTCACGTACACTCCGCCGCTCTACCACCTGTCCTATGGAAGACCAACAAGTGAAGAATTCGGCGTTCTCAGGGAAAGATAATGTGTTAGTCAATCGCAAGTCAAAGTTCACGGCTGTCAAAAAATTGGGGCAATCCACAAGAAAATGTACACTCCTTTGAACCAGCGACCTAAGGATTGCTGCACAGAGCACCTACCGTCATCCACTCTACCAACTGTCCTACGGAGAGCAAGAAATGAAGAATTAGGCGTTCTCAGGGAAAGATAATGTGTTAGTCAATCGCAAGTAGAAGTTCACGGCTGTCAAAAAATTGGGGCAATCCACAAGAAAATGTTCACTCCTTTGAGCCAGATTTGAACCATCGACCTAAGGATTGCTGCAATTAGCACCTACAGTCCTCCGCTCTACCAACTGAGCTATGAAAGGTCGATAAGTATATCACAACGCCATCACCTAGATGGTCATAAGTTCTGCTAATGGATATGAGCCCTTTTAAAAGTTAAACTTCTTAGTTTGGTGGTTTCATGGAGATGCCAGGGATTGAAGCCGGGTCCTCATACATGCAAAGCATGCGCACTTCTGCTGAGCTACATCCCCTTAGAATGCCAGTAGTTGCATTTGGGGATAGAGAAAATGTGAGCCGAGGGTAAAGAATGCTGTTTAGGCCCGACACTGCTGAAGGTTTTTCCCTCTCCCTGGTGGTCTAGTGACAAGGATTTGGAGCATTTGCTGTTGTGTCCCGTGTTTGATTCCCGGTCAGGGAAATAATTGCTTTTAGGGAATAACTTTGCAAACATCAGAAAGTCAGCACAAATGCGGAAAAGGTTATCCTCCTTTGAGATAGTGTGAGCCAGTGACATAAGGATTGTTGCAATTTCACAGAGACTCCGCCGCTCTACCACCTGTCCTATGGAAGACCAACAAGTGAAGAATTCGGCGCTCTCAGGGAAAGATAATATGTTAGTCAATCGCAAGTCAAAGTTCACGGCTGTCAAAAAATTGGGGCAATCCACAAGAAAATGTACACTCCTTTGAACCGGATTTGAACCAGCGACCTAAGGATTGCTGCACAGAGCACCTACCGTCATCCACTCTACCAACTGTCCTACGGAGAGCAAGAAATGAAGAATTTGGCGTTCTCAGGGAAAGATAATGTGTTAGTCAATCGCAAGTCAAAGTTCACGGCTGTCAAAAAATTGGGGCAATCCACAAGAAAATGTTCACTCCTTTGAGCCAGATTTGAACCATCGACCTAAGGATTGCTGTAATTAGCACCTACAGTCCTCCGCTCTACCAACTGTGCTATCAAAGGTCGATGAGTATGTCACAACGCCATCACCTAGATGGTCATAAGTTCTGCTAATGGATATGAGCCCTTTTAAAAGTTAAACTTCTTAGTTTGGTGGTTTCATGGAGATGCCAGGGATTGAAGCCGGGTCCTCATACATGCAAAGCATGCGCACTTCTGCTGAGCTACATCCCCTTAGAATGCCAGTAGTTGCATTTGGGGATAGAGAAAATGTGAGCCGAGGGTAAAGAATGCTGTTTAGGCCCGACACTGCTGAAGGTTTTTCCCTCTCCCTGGTGGTCTAGTGACAAGGATTTGGAGCATTTGCTGTTGTGTCCCGTGTTTGATTCCCGGTCAGGGAAATAATTGCTTTTAGGGAATAACTTTGCAAACATCAGAAAGTCAGCACAAATGCGGAAAAGGTTATCCTCCTTTGAGATAGTTTGAGCCAGTGACATAAGGATTGTTGCAATTTCACGTAGACTCCGCCGCTCTACCACCTGTCCTATGGAAGACCAACAAGTGAAGAATTCGGCGCTCTCAGGGAAAGATAATATGTTAGTCAATCGCAAGTCAAAGTTCACGGCTGTCAAAAAATTGGGGCAATCCACAAGAAAATGTACACTCCTTTGAACCAGCGACATAAGGATTGCTAGACAGAGCACCTACAGTCCTCCGCTCTACCAACTGAGCTATCAAAGGTCGATGAGTATGTCACAACGCCATCACCTAGATGGTCATAAGTTCTGCTGATGGATATGAGCCCTTTTAAAAGTTAACTTCTTAGTTTGGTGGTTTCATGGAGATGCCAGGGATTGAAGCCGGGTCCTCATACATGCAAAGCATGCGCACTTCTGCTGAGCTACATCCCCTTAGAATGCCAGTAGTTGCATTTGGGGATAGAGAAAATGTGAGCCGAGGGTAAAGAATGCTGTTTAGGCCCGACACTGCTGAAGGTTTTTCCCTTTCCCTGGTGGTCTAGTGACAAGGATTTGGAGCTTTTGCTGTTGTGTCCCGTGTTTGATTCCCAGTCAGGGAAATAATTGCTTTTAGGGAATAAATTTGCAAACGTCAAAAAGTCAGCACAAATGCGGAAAAGGTTATCCTCCTTTGAGATAGTGTGAGCCAGTGACATAAGGATTGTTGTAATTTCACGTACACTCCGCCGCTCTACCACCTGTCCTATGGAAGACCAACAAGTGAAGAATTCGGCGCTCTCAGGGAAAGATAATATGTTAGTCAATCGCAAGTCAAAGTTCACGGCTGTCAAAAAATTGGGGCAATCCACAAGAAAATGTACACTCCTTTGAACCGGATTTGAACCAGCGACCTAAGGATTGCTGCACAGAGCACCTACAGTAATCCACTCTACCAACTGTCCTACAGAGAGCAAGAAATGAAGAATTTGGCGTTCTCAGGGAAAGATAATGTGTTAGTCAATCGCAAGTCAAAGTTCACGGCTGTCAAAAAATTGGGGCAATCCACAAGAAAATGTACACTCCTTTGAACCAGCAACATAAGGATTGCTAGACAGAGCACCTACAGTCCTCCGCTCTACCAACTGAGCTATCAAAGGTCGATGAGTATGTCACAACGCCATCACCTAGATGGTCATAAGTTCTGCTGATGGATATGAGCCCTTTTAAAAGTTAACTTCTTAGTTTGGTGGTTTCATGGAGATGCCAGGGATTGAAGCCGGGTCCTCATACATGCAAAGCATGCGCACTTCTGCTGAGCTACATCCCCTGAGAATGCCAGTAGTTGCATTTGGGGATAGAGAAAATGTGAGCCGAGGGTAAAGAATGCTGTTTAGGCCCGACACTGCTGAAGGTTTTTCCCTTTCCCTGGTGGTCTAGTGACAAGGATTTGGAGCTTTTGCTGTTGTGTCCCGTGTTTGATTCCCGGTCAGGGAAATAATTGCTTTTAGGGAATAACTTTGCAAACGTCAAAAAGTCAGCACAAATGCGGAAAAGGTTATCCTCCATTGAGATAGTGTGAGCCAGTGACATAAGGATTGTTGCAATTTCACGTACACTCCGCCGCTCTACCACCTGTCCTATGGAAGACCAACAAGTGAAGAATTCGGCGCTCTCAGGGAAAGATAATATGTTAGTCAATCGCAAGTCAAAGTTCACGGCTGTCAAAAAATTGGGGCAATCCACAAGAAAATGTACACTCCTTTGAACCAGCGACCTAAGGATTGCTGCACAGAGCACCTACCGTCATCCACTCTACCAACTGTCCTACGGAGAGCAAGAAATGAAGAATTTGGCGTTCTCAGGGAAAGATAATGTGTTAGTCAATCGCAAGTCAAAGTTCACGGCTGTCAAAAAATTGGGGCAATCCACAAGAAAAATTTCACTCCTTTCAGCCGGATTTGAACCAGCGACCTAAGGATTGCTGTAATTAGCACCTACAGTCCTCCGCTCTACCAACTGAGCTATCTAAGGTCGATGAGTATGTCACAACGCCATCACCTAGATGGTCATAAGTTCTGCTGATGGATATGAGCCCTTTTAAAAGTTAACTTCTTAGTTTGGTGGTTTCATGGAGATGCCAGGGATTGAAGCCGGGTCCTCATACATGCAAAGCATGCGCACTTCTGCTGAGCTACATCCCCTGAGAATGCCAGTAGTTGCATTTGGGGATAGAGAAAATGTGAGCCGAGGGTAAAGAATGCTGTTTAGGCCCGACACTGCTGAAGGTTTTTCCCTTTCCCTGGTGGTCTAGTGACAAGGATTTGGAGCTTTTGCTGTTGTGTCCCGTGTTTGATTCCCGGTCAGGGAAATAATTGCTTTTAGGGAATAACTTTGCAAACGTCAAAAAGTCAGCACAAATGCGGAAAAGGTTATCCTCCTTTGAGATAGTGTGAGCCAGTGACATAAGGATTGTTGCAATTTCACGTACACTCCGCCGCTCTACCACCTGTCCTATGGAAGACCAACAAGTGAAGAATTTGGCGTTCTCAGGGACAGATAATGTGTTAGTCAATCGCAAGTCAAAGTTCACGGCTGTCAAAAAATTGGGGCAATCCACAAGAAAAATTTCACTCCTTTGAGCCAGATTTGAACCAGCGACCTAAGGATTGCTGTAATTAGCACCTACAGTCCTCCGCTCTACCAACTGTGCTATCAAAGGTCGATGAGTATGTCACAACGCCATCACCTAGATGGTCATAAGTTCTGCTGATGGATATGAGCCCTTTTAAAAGTTAACTTCTTAGTTTGGTGGTTTCATGGAGATGCCAGGGATTGAAGCCGGGTCCTCATACATGCAAAGCATGCGCACTTCTGCTGAGCTACATCCCCTGAGAATGCCAGTAGTTGCATTTGGGGATAGAGAAAATGTGAGCCGAGGGTAAAGAATGCTGTTTAGGCCCGACACTGCTGAAGGTTTTTCCCTTTCCCTGGTGGTCTAGTGACAAGGATTTGGAGCTTTTGCTGTTGTGTCCCGTGTTTGATTCCCGGTCAGGGAAATAATTGCTTTTAGGGAATAACTTTGCAAACGTCAAAAAGTCAGCACAAATGCGGAAAAGGTTATCCTCCTTTGAGATAGTGTGAGCCAGTGACATAAGGATTGTTGCAATTTCACGTACACTCCGCCGCTCTACCACCTGTCCTATGGAAGACCAACAAGTGAAGAATTCGGCGTTCTCAGGGAAAGATAATGTGTTAGTCAATCGCAAGTCAAAGTTCACGGCTGTCAAAAAATTGGGGCAATCCACAAGAAAATGTACACTCCTTTGAACCAGCGACCTAAGGATTGCTGCACAGAGCACCTACCGTCATCCACTCTACCAACTGTTCTACGGAGAGCAAGAAATGAAGAATTTGGCGTTCTCAGGGAAAGATAATGTGTTAGTCAATTGCAAGTCAAAGTTCACGGCTGTCAAAAAATTGGGGCAATCCACAAGAAAAATTTCACTCCTTTGAGCCAGATTTGAACCAGCGACCTAAGGATTGCTGTAATTAGCACCTACAGTCCTCCGCTCTCCCAACTGAGCTATCAAAGGTCGATGAGTATGTCACAACGCCATCACCTAGATGGTCATAAGTTCTGCTGATGGATATGAGCCCTTTTAAAAGTTAACTTCTTAGTTTGGTGGTTTCATGGAGATGCCAGGGATTGAAGCCGGGTCCTCATACATGCAAAGCATGCGCACTTCTGCTGAGCTACATCCCCTGAGAATGCCAGTAGTTGCATTTGGGGATAGAGAAAATGTGAGCCGAGGGTAAAGAATGCTGTTTAGGCCCGACACTGCTGAAGGTTTTTCCCTTTCCCTGGTGGTCTAGTGACAAGGATTTGGAGCTTTTGCTGTTGTGTCCCGTGTTTGATTCCCGGTCAGGGAAATAATTGCTTTTAGGGAATAACTTTGCAAACGTCAAAAAGTCAGCACAAATGCGGAAAAGGTTATCCTCCTTTGAGATAGTGTGAGCCAGTGACATAAGGTTTGTTGCAATTTCACGTACACTCCGCCGCTCTACCACCTGTCCTATGGAAGACCAACAAGTGAAGAATTCGGCGCTCTCAGGGAAAGATAATATGTTAGTCAATCGCAAGTCAAAGTTCACGGCTGTCAAAAAATTGGGGCAATCCACAAGAAAATGTACACTCCTTTGAACCAGCGACCTAAGGATTGCTGCACAGAGCACCTACCGTCATCCACTCTACCGACTGTCCTACGGAGAGCAAGAAATGAAGAATTTGGCGTTCTCAGGGAAAGATAATGTGTTAGTCAATCGCAAGTCAAAGTTCACGGCTGTCAAAAAATTGGGGCAATCCACAAGAAAAACTTCACTCCTTTGAGCCGGATTTGAACCAGCGACCTAAGGATTGCTGTAATTAGCACCTACAGTCCTCCGCTCTACCAACTGAGCTATCAAAGGTCAATGAGTACGTCACAACGCCATCACCTAGATGGTCATAAGTTCTGCTGATGGATATGAGCCCTTTTAAAAGTTAACTTCTTAGTTTGGTGGTTTCATGGAGATGCCAGGGATTGAAGCCGGGTCCTCATACATGCAAAGCATGCGCACTTCTGCTGAGCTACATCCCCTGAGAATGCCAGTAGTTGCATTTGGGGATAGAGAAAATGTGAGCCGAGGGTAAAGAATGCTGTTTAGGCCCGACACTGCTGAAGGTTTTTCCCTTTCCCTGGTGGTCTAGTGACAAGGATTTGGAGCTTTTGCTGTTGTGTCCCGTGTTTGATTCCCGGTCAGGGAAATAATTGCTTTTAGGGAATAACTTTGCAAACGTCAAAAAGTCAGCACAAATGCGGAAAAGGTTATCCTCCTTTGAGATAGTGTGAGCCAGTGACATAAGGATTGCTGCAATTTCACGTACACTCCGCCGCTCTACCACCTGTCCTATGGAAGACCAACAAGTGAAGAATTCGGCGCTCTCAGGGAAAGATAATATGTTAGTCAATCGCAAGTCAAAGTTCACCGCTGTCAAAAAATTGGGGCAATCCACAAGAAAAATTTCACTCCTTTGAACCAGCGACCTAAGGATTGCTGTAATTAGCACCTACAGTCCTCTGCTCTACCAACTGAGCTATCAAAGGTCGATGAGTATGTCACAACGCCATCACCTAGATGGTCATAAGTTCTGCTGATGGATATGAGCCCTTTTAAAAGTTAACTTCTTAGTTTGGTGGTTTCATGGAGATGCCAGGGATTGAAGCCGGGTCCTCATACATGCAAAGCATGCGCACTTCTGCTGAGCTACATCCCCTGAGAATGCCAGTAGTTGCATTTGGGGATAGAGAAAATGTGAGCCGAGGGTAAAGAATGCTGTTTAGGCCCGACACTGCTGAAGGTTTTTCCCTTTCCCTGGTGGTCTAGTGACAAGGATTTGGAGCTTTTGCTGTTGTGTCCCGTGTTTGATTCCCGGTCAGGGAAATAATTGCTTTTAGGGAATAACTTTGCAAACGTCAAAAAGTCAGCACAAATGCGGAAAAGGTTATCCTCCTTTGAGATAGTGTGAGCCAGTGACATAAGGATTGTTGCAATTTCACGTACACTCCGCCGCTCTACCACCTGTCCTATGGAAGACCAACAAGTGAAGAATTCGGCGCTCTCAGGGAAAGATAATATGTTAGTCAATCGCAAGTCAAAGTTCACGGCTGTCAAAAAATTGGGCAATCCACAAGAAAATGTACACTCCTTTGAACCAGCAACCTAAGGATTGCTGCACAGAGCACCTACCGTCATCCACTCTACCAACTGTCCTACGGAGAGCAAGAAATGAAGAATTTGGCGTTCTCAGGGAAAGATAATGTGTTAGTCAATCGCAAGTCAAAGTTCACGGCTGTCAAAAAATTGGGGCAATCCACAAGAAAAATTTCACTCCTTTGAGCCGGATTTGAACCAGCGACCTAAGGATTGCTGTAATTAGCACCTACAGTCCTCCGCTCTACCAACTGAGCTATCAAAGGTCGATGAGTATGTCACAACGCCATCACCTAGATGGTCATAAGTTCTGCTGATGGATATGAGCCCTTTTAAAAGTTAACTTCTTAGTTTGGTGGTTTCATGGAGATGCCAGGGATTGAAGCCGGGTCCTCATACATGCAAAGCATGCGCACTTCTGCTGAGCTACATCCCCTGAGAATGCCAGTAGTTGCATTTGGGGATAGAGAAAATGTGAGCCGAGGGTAAAGAATGCTGTTTAGGCCCGACACTGCTGAAGGTTTTTCCCTTTCCCTGGTGGTCTAGTGACAAGGATTTGGAGCTTTTGCTGTTGTGTCCCGTGTTTGATTCCCGGTCAGGGAAATAATTGCTTTTAGGGAATAACTTTGCAAACATCAGAAAGTCAGCACAAATGCGGAAAAGGTTATCCTCCTTTGAGATAGTGTGAGCCAGTGACATAAGGATTGTTGCAATTTCACGTACACTCCGCCGCTCTACCACCTGTCCTATGGAAGACCAACAAGTGAAGAATTCGGCGCTCTCAGGGAAAGATAATATGTTAGTCAATCGCAAGTCAAAGTTCACGGCTGTCAAAAAATTGGGGCAATCCACAAGAAAATGTATACTCCTTTGAACCGGATTTGAACCAGCAACCTAAGGATTGCTGCACAGAGCACCTACCGTCATCCACTCTACCAACTGTCCTATGGTGAGCAAGAAATGAAGAATTTGGCGTTCTCAGGGAAAGATAATGTGTTAGTCATTTGCAAGTCAAAGTTCACGGCTGTCAAAAAATTGGGGCAATCCACAAGAAAAATTTCACTCCTTTGAGCCGGATTTGAACCAGCGACCTAAGGATTGCTGTAATTTGCACCTACAGTCCTCCGCTCTACCAACTGAGCTATCAAAGGTCGATGAGTATGTTACAACGCCATCACCTAGATGGTCATAAGTTCTGCTGATGGATATGAGCCCTTTTAAAAGTTAACTTCTTAGTTTGGTGGTTTCATGGAGATGCCAGGGATTGAAGCCGGGTCCTCATACATGCAAAGCATGCGCACTTCTGCTGAGCTACATCCCCTGAGAATGCCAGTAGTTGCATTTGGGGATAGAGAAAATGTGAGCCGAGGGTAAAGAATGCTGTTTAGGCCCGACACTGCTGAAGGTTTTTCCCTTTCCCTGGTGGTCTAGTGACAAGGATTTGGAGCTTTTGCTGTTGTGTCCCGTGTTTGATTCCCGGTCAGGGAAATAATTGCTTTTAGGGAATAACTTTGCAAACGTCAAAAAGTCAGCACAAATGCGGAAAAGGTTATCCTCCTTTGACATAGTGTGAGCCAGTGACATAAGGATTGTTGCAATTTCACGTACACTCCGCCGCTCTACCACCTGTCCTATGGAAGACCAACAAGTGAAGAATTTGGCGTTCTCAGGGAAAGATAATGTGTTAGTCATTTGCAAGTCAAAGTTCACGGCTGTCAAAAAATTGGGGCAATCCACAAGAAAAATTTCACTCCTTTGAGCCAGATTTGAACCAGCGACCTAAGGATTGCTGTAATTAGCACCTACAGTCCTACGCTCTACCAACTGAGCTATCAAAGGTCGATGAGTAAGTCACAACGCCATCACCTAGATGGTCATAAGTTCTGCTGATGGATATGAGCCCTTTTAAAAGTTAACTTCTTAGTTTGGTGGTTTCATGGAGATGCCAGGGATTGAAGCCGGGTCCTCATACATGCAAAGCATGCGCACTTCTGCTGAGCTACATCCCCTGAGAATGCCAGTAGTTGCATTTGGGGATAGAGAAAATGTGAGCCGAGGGTAAAGAATGCTGTTTAGGCCCGACACTGCTGAAGGTTTTTCCCTTTCCCTGGTGGTCTAGTGACAAGGATTTGGAGCTTTTGCTGTTGTGTCCCGTGTTTGATTCCCGGTCAGGGAAATAATTGCTTTTAGGGAATAACTTTGCAAACGTCAAAAAGTCAGCACAAATGCGGAAAAGGTTATCCTCCTTTGAGATAGTGTGAGCCAGTGACATAAGGATTGTTGCAATTTCACGTACACTCCGCCGCTCTACCACCTGTCCTATGGAAGACCAACAAGTGAAGAATTCGGCGCTCTCAGGGAAAGATAATATGTTAGTCAATCGCAAGTCAAAGTTCACAGCTGTCAAAAAATTGGGGCAATCCACAAGAAAATGTACACTCCTTTGAACCAGCAACCTAAGGATTGCTGCACAGAGCACCTACCGTCATCCACTCTACCAACTGTCCTACGGAGAGCAAGAAATAAAGAATTTGGCGTTCTCAGGGAAAGATAATGTGTTAGTCAATCGCAAGTCAAAGTTCATGGCTGTCAAAAAATTGGGGCAATCCACAAGAAAAATTTCACTCCTTTGAGCCGGATTTGAACCAGCGACCTAAGGATTGCTGTAATTAGCACCTACAGTCCTCCGCTCTACCAACTGAGCTATCAAAGGTCGATGAGTATGTCACAACGCCATCACCTAGATGGTCATAAGTTCTGCTGATGGATATGAGCCCTTTTAAAAGTTAACTTCTTAGTTTGGTGGTTTCATGGAGATGCCAGGGATTGAAGCCGGGTCCTCATACATGCAAAGCATGCGCACTTCTGCTGAGCTACATCCCCTGAGAATGCCAGTAGTTGCATTTGGGGATAGAGAAAATGTGAGCCGAGGGTAAAGAATGCTGTTTAGGCCCGACACTGCTGAAGGTTTTTCCCTTTCCCTGGTGGTCTAGTGACAAGGATTTGGAGCTTTTGCTGTTGTGTCCCGTGTTTGATTCCCGGTCAGGGAAATAATTGCTTTTAGGGAATAACTTTGCAAACATCAGAAAGTCAGCACAAATGCGGAAAAGGTTATCCTCCTTTGAGATAGTGTGAGCCAGTGACATAAGGATTGTTGCAATTTCACGTACACTCCGCCGCTCTACCACCTGTCCTATGGAAGACCAACAAGTGAAGAATTCGGCGCTCTCAGGGAAAGATAATATGTTAGTCAATCGCAAGTCAAAGTTCACGGCTGTCAAAAAATTGGGGCAATCCACAAGAAAATGTATACTCCTTTGAACCGGATTTGAACCAGCAACCTAAGGATTGCTGCACAGAGCACCTACCGTCATCCACTCTACCAACTGTCCTACGGTGAGCAAGAAATGAAGAATTTGGCGTTCTCAGGGAAAGATAATGTGTTAGTCATTTGCAAGTCAAAGTTCACGGCTGTCAAAAAATTGGGGCAATCCACAAGAAAAATGTCACTCCTTTGAGCCGTATTTGAACCAGCGACCTAAGGATTGCTGTAATTAGCACCTACAGTCCTCCGCTCTACCAACTGAGCTATCAAAGGTCGATGAGTATGTTACAACGCCATCACCTAGATGGTCATAAGTTCTGCTGATGGATATGAGCCCTTTTAAAAGTTAACTTCTTAGTTTGGTGGTTTCATGGAGATGCCAGGGATTGAAGCCGGGTCCTCATACATGCAAAGCATGCGCACTTCTGCTGAGCTACATCCCCTGAGAATGCCAGTAGTTGCATTTGGGGATAGAGAAAATGTGAGCCGAGGGTAAAGAATGCTGTTTAGGCCCGACACTGCTGAAGGTTTTTCCCTTTCCCTGGTGGTCTAGTGACAAGGATTTGGAGCTTTTGCTGTTGTGTCCCGTGTTTGATTCCCGGTCAGGGAAATAATTGCTTTTAGGGAATAACTTTGCAAACGTCAAAAAGTCAGCACAAATGCGGAAAAGGTTATCCTCCTTTGAGATAGTGTGAGCCAGTGACATAAGGATTGTTGCAATTTCACGTACACTCCGCCGCTCTACCACCTGTCCTATGGAAGACCAACAAGTGAAGAATTTGGCGTTCTCAGGGAAAGATAATGTGTTAGTCATTTGCAAGTCAAAGTTCACGGCTGTCAAAAAATTGGGGCAATCCACAAGAAAATGTACACTCCTTTGAACCAGCAACCTAAGGATTGCTGCACAGAGCACCTACCGTCATCCACTCTACCAACTGTCCTACGGAGAGCAAGAAATGAAGAATTTGGCGTTCTCAGGGAAAGATAATGTGTTAGTCAATCGCAAGTCAAAGTTCACGGCTGTCAAAAAATTGGGGCAATCCACAAGAAAAATGTCACTCCTTTGAGCCGGATTTGAACCAGCGACCTAAGGATTGCTGTAATTAGCACCTACAGTCCTCCGCTCTACCAACTGAGCTATCAAAGGTCGATGAGTATGTTACAACGCCATCACCTAGATGGTCATAAGTTCTGCTGATGGATATGAGCCCTTTTAAAAGTTAACTTCTTAGTTTGGTGGTTTCATGGAGATGCCAGGGATTGAAGCCGGGTCCTCATACATGCAAAGCATGCGCACTTCTGCTGAGCTACATCCCCTGAGAATGCCAGTAGTTGCATTTGGGGATAGAGAAAATGTGAGCCGAGGGTAAAGAATGCTGTTTAGGCCCGACACTGCTGAAGGTTTTTCCCTTTCCCTGGTGGTCTAGTGACAAGGATTTGGAGCTTTTGCTGTTGTGTCCCGTGTTTGATTCCCGGTCAGGGAAATAATTGCTTTTAGGGAATAACTTTGCAAACGTCAAAAAGTCAGCACAAATGCGGAAAAGGTTATCCTCCTTTGAGATAGTGTGAGCCAGTGACATAAGGATTGTTGCAATTTCACGTACACTCCGCCGCTCTACCACCTGTCCTATGGAAGACCAACAAGTGAAGAATTTGGCGTTCTCAGGGAAAGATAATGTGTTAGTCATTTGCAAGTCAAAGTTCACGGCTGTCAAAAAATTGGGGCAATCCACAAGAAAATGTACACTCCTTTGAACCAGCAACCTAAGGATTGCTGCACAGAGCACCTACCGTCATCCACTCTACCAACTGTCCTACGGAGAGCAAGAAATGAAGAATTTGGCGTTCTCAGGGAAAGATAATGTGTTAGTCAATCGCAAGTCAAAGTTCACGGCTGTCAAAAAATTGGGGCAATCCACAAGAAAAATTTCACTCCTTTGAGCCGGATTTGAACCAGCGACCTAAGGATTGCTGTAATTAGCACCTACAGTCCTCCGCTCTACCAACTGAGCTATCAAAGGTCGATGAGTATGTCACAACGCCATCACCTAGATGGTCATAAGTTCTGCTGATGGATATGAGCCCTTTTAAAAGTTAACTTCTTAGTTTGGTGGTTTCATGGAGATGCCAGGGATTGAAGCCGGGTCCTCATACATGCAAAGCATGCGCACTTCTGCTGAGCTACATCCCCTGAGAATGCCAGTAGTTGCATTTGGGGATAGAGAAAATGTGAGCCGAGGGTAAAGAATGCTGTTTAGGCCCGACACTGCTGAAGGTTTTTCCCTTTCCCTGGTGGTCTAGTGACAAGGATTTGGAGCTTTTGCTGTTGTGTCCCGTGTTTGATTCCCGGTCAGGGAAATAATTGCTTTTAGGGAATAACTTTGCAAACATCAGAAAGTCAGCACAAATGCGGAAAAGGTTATCCTCCTTTGAGATAGTGTGAGCCAGTGACATAAGGATTGTTGCAATTTCACGTACACTCCGCCGCTCTACCACCTGTCCTATGGAAGACCAACAAGTGAAGAATTCGGCGCTCTCAGGGAAAGATAATATGTTAGTCAATCGCAAGTCAAAGTTCACGGCTGTCAAAAAATTGGGGCAATCCACAAGAAAATGTATACTCCTTTGAACCGGATTTGAACCAGCAACCTAAGGATTGCTGCACAGAGCACCTACCGTCATCCACTCTACCAACTGTCCTACGGTGAGCAAGAAATGAAGAATTTGGCGTTCTCAGGGAAAGATAATGTGTTAGTCATTTGCAAGTCAAAGTTCACGGCTGTCAAAAAATTGGGGCAATCCACAAGAAAAATTTCACTCCTTTGAGCCGGATTTGAACCAGCAACCTAAGGATTGCTGTAATTAGCACCTACAGTCCTCCGCTCTACCAACTGAGCTATCAAAGGTCGATGAGTATGTTACAACGCCATCACCTAGATGGTCATAAGTTCTGCTGATGGATATGAGCCCTTTTAAAAGTTAACTTCTTAGTTTGGTGGTTTCATGGAGATGCCAGGGATTGAAGCCGGGTCCTCATACATGCAAAGCATGCGCACTTCTGCTGAGCTACATCCCCTGAGAATGCCAGTAGTTGCATTTGGGGATAGAGAAAATGTGAGCCGAGGGTAAAGAATGCTGTTTAGGCCCGACACTGCTGAAGGTTTTTCCCTTTCCCTGGTGGTCTAGTGACAAGGATTTGGAGCTTTTGCTGTTGTGTCCCGTGTTTGATTCCCGGTCAGGGAAATAATTGCTTTTAGGGAATAACTTTGCAAACGTCAAAAAGTCAGCACAAATGCGGAAAAGGTTATCCTCCTTTGAGATAGTGTGAGCCAGTGACATAAGGATTGTTGCAATTTCACGTACACTCCGCCGCTCTACCACCTGTCCTATGGAAGACCAACAAGTGAAGAATTTGGCGTTCTCAGGGAAAGATAATGTGTTAGTCATTTGCAAGTCAAAGTTCACGGCTTTCAAAAAATTGGGGCAATCCACAAGAAAAATTTCACTCCTTTGAGCCAGATTTGAACCAGCGACCTAAGGATTGCTGTAATTAGCACGTACAGTCCTACGCTCTACCAACTGAGCTATCAAAGGTCGATGAGTATGTCACAACGCCATCACCTAGATGGTCATAAGTTCTGCTGATGGATATGAGCCCTTTTAAAAGTTAACTTCTTAGTTTGGTGGTTTCATGGAGATGCCAGGGATTGAAGCCGGGTCCTCATACATGCAAAGCATGCGCACTTCTGCTGAGCTACATCCCCTGAGAATGCCAGTAGTTGCATTTGGGGATAGAGAAAATGTGAGCCGAGGGTAAAGAATGCTGTTTAGGCCCGACACTGCTGAAGGTTTTTCCCTTTCCCTGGTGGTCTAGTGACAAGGATTTGGAGCTTTTGCTGTTGTGTCCCGTGTTTGATTCCCGGTCAGGGAAATAATTGCTTTTAGGGAATAACTTTGCAAACATCAGAAAGTCAGCACAAATGCGGAAAAGGTTATCCTCCTTTGAGATAGTGTGAGCCAGTGACATAAGGATTGTTGCAATTTCACGTACACTCCGCCGCTCTACCACCTGTCCTATGGAAGACCAACAAGTGAAGAATTCGGCGCTCTCAGGGAAAGATAATATGTTAGTCAATCGCAAGTCAAAGTTCACGGCTGTCAAAAAATTGGGGCAATCCACAAGAAAATGTATACTCCTTTGAACCGGATTTGAACCAGCAACCTAAGGATTGCTGCACAGAGCACCTACCGTCATCCACTCTACCAACTGTCCTACGGTGAGCAAGAAATGAAGAATTTGGCGTTCTCAGGGAAAGATAATGTGTTAGTCATTTGCAAGTCAAAGTTCACGGCTGTCAAAAAATTGGGGCAATCCACAAGAAAAATGTCACTCCTTTGAGCCGTATTTGAACCAGCGACCTAAGGATTGCTGTAATTAGCACCTACAGTCCTCCGCTCTACCAACTGAGCTATCAAAGGTCGATGAGTATGTTACAACGCCATCACCTAGATGGTCATAAGTTCTGCTGATGGATATGAGCCCTTTTAAAAGTTAACTTCTTAGTTTGGTGGTTTCATGGAGATGCCAGGGATTGAAGCCGGGTCCTCATACATGCAAAGCATGCGCACTTCTGCTGAGCTACATCCCCTGAGAATGCCAGTAGTTGCATTTGGGGATAGAGAAAATGTGAGCCGAGGGTAAAGAATGCTGTTTAGGCCCGACACTGCTGAAGGTTTTTCCCTTTCCCTGGTGGTCTAGTGACAAGGATTTGGAGCTTTTGCTGTTGTGTCCCGTGTTTGATTCCCGGTCAGGGAAATAATTGCTTTTAGGGAATAACTTTGCAAACGTCAAAAAGTCAGCACAAATGCGGAAAAGGTTATCCTCCTTTGAGATAGTGTGAGCCAGTGACATAAGGATTGTTGCAATTTCACGTACACTCCGCCGCTCTACCACCTGTCCTATGGAAGACCAACAAGTGAAGAATTTGGCGTTCTCAGGGAAAGATAATGTGTTAGTCATTTGCAAGTCAAAGTTCACGGCTGTCAAAAAATTGGGGCAATCCACAAGAAAATGTACACTCCTTTGAACCAGCAACCTAAGGATTGCTGCACAGAGCACCTACCGTCATCCACTCTACCAACTGTCCTACGGAGAGCAAGAAATGAAGAATTTGGCGTTCTCAGGGAAAGATAATGTGTTAGTCAATCGCAAGTCAAAGTTCACGGCTGTCAAAAAATTGGGGCAATCCACAAGAAAAATGTCACTCCTTTGAGCCGGATTTGAACCAGCGACCTAAGGATTGCTGTAATTAGCACCTACAGTCCTCCGCTCTACCAACTGAGCTATCAAAGGTCGATGAGTATGTTACAACGCCATCACCTAGATGGTCATAAGTTCTGCTGATGGATATGAGCCCTTTTAAAAGTTAACTTCTTAGTTTGGTGGTTTCATGGAGATGCCAGGGATTGAAGCCGGGTCCTCATACATGCAAAGCATGCGCACTTCTGCTGAGCTACATCCCCTGAGAATGCCAGTAGTTGCATTTGGGGATAGAGAAAATGTGAGCCGAGGGTAAAGAATGCTGTTTAGGCCCGACACTGCTGAAGGTTTTTCCCTTTCCCTGGTGGTCTAGTGACAAGGATTTGGAGCTTTTGCTGTTGTGTCCCGTGTTTGATTCCCGGTCAGGGAAATAATTGCTTTTAGGGAATAACTTTGCAAACGTCAAAAAGTCAGCACAAATGCGGAAAAGGTTATCCTCCTTTGAGATAGTGTGAGCCAGTGACATAAGGATTGTTGCAATTTCACGTACACTCCGCCGCTCTACCACCTGTCCTATGGAAGACCAACAAGTGAAGAATTTGGCGTTCTCAGGGAAAGATAATGTGTTAGTCATTTGCAAGTCAAAGTTCACGGCTGTCAAAAAATTGGGGCAATCCACAAGAAAATGTACACTCCTTTGAACCAGCAACCTAAGGATTGCTGCACAGAGCACCTACCGTCATCCACTCTACCAACTGTCCTACGGAGAGCAAGAAATGAAGAATTTGGCGTTCTCAGGGAAAGATAATGTGTTAGTCAATCGCAAGTCAAAGTTCACGGCTGTCAAAAAATTGGGGCAATCCACAAGAAAAATTTCACTCCTTTGAGCCGGATTTGAACCAGCGACCTAAGGATTGCTGTAATTAGCACCTACAGTCCTCCGCTCTACCAACTGAGCTATCAAAGGTCGATGAGTATGTCACAACGCCATCACCTAGATGGTCATAAGTTCTGCTGATGGATATGAGCCCTTTTAAAAGTTAACTTCTTAGTTTGGTGGTTTCATGGAGATGCCAGGGATTGAAGCCGGGTCCTCATACATGCAAAGCATGCGCACTTCTGCTGAGCTACATCCCCTGAGAATGCCAGTAGTTGCATTTGGGGATAGAGAAAATGTGAGCCGAGGGTAAAGAATGCTGTTTAGGCCCGACACTGCTGAAGGTTTTTCCCTTTCCCTGGTGGTCTAGTGACAAGGATTTGGAGCTTTTGCTGTTGTGTCCCGTGTTTGATTCCCGGTCAGGGAAATAATTGCTTTTAGGGAATAACTTTGCAAACATCAGAAAGTCAGCACAAATGCGGAAAAGGTTATCCTCCTTTGAGATAGTGTGAGCCAGTGACATAAGGATTGTTGCAATTTCACGTACACTCCGCCGCTCTACCACCTGTCCTATGGAAGACCAACAAGTGAAGAATTCGGCGCTCTCAGGGAAAGATAATATGTTAGTCAATCGCAAGTCAAAGTTCACGGCTGTCAAAAAATTGGGGCAATCCACAAGAAAATGTATACTCCTTTGAACCGGATTTGAACCAGCAACCTAAGGATTGCTGCACAGAGCACCTACCGTCATCCACTCTACCAACTGTCCTACGGTGAGCAAGAAATGAAGAATTTGGCGTTCTCAGGGAAAGATAATGTGTTAGTCATTTGCAAGTCAAAGTTCACGGCTGTCAAAAAATTGGGGCAATCCACAAGAAAAATGTCACTCCTTTGAGCCGTATTTGAACCAGCGACCTAAGGATTGCTGTAATTAGCACCTACAGTCCTCCGCTCTACCAACTGAGCTATCAAAGGTCGATGAGTATGTTACAACGCCATCACCTAGATGGTCATAAGTTCTGCTGATGGATATGAGCCCTTTTAAAAGTTAACTTCTTAGTTTGGTGGTTTCATGGAGATGCCAGGGATTGAAGCCGGGTCCTCATACATGCAAAGCATGCGCACTTCTGCTGAGCTACATCCCCTGAGAATGCCAGTAGTTGCATTTGGGGATAGAGAAAATGTGAGCCGAGGGTAAAGAATGCTGTTTAGGCCCGACACTGCTGAAGGTTTTTCCCTTTCCCTGGTGGTCTAGTGACAAGGATTTGGAGCTTTTGCTGTTGTGTCCCGTGTTTGATTCCCGGTCAGGGAAATAATTGCTTTTAGGGAATAACTTTGCAAACGTCAAAAAGTCAGCACAAATGCGGAAAAGGTTATCCTCCTTTGAGATAGTGTGAGCCAGTGACATAAGGATTGTTGCAATTTCACGTACACTCCGCCGCTCTACCACCTGTCCTATGGAAGACCAACAAGTGAAGAATTTGGCGTTCTCAGGGAAAGATAATGTGTTAGTCATTTGCAAGTCAAAGTTCACGGCTGTCAAAAAATTGGGGCAATCCACAAGAAAATGTACACTCCTTTGAACCAGCAACCTAAGGATTGCTGCACAGAGCACCTACCGTCATCCACTCTACCAACTGTCCTACGGAGAGCAAGAAATGAAGAATTTGGCGTTCTCAGGGAAAGATAATGTGTTAGTCAATCGCAAGTCAAAGTTCACGGCTGTCAAAAAATTGGGGCAATCCACAAGAAAAATGTCACTCCTTTGAGCCGGATTTGAACCAGCGACCTAAGGATTGCTGTAATTAGCACCTACAGTCCTCCGCTCTACCAACTGAGCTATCAAAGGTCGATGAGTATGTTACAACGCCATCACCTAGATGGTCATAAGTTCTGCTGATGGATATGAGCCCTTTTAAAAGTTAACTTCTTAGTTTGGTGGTTTCATGGAGATGCCAGGGATTGAAGCCGGGTCCTCATACATGCAAAGCATGCGCACTTCTGCTGAGCTACATCCCCTGAGAATGCCAGTAGTTGCATTTGGGGATAGAGAAAATGTGAGCCGAGGGTAAAGAATGCTGTTTAGGCCCGACACTGCTGAAGGTTTTTCCCTTTCCCTGGTGGTCTAGTGACAAGGATTTGGAGCTTTTGCTGTTGTGTCCCGTGTTTGATTCCCGGTCAGGGAAATAATTGCTTTTAGGGAATAACTTTGCAAACGTCAAAAAGTCAGCACAAATGCGGAAAAGGTTATCCTCCTTTGAGATAGTGTGAGCCAGTGACATAAGGATTGTTGCAATTTCACGTACACTCCGCCGCTCTACCACCTGTCCTATGGAAGACCAACAAGTGAAGAATTTGGCGTTCTCAGGGAAAGATAATGTGTTAGTCATTTGCAAGTCAAAGTTCACGGCTGTCAAAAAATTGGGGCAATCCACAAGAAAATGTACACTCCTTTGAACCAGCAACCTAAGGATTGCTGCACAGAGCACCTACCGTCATCCACTCTACCAACTGTCCTACGGAGAGCAAGAAATGAAGAATTTGGCGTTCTCAGGGAAAGATAATGTGTTAGTCAATCGCAAGTCAAAGTTCACGGCTGTCAAAAAATTGGGGCAATCCACAAGAAAAATTTCACTCCTTTGAGCCGGATTTGAACCAGCGACCTAAGGATTGCTGTAATTAGCACCTACAGTCCTCCGCTCTACCAACTGAGCTATCAAAGGTCGATGAGTATGTCACAACGCCATCACCTAGATGGTCATAAGTTCTGCTGATGGATATGAGCCCTTTTAAAAGTTAACTTCTTAGTTTGGTGGTTTCATGGAGATGCCAGGGATTGAAGCCGGGTCCTCATACATGCAAAGCATGCGCACTTCTGCTGAGCTACATCCCCTGAGAATGCCAGTAGTTGCATTTGGGGATAGAGAAAATGTGAGCCGAGGGTAAAGAATGCTGTTTAGGCCCGACACTGCTGAAGGTTTTTCCCTTTCCCTGGTGGTCTAGTGACAAGGATTTGGAGCTTTTGCTGTTGTGTCCCGTGTTTGATTCCCGGTCAGGGAAATAATTGCTTTTAGGGAATAACTTTGCAAACATCAGAAAGTCAGCACAAATGCGGAAAAGGTTATCCTCCTTTGAGATAGTGTGAGCCAGTGACATAAGGATTGTTGCAATTTCACGTACACTCCGCCGCTCTACCACCTGTCCTATGGAAGACCAACAAGTGAAGAATTCGGCGCTCTCAGGGAAAGATAATATGTTAGTCAATCGCAAGTCAAAGTTCACGGCTGTCAAAAAATTGGGGCAATCCACAAGAAAATGTATACTCCTTTGAACCGGATTTGAACCAGCAACCTAAGGATTGCTGCACAGAGCACCTACCGTCATCCACTCTACCAACTGTCCTACGGTGAGCAAGAAATGAAGAATTTGGCGTTCTCAGGGAAAGATAATGTGTTAGTCATTTGCAAGTCAAAGTTCACGGCTGTCAAAAAATTGGGGCAATCCACAAGAAAAATTTCACTCCTTTGAGCCGGATTTGAACCAGCAACCTAAGGATTGCTGTAATTAGCACCTACAGTCCTCCGCTCTACCAACTGAGCTATCAAAGGTCGATGAGTATGTTACAACGCCATCACCTAGATGGTCATAAGTTCTGCTGATGGATATGAGCCCTTTTAAAAGTTAACTTCTTAGTTTGGTGGTTTCATGGAGATGCCAGGGATTGAAGCCGGGTCCTCATACATGCAAAGCATGCGCACTTCTGCTGAGCTACATCCCCTGAGAATGCCAGTAGTTGCATTTGGGGATAGAGAAAATGTGAGCCGAGGGTAAAGAATGCTGTTTAGGCCCGACACTGCTGAAGGTTTTTCCCTTTCCCTGGTGGTCTAGTGACAAGGATTTGGAGCTTTTGCTGTTGTGTCCCGTGTTTGATTCCCGGTCAGGGAAATAATTGCTTTTAGGGAATAACTTTGCAAACGTCAAAAAGTCAGCACAAATGCGGAAAAGGTTATCCTCCTTTGAGATAGTGTGAGCCAGTGACATAAGGATTGTTGCAATTTCACGTACACTCCGCCGCTCTACCACCTGTCCTATGGAAGACCAACAAGTGAAGAATTTGGCGTTCTCAGGGAAAGATAATGTGTTAGTCATTTGCAAGTCAAAGTTCACGGCTTTCAAAAAATTGGGGCAATCCACAAGAAAAATTTCACTCCTTTGAGCCAGATTTGAACCAGCGACCTAAGGATTGCTGTAATTAGCACGTACAGTCCTACGCTCTACCAACTGAGCTATCAAAGGTCGATGAGTATGTCACAACGCCATCACCTAGATGGTCATAAGTTCTGCTGATGGATATGAGCCCTTTTAAAAGTTAACTTCTTAGTTTGGTGGTTTCATGGAGATGCCAGGGATTGAAGCCGGGTCCTCATACATGCAAAGCATGCGCACTTCTGCTGAGCTACATCCCCTGAGAATGCCAGTAGTTGCATTTGGGGATAGAGAAAATGTGAGCCGAGGGTAAAGAATGCTGTTTAGGCCCGACACTGCTGAAGGTTTTTCCCTTTCCCTGGTGGTCTAGTGACAAGGATTTGGAGCTTTTGCTGTTGTGTCCCGTGTTTGATTCCCGGTCAGGGAAATAATTACTTTTCGGGAATAACTTTGCAAACGTCAAAAAGTCAGCACAAATGCGGAAAAGGTTATCCTCCTTTGAGATAGTGTGAGCCAGTGACATAAGGATTGTTGCAATTTCACGTACACTCCGCCGCTCTACCACCTGTCCTATGGAAGACCAACAAGTGAAGAATTCGGCGCTCTCAGGGAAAGATAATATGTTAGTCAATCGCAAGTCAAAGTTCACGGCTGTCAAAAAATTGGGGCAATCCACAAGAAAATGTACACTCCTTTGAACCAGCAACCTAAGGATTGCTGCACAGAGCACCTACCGTCATCCACTCTACCAACTGTCCTACGGAGAGCAAGAAATGAAGAATTTGGCGTTCTCAGGGAAAGATAATGTGTTAGTCAATCGCAAGTCAAAGTTCACGGCTGTCAAAAAATTGGGGCAATCCACAAGAAAAATTTCACTCCTTTGAGCCGGATTTGAACCAGCGACCTAAGGATTGCTGTAATTAGCACCTACAGTCCTCCGCTCTACCAACTGAGCTATCAAAGGTCGATGAGTATGTCACAACGCCATCACCTAGATGGTCATAAGTTCTGCTGATGGATATGAGCCCTTTTAAAAGTTAACTTCTTAGTTTGGTGGTTTCATGGAGATGCCAGGGATTGAAGCCGGGTCCTCATACATGCAAAGCATGCGCACTTCTGCTGAGCTACATCCCCTGAGAATGCCAGTAGTTGCATTTGGGGATAGAGAAAATGTGAGCCGAGGGTAAAGAATGCTGTTTAGGCCCGACACTGCTGAAGGTTTTTCCCTTTCCCTGGTGGTCTAGTGACAAGGATTTGGAGCTTTTGCTGTTGTGTCCCGTGTTTGATTCCCGGTCAGGGAAATAATTGCTTTTAGGGAATAACTTTGCAAACATCAGAAAGTCAGCACAAATGCGGAAAAGGTTATCCTCCTTTGAGATAGTGTGAGCCAGTGACATAAGGATTGTTGCAATTTCACGTACACTCCGCCGCTCTACCACCTGTCCTATGGAAGACCAACAAGTGAAGAATTCGGCGCTCTCAGGGAAAGATAATATGTTAGTCAATCGCAAGTCAAAGTTCACGGCTGTCAAAAAATTGGGGCAATCCACAAGAAAATGTATACTCCTTTGAACCGGATTTGAACCAGCAACCTAAGGATTGCTGCACAGAGCACCTACCGTCATCCACTCTACCAACTGTCCTACGGTGAGCAAGAAATGAAGAATTTGGCGTTCTCAGGGAAAGATAATGTGTTAGTCATTTGCAAGTCAAAGTTCACGGCTGTCAAAAAATTGGGGCAATCCACAAGAAAAATTTCACTCCTTTGAGCCGGATTTGAACCAGCAACCTAAGGATTGCTGTAATTAGCACCTACAGTCCTCCGCTCTACCAACTGAGCTATCAAAGGTCGATGAGTATGTTACAACGCCATCACCTAGATGGTCATAAGTTCTGCTGATGGATATGAGCCCTTTTAAAAGTTAACTTCTTAGTTTGGTGGTTTCATGGAGATGCCAGGGATTGAAGCCGGGTCCTCATACATGCAAAGCATGCGCACTTCTGCTGAGCTACATCCCCTGAGAATGCCAGTAGTTGCATTTGGGGATAGAGAAAATGTGAGCCGAGGGTAAAGAATGCTGTTTAGGCCCGACACTGCTGAAGGTTTTTCCCTTTCCCTGGTGGTCTAGTGACAAGGATTTGGAGCTTTTGCTGTTGTGTCCCGTGTTTGATTCCCGGTCAGGGAAATAATTGCTTTTAGGGAATAACTTTGCAAACGTCAAAAAGTCAGCACAAATGCGGAAAAGGTTATCCTCCTTTGAGATAGTGTGAGCCAGTGACATAAGGATTGTTGCAATTTCACGTACACTCCGCCGCTCTACCACCTGTCCTATGGAAGACCAACAAGTGAAGAATTTGGCGTTCTCAGGGAAAGATAATGTGTTAGTCATTTGCAAGTCAAAGTTCACGGCTGTCAAAAAATTGGGGCAATCCACAAGAAAAATTTCACTCCTTTGAGCCAGATTTGAACCAGCGACCTAAGGATTGCTGTAATTAGCACCTACAGTCCTACGCTCTACCAACTGAGCTATCAAAGGTCGATGAGTATGTCACAACGCCATCACCTAGATGGTCATAAGTTCTGCTGATGGATATGAGCCCTTTTAAAAGTTAACTTCTTAGTTTGGTGGTTTCATGGAGATGCCAGGGATTGAAGCCGGGTCCTCATACATGCAAAGCATGCGCACTTCTGCTGAGCTACATCCCCTGAGAATGCCAGTAGTTGCATTTGGGGATAGAGAAAATGTGAGCCGAGGGTAAAGAATGCTGTTTAGGCCCGACACTGCTGAAGGTTTTTCCCTTTCCCTGGTGGTCTAGTGACAAGGATTTGGAGCTTTTGCTGTTGTGTCCCGTGTTTGATTCCCGGTCAGGGAAATAATTGCGTTTAGGGAATAACTTTGCAAACGTCAAAAAGTCAGCACAAATGCGGAAAAGGTTATCCTCCTTTGAGATAGTGTGAGCCAGTGACATAAGGATTGTTGCAATTTCACGTACACTCCGCCGCTCTACCACCTGTCCTATGGAAGACCAACAAGTGAAGAATTCGGCGCTCTCAGGGAAAGATAATATGTTAGTCAATCGCAAGTCAAAGTTCACGGCTGTCAAAAAATTGGGGCAATCCACAAGAAAAAGTACACTCCTTTGAACCAGCGACCTAAGGATTGCTGCACAGACCACCTACCGTCATCCACTCTACCAACTGTCCTACGGAGAGCAAGAAATTAAGAATTTGGCGTTCTCAGGGAAAGATAATGTGTTAGTCCATCGCAAGTCAAAGTTCACGGCTGTCAAAAAATTGGGGCAATCCACAAGAAAACGTACAGTGCTTTGAACCGGATTTGAACCAGCAACCTAAGGATTGCTGCACAGAGCACCTACAGTCATCCACTCTACCAACTGTCCTACGGAGAGCAAGAAATGAAGAATTTGGCGTTCTCAGGGAAAGATAATGTGTTAGTCAATCGCAAGTCAAAGTTCACGGCTGTCAAAATTTGGGGCAATCCACAAGAAAAATTTCACTCCTTTGAACCAGCGACCAAAGGATTGCTGTAATTAGCACCTACAGTCCTCTGCTCTACCAACTGAGCTATCAAAGTTCGATGAGTATGTCACAACGCCATCACCTAGATGGTCGTAAGTTCTGCTGATGGATATGAGCCCTTTTAAAAGTTAAACTTCTTAGTTTGGTGGTTTCATGGAGATGCCAGGGATTGAAGCCGGGTCCTCATACATGCAAAGCATGCGCACTTCTGCTGAGCTACATCCCCTTAGAATGCCAGTAGTTGCATTTGGGGATAGAGAAAATGTGAGCCGAGGGTAAAGAATGCTTTTTAGGCCCGACACTGCTGAAGGTTGTTCCCTCTCCCTGGTGGTCTAGTGACAAGGATTTGGAGCATTTGCTGTTGTGTCCCGTGTTTGATTCCCGGTCAGGGAAATAATTGCTTTTAGGGAATAACTTTGCAAACATCAGAAAGTCAGCACAAATGCGGAAAAGGTTATCCTCCTTTGAGATAGTGTGAGCCAGTGACATAAGGATTGTTGCAATTTCACGTACACTCCGCCGCTCTACCACCTGTCCTATGGAAGACCAACAAGTGAAGAATTCGGCGCTCTCAGGGAAAGATAATATGTTAGTCAATCGCAAGTCAAAGTTCACGGCTGTCAAAAAATTGGGGCAATCCACAAGAAAATGTATACTCCTTTGAACCGGATTTGAACCAGCGACCTAAGGATTGCTGCACAGAGCACCTACCGTCATCCACTCTACCAACTGTCCTACGGTGAGCAAGAAATGAAGAATTTGGCGTTCTCAGGGAAAGATAATGTGTTAGTCATTTGCAAGTCAAAGTTCAAGGCTGTCAAAAAATTGGGGCAATCCACAAGAAAAATTTCACTCCTTTGAGCCGGATTTGAACCAGCGACCTAAGGATTGCTGTAATTAGGACCTACAGTCCTCCGCTCTACCAACTGAGCTATCAAAGGTCGATGAGTATGTCACAACGCCATCACCTAGATGGTCATAAGTTCTGCTGATGGATATGAGCCCTTTTAAAAGTTAACTTCTTAGTTTGGTGGTTTCATGGAGATGCCAGGGATTGAAGCCGGGTCCTCATACATGCAAAGCATGCGCACTTCTGCTGAGCTACATCCCCTGAGAATGCCAGTAGTTGCATTTGGGGATAGAGAAAATGTGAGCCGAGGGTAAAGAATGCTGTTTAGGCCCGACACTGCTGAAGGTTTTTCCCTTTCCCTGGTGGTCTAGTGACAAGGATTTGGAGCTTTTGCTGTTGTGTCCCGTGTTTGATTCCCGGTCAGGGAAATAATTGCTTTTAGGGAATAACTTTGCAAACGTCAAAAAGTCAGCACAAATGCGGAAAAGGTTATCCTCCTTTGAGATAGTGTGAGCCAGTGACATAAGGATTGTTGCAATTTCACGTACACTCCGCCGCTCTACCACCTGTCCTATGGAAGACCAACAAGTGAAGAATTCGGCGCTCTCAGGGAAAGATAATATGTTAGTCAATCGCAAGTCAAAGTTCACGGCTGTCAAAAAATTGGGGCAATCCACAAGAAAATGTATACTCCTTTGAACCGGATTTGAACCAGCGACCTAAGGATTGCTGCACAGAGCACCTACCGTCATCCACTCTACCAACTGTCCTACGGTGAGCAAGAAATGAAGAATTTGGCGTTCTCAGGGAAAGATAATGTGTTAGTCATTTGCAAGTCAAAGTTCAAGGCTGTCAAAAAATTGGGGCAATCCACAAGAAAAATTTCACTCCTTTGAGCCGGATTTGAACCAGCGACCTAAGGATTGCTGTAATTAGGACCTACAGTCCTCCACTCTACCAACTGAGCTATCAAAGGTCGATGAGTATGTCACAACGCCATCACCTAGATGGTCATAAGTTCTGCTGATGGATATGAGCCCTTTTAAAAGTTAACTTCTTAGTTTGGTGGTTTCATGGAGATGCCAGGGATTGAAGCCGGGTCCTCATACATGCAAAGCATGCGCACTTCTGCTGAGCTACATCCCCTGAGAATGCCAGTAGTTGCATTTGGAGATAGAGAAAATGTGAGCCGAGGGTAAAGAATGCTGTTTAGGCCCGACACTGCTGAAGGTTTTTCCCTTTCCCTGGTGGTCTAGTGACAAGGATTTGGAGCTTTTGCTGTTGTGTCCCGTGTTTGATTCCCGGTCAGGGAAATAATTGCTTTTAGGGAATAACTTTGCAAACGTCAAAAAGTCAGCACAAATGCGGAAAAGGTTATACTCCTTTGAGATAGTGTGAGCCAGTGACATAAGGATTGTTGCAATTTCACGTAGACTCCGCCGCTCTACCACCTGTCCTATGGAAGACCAACAAGTGAAGAATTCGGCGCTCTCAGGGAAAGATAATATGTTAGTCAATCGCAAGTCAAAGTTCACGGCTGTCAAAAAATTGGGGCAATCCACGAGAAAATGTACACTCCTTTGAACCGGATTTGAACCAGCGACCTAAGGATTGCTGCACAGAGCACCTACAGTCATCCACTCTACCAACTGTCCTACGGAGAGGAAGAAATGAAGAATTTCGCGTTTTCAGGGACAGATAATGTGTTAGTCAATCGCAAGTCAAATTTCACAGCTGTCAAAAAATTGGGGCAATCCACAAGAAAAATTTCACTCCTTTGAGCCGGATTTGAACCAGCGACCTAAGGATTGCTGTAATTAGCACCTACAGTCCTCCGCTCTACCAACTGTGCTATCAAAGGTCGATGAGTATGTCACAACGCCATCACCTAGATGGTCATAAGTTCTGCTGATGGATATGAGCCCTTTTAAAAGTTAACTTCTTAGTTTGGTGGTTTCATGGAGATGCCAGGGATTGAAGCCGGGTCCTCATACATGCAAAGCATGCGCACTTCTGCTGAGCTACATCCCCTGAGAATGCCAGTAGTTGCATTTGGGGATAGAGAAAATGTGAGCCGAGGGTAAAGAATGCTGTTTAGGCCCGACACTGCTGAAGGTTTTTCCCTTTCCCTGGTGGTCTAGTGACAAGGATTTGGAGCTTTTGCTGTTGTGTCCCGTGTTTGATTCCCGGTCAGGGAAATAATTGCTTTTAGGGAATAACTTTGCAAAGGTCAAAAAGTCAGCACAAATGCGGAAAAGGTTATCCTCCTTTGAGATAGTGTGAGCCAGTGACATAAGGATTGTTGCAATTTCACGTACACTCCGCCGCTCTACCACCTGTCCTATGGAAGACCAACAAGTGAAGAATTCGGCGTTCTCAGGGAAAGATAATGTGTTAGTCAATCGCAAGTCAAAGTTCACGGCTGTCAAAAAATTGGGGAAATCCACAAGAAAAATTTCACTCATTTGAGCCGGATTTGAACCAGCGACCTAAGGATTGCTGTAATTAGCACCTACAGTCCTCCGCTCTACCAACTGTGCTATCAAAGGTCGATGAGTATGTCACAACGCCATCACCTAGATGGTCATAAGTTCTGCTGATGGATATGAGCCCTTTTAAAAGTTAACTTCTTAGTTTGGTGGTTTCATGGAGATGCCAGGGATTGAAGCCGGGTCCTCATACATGCAAAGCATGCGCACTTCTGCTGAGCTACATCCCCTGAGAATGCCAGTAGTTGCATTTAGGGATAGAGAAAATGTGAGCCGAGGGTAAAGAATGCTGTTTAGGCCCGACACTGCTGAAGGTTTTTCCCTTTCCCTGGTGGTCTAGTGACAAGGATTTGGAGCTTTTGCTGTTGTGTCCCGTGTTTGATTCCCGGTCAGGGAAATAATTGCTTTTAGGGAATAACTTTGCAAACGTCAAAAAGTCAGCACAAATGCGGAAAAGGTTATCCTCCTTTGAGATAGTGTGAGCCAGTGACATAAGGATGTTGCAATTTCACGTACACTCCGCCGCTCTACCACCTGTCCTATGGAAGACCAACAAGTGAAGAATTCGGCGCTCTCAGGGAAAGATAATATGTTAGTCAATCGCAAGTCAAAGTTCACGGCTGTCAAAAAATTGGGGCAATCCACAAGAAAAATTTCACTCCTTTGAACCAGCGACCTAAGGATTGCTGTAATTAGCACCTACAGTCCTCTGCTCTACCAACTGAGCTATCAAAGGTCGATGAGTATGTCACAACGCCATCACCTAGATGGTCATAAGTTCTGCTGATGGATATGAGCCCTTTTAAAAGTTAACTTCTTAGTTTGGTGGTTTCATGGAGATGCCAGGGATTGAAGCCGGGTCCTCATACATGCAAAGCATGCGCACTTCTGCTGAGCTACATCCCCTGAGAATGCCAGTAGTTGCATTTGGGGATAGAGAAAATGTGAGCCGAGGGTAAAGAATGCTGTTTAGGCCCGACACTGCTGAAGGTTTTTCCCTTTCCCTGGTGGTCTAGTGACAAGGATTTGGAGCTTTTGCTGTTGTGTCCCGTGTTTGATTCCCGGTCAGGGAAATAATTGCTTTTAGGGAATAACTTTTCAAACGTCAAAAAGTCAGCACAAATGCGGAAAAGGTTATCCTCCTTTGAGATAGTGTGAGCCAGTGACATAAGGATTGTTGCAATTTCACGTACACTCCGCCGCTCTACCACCTGTCCTATGGAAGACCAACAAGTGAAGAATTCGGCGCTCTCAGGGAAAGATAATATGTTAGTCAATCGCAAGTCAAAGTTCACGGCTGTCAAAAAATTGGGGCAATCCACAAAAAAATGTACCCTCCTTTGAACCGGATTTGAACCAGCGACCTAAGGATTGCTGCACAGAGCACCTACCGTCATCCACTCTACCAACTGTCCTACGGAGAGCAAGAAATGAAGAATTTGGCGTTCTCAGGGAAAGATAATGTGTTAGTCAATCGCAAGTCAAAGTTCACGGCTGAAAAAATTGGGGCAATCCACAAGAAAAATTTCACTCCTTTGAGCCGGATTTGAACCAGCAACCTAAGGATTGCTGTAATTTGCACCTACAGTCCTCCGCTCTACCAACTGAGCTATCAAAGGTCGATGAGTATGTCACAACGCCATCACCTAGATGGTCATAAGTTCTGCTGATGGATATGAGCCCTTTTAAAAGTTAAACTTCTTAGTTTGGTGGTTTCATGTAGATGCCAGGGATTGAAGCCGGGTCCTCATACATGCAAAGCATGCGCACTTCTGCTGAGCTACATCCCCTTAGAATGCCAGTAGTTGTATTTGGGGATAGAGAAAATGTGAGCCGAGGGTAAAGAATGCTGTTTAGGCCCGACACTGCTGAAGGTTTTTCCCTTTCCCTGGTGGTCTAGTGACAAGGATTTGGAGCTTTTGCTGTTGTGTCCCGTGTTTGATTCCCAGTCAGGGAAATAATTGCTTTTAGGGAATAACTTTGCAAACGTCAAAAAGTCAGCACAAATGCGGAAAAGGTTATCCTCCTTTGAGATAGTGTGAGCCAGTGACATAAGGATTGTTGCAATTTCACGTACACTCCGCCGCTCTACCACCTGTCCTATGGAAGACCAACAAGTGAAGAATTCGGCGCTCTCAGGGAAAGATAATATGTTAGTCAATCGCAAGTCAAAGTTCACGGCTGTCAAAAAATTGGGGCAATGCACAAGAAAATGTACACTCCTTTGAACCGGATTTGAACCAGCGACCTAAGGATTGCTGCACAGAGCACGTACCGTCATCCACTCTACCAACTGTCCTACGGAGAGCAAGAAATGACGAATTTGGCGTTCTCAGGGAAAGATAATGTGTTAGTCAATCGCAAGTCAAAGTTCACGGCTGTCAAAAAATTGGGGCAATCCACAAGAAAAATTTCACTCCTTTGAGCCAGATTTGAACCAGCGACCTAAGGATTGCTGTAATTAGCACCTACAGTCCTCCGCTCTACCAACTGAGCTATCAAAGGTCGATGAGTATGTCACAACGCCATCACCTAGATGGTCATAAGTTCTGCTGATGGATATGAGCCCTTTTAAAAGTTAACTTCTTAGTTTGGTGGTTTCATGGAGATGCCAGGGATTGAAGCCGGGTCCTCATACATGCAAAGCATGCGCATTTCTGCTGAGCTACATCCCCTGAGAATGCCAGTAGTTGCATTTGGGGATAGAGAAAATGTGAGCCGAGGGTAAAGAATGCTGTTTAGGCCCGACACTGCTGAAGGTTTTTCCCATTCCCTGGTGGTTTAGTGACAAGGATTTGGAGCTTTTGCTGTTGTGTCCCGTGTTTGATTCCCGGTCATGGAAATAATTGCTTTTAGGGAATAACTTTGCAAACGTCAAAAAGTCAGCACAAATGCGGAAAAGGTTATGCTCCTTTGAGATAGTGTGAGCCAGTGACATAAGGATTGTTGCAATTTCACGTACACTCCGCCGCTCTACCACCTGTCCTATGGAAGACCAACAAGTGAAGAATTCGGCGCTCTCAGGGAAAGATAATATGTTAGTCAATCGCAAGTCAAAGTTCACGGCTGTCAAAAAATTGGGGCAATCCACAAGAAAATGTACACTCCTTTGAACCGGATTTGAACCAGCGACCAAAGGATTACTGCACAGAGCACCTACAGTCATCCAAACTACCAACTGTGCTACGGAGAGCAAGAAATGAAGAATTTGGCGTTCTCAGGGAAAGATAATGTGTTAGTCAATCGCAAGTCAAAGTTCACGGCTGTCAAAAAATTGGGGCAATCCACAAGAAAAATGTCACTCCTTTGAGCCGGATTTGAACCAGCGACCTAAGGATTGCTGTAATTAGCACCTACAGTCCTCCGCTCTACCAACTGAGCTATCAAAGGTCGATGAGTATGTCACAACGCCATCACCTAGATGGTCATAAGTTCTGCTGATGGATATGAGCCCTTTTAAAAGTTAAAGTTCTTAGTTTGGTGGTTTCATGGAGATGCCAGGGATTGAAGCCTGGTCCTCATACATGCAAAGCATGCGCACTTCTGCTGAGCTACATCCCTTTAGAATGCCAGTAGTTGCATTTGGGGATAGAGAAAATGCGAGTCAAGGGTAAAGAATGCTGTTTAGGCCCGAAACTGCTGAAGGTTTTTCCCTTTCCCTGGTGGTCTAGTGACAAGGATTTGGAGCTTTTGCTGTTGTGTCCCGTGTTTGATTCCCAGTCAGGGAAATAATTGCTTTTAGGGAATAACTTTGCAAACGTCAAAAAGTCAGCACAAATGCGGAAAAGGTTATCCTCCTTTGAGATAGTGTGAGCCAGTGACATAAGGATTGTTGCAATTTCACGTACACTCCGCCGCTCTACCACCTGTCCTATGGAAGACCAACAAGTGAAGAATTCGGCGCTCTCAGGGAAAGATAATATGTTAGTCAATCGCAAGTCAAAGTTCACGGCTGTCAAAAAATTGGGGCAATCCACAAGAAAATGTACACTCCTTTGAACCGGATTTGAACCAGCGACCTAAGGATTGCTGCACAGAGCACCTACCGTCATCCACTCTACCAACTGTCCTACGGAGAGCAAGAAATGACGAATTTGGCGTTCTCAGGGAAAGATAATGTGTTAGTCAATCGCAAGTCAAAGTTCACGGCTGTCAAAAAATTGGGGCAATCCACAAGAAAAATGTCACTCCTTTGAGCCGGATTTGAACCAGCGACCTAAGGATTGCTGTAAATAGCACCTACAGTCCTCCGCTCTACCAACTGAGCTATCAAAGGTCGATGAGTATGTCACAACGCCATCACCTAGATGGTCATAAGTTCTGCTGATGGATATGAGCCCTTTTAAAAGTTAACTTCTTAGTTTGGTGGTTTCATGGAGATGCCAGGGATTGAAGCCGGGTCCTCATACATGCAAAGCATGCGCACTTCTGCTGAGCTACATCCCCTGAGAATGCCAGTAGTTGCATTTGGGGATAGAGAAAATGTGAGCCGAGGGTAAAGAATGCTGTTTAGGCCCGACACTGCTGAAGGTTTTTCCCTTTCCCTGGTGGTTTAGTGACAAGGATTTGGAGCTTTTGCTGTTGTGTCCCGTGTTTGATTCCCGGTCATGGAAATAATTGCTTTTAGGGAATAACTTTGCAAACGTCAAAAAGTCAGCACAAATGCGGAAAAGGTTATGCTCCTTTGAGATAGTGTGAGCCAGTAACATAAGGATTGTTGCAATTTCACGTACACTCCGCCGCTCTACCACCTGTCCTATGGAAGACCAACAAGTGAAGAATTCGGCGCTCTCAGGGAAAGATAATATGTTAGTCAATCGCAAGTCAAAGTTCACGGCTGTCAAAAAATTGGGGCAATCCACAAGAAAATGTACACTCCTTTGAACCGGATTTGAACCAGCGACCAAAGGATTACTGCACAGAGCACCTACAGTCATCCAAACTACCAACTGTCCTACGGAGAGCAAGAAATGAAGAATTTGGCGTTCTCAGGGAAAGATAATGTGTTAGTCAATCGCAAGTCAAAGTTCACGGCTGTCAAAAAATTGGGGCAATCCACAAGAAAAATGTCACTCCTTTGAGCCGGATTTGAACCAGCGACCTAAGGATTGCTGTAATTAGCACCTACAGTCCTCCGCTCTACCAACTGAGCTATCAAAGGTCGATGAGTATGTCACAACGCCATCACCTAGATGGTCATAAGTTCTGCTGATGGATATGAGCCCTTTTAAAAGTTAAAGTTCTTAGTTTGGTGGTTTCATGGAGATGCCAGGGATTGAAGCCGGGTCCTCATACATGCAAAGCATGCGCACTTCTGCTGAGCTACATCCCTTTAGAATGCCAGTAGTTGCATTTGGGGATAGAGAAAATGCGAGTCAAGGGTAAAGAATGCTGTTTAGGCCCGAAACTGCTGAAGGTTTTTCCCTTTCCCTGGTGGTCTAGTGACAAGGATTTGGAGCTTTTGCTGTTGTGTCCCGTGTTTGATTCCCAGTCAGGGAAATAATTGCTTTTAGGGAATAACTTTGCAAACGTCAAAAAGTCAGCACAAATGCGGAAAAGGTTATCCTCCTTTGAGATAGTGTGAGCCAGTGACATAAGGATTGTTGCAATTTCACGTACACTCCGCCGCTCTACCACCTGTCCTATGGAAGACCAACAAGTGAAGAATTCGGCGCTCTCAGGGAAAGATAATATGTTAGTCAATCGCAAGTCAAAGTTCACGGCTGTCAAAAAATTGGGGCAATCCACAAGAAAATGTACACTCCTTTGAACCGGATTTGAACCAGCGACCTAAGGATTGCTGCACAGAGCACCTACCGTCATCCACTCTACCAACTGTCCTACGGAGAGCAAGAAATGACGAATTTGGCGTTCTCAGGGAAAGATAATGTGTTAGTCAATCGCAAGTCAAAGTTCACGGCTGTCAAAAAATTGGGGCAATCCACAAGAAAAATGTCACTCCTTTGAGCCGGATTTGAACCAGCGACCTAAGGATTGCTGTAATTAGCACCTACAGTCCTCCGCTCTACCAACTGAGCTATCAAAGGTCGATGAGTATGTCACAACGCCATCACCTAGATGGTCATAAGTTCTGCTGATGGATATGAGCCCTTTTAAAAGTTAACTTCTTAGTTTGGTGGTTTCATGGAGATGCCAGGGATTGAAGCCGGGTCCTCATACATGCAAAGCATGCGCACTTCTGCTGAGCTACATCCCCTGAGAATGCCAGTAGTTGCATTTGGGGATAGAGAAAATGTGAGCCGAGGGTAAAGAATGCTGTTTAGGCCCGACACTGCTGAAGGTTTTTCCCTTTCCCTGGTGGTTTAGTGACAAGGATTTGGAGCTTTTGCTGTTGTGTCCCGTGTTTGATTCCCGGTCATGGAAATAATTGCTTTTAGGGAATAACTTTGCAAACGTCAAAAAGTCAGCACAAATGCGGAAAAGGTTATGCTCCTTTGAGATAGTGTGAGCCAGTAACATAAGGATTGTTGCAATTTCACGTACACTCCGCCGCTCTACCACCTGTCCTATGGAAGACCAACAAGTGAAGAATTCGGCGCTCTCAGGGAAAGATAATATGTTAGTCAATCGCAAGTCAAAGTTCACGGCTGTCAAAAAATTGGGGCAATCCACAAGAAAATGTACACTCCTTTTAACCGGATTTGAACCAGCGACCAAAGGATTACTGCACAGAGCACCTACAGTCATCCACTCTACCAACTGTCCTACGGAGAGCAAGAAATGAAGAATTTGGCGTTCTCAGGGAAAGATAATGTGTTAGTCAATCGCAAGTCAAAGTTCACGGCTGTCAAAAAATTGGGGCAATCCACAAGAAAAATGTCACTCCTTTGAGCCGGATTTGAACCAGCGACCTAAGGATTGCTGTAATTAGCACCTACAGTCCTCCGCTCTACCAACTGAGCTATCAAAGGTCGATGAGTATGTCACAACGCCATCACCTAGATGGTCATAAGTTCTGCTGATGGATATGAGCCCTTTTATAAGTTAACTTCTTAGTTTGGTGGTTTCATGGAGATGCCAGGGATTGAAGCCGGGTCCTCATACATGCAAAGCATGCGCACTTCTGCTGAGCTACATCCCCTTAGAATGCCAGTAGTTGCATTTGGGGATAGAGAAAATGTGAGCCGAGGGTAAAGAATGCTGTTTAGGCGCGACACTGCTGAAGGTTTTTCCCTTTCCCTGGTGGTCTAGTGACAAGGATTTGGAGCTTTTGCTGTTGTGTCCCGTGTTTGATTCCCGGTCAGGGAAATAATTGCTTTTAGGGAATAACTTTGCAAACGTCAAAAAGTCAGCACAAATGCGGAAAAGGTTATCCTCCTTTGAGATAGTGTGAGCCAGTGACATAAGGATTGTTGCAATTTCACGTACACTCCGCCGCTCTACCACCTGTCCTATGGAAGACCAACAAGTGAAGAATTCGGCGCTCTCAGGGAAAGATAATATGTTAGTCAATCGCAAGTCAAAGTTCACGGCTGTCAAAAAATTGGGGCAATCCACAAAAAAATGTACCCTCCTTTGAACCGGATTTGAACCAGCGACCTAAGGATTGCTGCACAGAGCACCTACCGTCATCCACTCTACCAACTGTCCTACGGAGAGCAAGAAATGAAGAATTTGGCGTTCTCAGGGAAAGATAATGTGTTAGTCAATCGCAAGTCAAAGTTCACGGCTGAAAAAATTGGGGCAATCCACAAGAAAAATTTCACTCCTTTGAGCCGGATTTGAACCAGCGACCTAAGGATTGCTGTAATTTGCACCTACAGTCCTCCGCTCTACCAACTGAGCTATCAAAGGTCGATGAGTATGTCACAACGCCATCACCTAGATGGTCATAAGTTCTGCTGATGGATATGAGCCCTTTTAAAAGTTAAACTTCTTAGTTTGGTGGTTTCATGTAGATGCCAGGGATTGAAGCCGGGTCCTCATACATGCAAAGCATGCGCACTTCTGCTGAGCTACATCCCCTTAGAATGCCAGTAGTTGCATTTGGGGATAGAGAAAATGTGAGCCGAGGGTAAAGAATGCTGTTTAGGCCCGACACTGCTGAAGGTTTTTCCCTTTCCCTGGTGGTCTAGTGACAAGGATTTGGAGCTTTTGCTGTTGTGTCCCGTGTTTGATTCCCAGTCAGGGAAATAATTGCTTTTAGGGAATAACTTTGCAAACGTCAAAAAGTCAGCACAAATGCGGAAAAGGTTATCCTCCTTTGAGATAGTGTGAGCCAGTGACATAAAGATTGTTGCAATTTCACGTACACTCCGCCGCTCTACCACCTGTCCTATGGAAGACCAACAAGTGAAGAATTCGGCGCTCTCAGGGAAAGATAATATGTTAGTCAATCGCAAGTCAAAGTTCACCGCTGTCAAAAAATTGGGGCAATCCACAAGAAAATGTACCCTCCTTTGAACCGGATTTGAACCAGCGACCTAAGGATTGCTGCACAGAGCACATACCGTCATCCACTCTACCACCTGTCCTACGGAGAGCAAGAAATAAAGAATTTGGCGTTCTCAGGGAAAGATAATGTGTTAGTCAATCGCAAGTCAAAGTTCACGGCTGTCAAAAAATTGGGGCAATCCACAAGAAAAATTTCACTCTTTTGAGCCGGATTTGAACCGGCGACCTAAGGATTGATGTAATTAAGACCTACAGTCCTCCGCTCTACCAACTGTGCTATCAAAGGTCGATGAGTATGTCACAACGCCATCACCTAGATGGTCATAAGTTCTGCTGATGGATATGAGCCCTTTTAAAAGTTAACTTCTTAGTTTGGTGGTTTCATGGAGATGCCAGGGATTGAAGCCGGGTCCTCATACATGCAAAGCATGCGCACTTCTGCTGAGCTACATCCCCTGAGAATGCCAGTATTTGCATTTGGGGATAGAGAAAATGTGAGCCGAGGGTAAAGAATGCTGTTTAGGCCCGACACTGCTGAAGGTTTTTCCCTTTCCCTGGTGGTCTAGTGACAAGGATTTGGAGCTTTTGCTGTTGTGTCCCGTGTTTGATTCCCGGTCAGGGAAATAATTGCTTTTAGGGAATAAATTTGCAAACGTCACAAAGTCAGCACAAATGCGGAAAAGGTTATCCTCCTTTGAGATAGTGTGAGCCAGTGACATAAGGATTGTTGCAATTTCACGTACACTCCGCCGCTCTACCACCTGTCCTATGGAAGACCAACAAGTGAAGAATTCGGCGCTCTCAGGGAAAGATAATATGTTAGTCAATCGCAAGTCAAAGTTCACGGCTGTCAAAAAATTGGGGCAATCCACAAGAAAATGTACACTCCTTTGAACCGGATTTGAACCAGCGACCAAAGGATTACTGCACAGAGCACCTACAGTCATCCACTCTACCAACTGTCCTACGGAGAGCAAGAAATGAAGAATTTGGCGTTCTCAGGGAAAGATAATGTGTTAGTCAATCGCAAGTCAAAGTTCACGGCTGTCCAAAAATTGGGCCAATCCACAAGAAAAATGTCACTCCTTTGAGCCGGATTTGAACCAGCGACCTAAGGATTGCTGTAATTAGCACCTACAGTCCTCCGCTCTACCAACTGAGCTATCACAGGTCGATGAGTATGTCACAACGCCATCACCTAGATGGTCATAAGTTCTGCTGATGGATATGAGCCCTTTTAAAAGTTAAAGTTCTTAGTTTGGTGGTTTCATGGAGATGCCAGGGATTGAAGCCGGGTCCTCATACATGCAAAGCATGCGCACTTCTGCTGAGCTACATCCCTTTAGAATGCCAGTAGTTGCATTTGGGGATAGAGAAAATGTGAGCCAAGGGTAAAGAATGCTGTTTAGGCGCGACACTGCTGAAGGTTTTTCCCTTTCCCTGGTGGTCTAGTGACAAGGATTTGGAGCTTTTGCTGTTGTGTCCCGTGTTTGATTCCCAGTCAGGGAAATAATTGCTTTTAGGGAATAACTTTGCAAACGTCAAAAAGTCAGCACAAATGCGGAAAAGGTTATCCTCCTTTGAGATAGTGTGAGCCAGTGACATAAGGATTGTTGCAATTTCACGTACACTCCGCCGCTCTACCACCTGTCCTACGGAGAGCAAGAAATAAAGAATTTGGCGTTCTCAGGGAAAGATAATGTGTTAGTCAATCGCAAGTCAAAGTTCACGGCTGTCAAAAAATTGGGGCAATCCACAAGAAAATGTACACTCCTTTGAACCGGATTTGAACCAGCGACCTAAGGATTGCTGCACAGAGCACCTACCATCATCCACTCTACCAACTGTCCTACGGAGCGCAAGAAATGAAGAATTTGGCGTTCTCAGGGAAAGATAATGTGTTAGCCAATCGCAAGTCAAAGATCACGGCTGAAAAAATTGGGGCAATCCACAAGAAAAATTTCACTCCTTTGAGCTGGATTTGAACCAGCGACCTAAGGATTGCTGTAATTAGCACCTACAGTCCTCCGCTCTACCAACTGAGCTATCAAAGGGCGATGAGTATGTCACAACGCCATCACCTAGATGGTCATAAGTTCTGCTGATGGATATGAGCCCTTTTAAAAGTTAAACTTCTTAGTTTGGTGGTTTCATGTAGATGCCAGGGATTGAAGCCGGGTCCTCATACATGCAAAGCATGCGCACTTCTGCTGAGCTACATCCCCTTAGAATGCCAGTAGTTGCATTTGGGGATAGAGAAAATGTGAGCCGAGGGTAAAGAATGCTGTTTAGGCCCGACACTGCTGGAGGTTTTTCCCTTTCCCTGGTGGTCTAGTGACAAGGATTTGGAGCTTTTGCTGTTGTGTCCCGTGTTTGATTCCCGGTCAGGGAAATAATTGCTTTTAGGGAATAACTTTGCAAACGTCAAAAAGTCAGCACAAATGCGGAAAAGGTTATCCTCCTTTGAGATAGTGTGAGCCAGTGACATAAGGATTGTTGCAATTTCACGTACACTCCGCCGCTCTACCACCTGTCCTATGGAAGACCAACAAGTGAAGAATTCGGCGCTCTCAGGGAAAGATAATATGTTAGTCAATCGCAAGTCAAAGTTCACGGCTGTCAAAAAATTGGGGCAATCCACAAGAAAATGTACCCTCCTTTGAACCAGCGACCTAAGGATTGCTGCACAGAGCACCTACCGTCATCCACTCTACCAACTGTCCTACGGAGAGCAAGAAATGAAGAATTTGGCGTTCTCAGGGAAAGATAATGTGTTAGTCAATCGCAAGTCAAAGTTAACGGCTGTCAAAAAATTGGGGCAATCCACAAGAAAAAGTTCACTCCTTTGAGCCGGATTTGAACCAGCGACCTAAGGATTGCTGTAATTAGCACCTACAGTCCTCCGCTCTACCAAATGAGCTATCAAAGGTCGATGAGTATGTCACAACGCCATCACCTAGATGGTCATAAGTTCTGCTGATGGATATGAGCCCTTTTAAAAGTTAAACTTCTTAGTTTGGTGGTTTCATGGAGATGCCAGGGATTGAAGCCGGGTCCTCATACATGCAAAGCATGCGCACTTCTGCTGAGCTACATCCCCTTAGAATGCCAGTAGTTGCATTTGGGGATAGAGAAAATGTGAGCCGAGGGTAAAGAATGCTGTTTAGGCCCGACACTGCTGAAGGTTTTTCCCTTTCCCTGGTGGTCTAGTGACAAGGATTTGTAGCTTTTGCTGTTGTGTCCCGTGTTTGATTCCCGGTCATGGAAATAATTGCTTTTAGGGAATAACTTTGCAAACGTCAAAAAGTCAGCACAAATGCGTAAAAGGTTATGCTCCTTTGAGATAGTGTAAGCCAGTGACATAAGCGTTGTTGCAATTTCACGTACACGCCGCCGCTCTACCACCTGTCCTATGGAAGACCAACAAGTGAAGAATTCGGCACTCTCAGGGAAAGATAATATGTTAGTCAATCGCAAGTCAAAGTTCACGGCTGTCCAAAAATTGGGGCAATCCACAAGAAAATGTACCCTCCTTTGAACCGGGCGCGACCTAAGGATTGCTGCACAGAGCACCTACCGTCATCCACTCTACCAACTGTCCTACGGAGAGCAAGAAATGACGAATTTGGCGTTCTCAGGGAAAGATAATGTGTTAGTCAATCGCAAGTCAAAGTTCACGGCTGTCAAAAAATTGGGGCAATCCACAAGAAAAATTTCACTCCTTTGAGCCGGATTTGAACCAGCGACCTAAGGATTGCTGTAATTAGCACCTACAGTCCTCCGCTCTACCAACTGAGCTATCAAAGGTCGATGAGTATGTCACAACGCCATCACCTAGATGGTCATAAGTTCTGCTGATGGATATGAGCCCTTTTATAAGTTAACTTCTTAGTTTGGTGGTTTCATGGAGATGCCAGGGATTGAAGCCGGGTCCTCATACATGCAAAGCATGCGCACTTCTGCTGAGCTACATCCCCTGAGAATGCCAGTAGTTGCATTTGGGGATAGAGAAAATGTGAGCCGAGGGTAAAGAATGCTGTTTAGGCCCGACACTGCTGAAGGTTTTTCCCTTTCCCTGGTGGTCTAGTGACAAGGATATGGAGCTTTTGCTGTTGTGTCCCGTGTTTGATTCCCGGTCAGGGAAATAATTGCTTTTAGGGAATAACTTTGCAAACGTCAAAAAGTCAGCACAAATGCGGAAAAGGTTATCCTCCTTTGAGATAGTGTGAGCCAGTGACATAAGGATTGTTGCAATTTCACGTACACTCCGCCGCTCTACCACCTGTCCTATGGAAGACCAACAAGTGAAGAATTCGGCGCTCTCAGGGAAAGATAATATGTTAGTCAATCGCAAGTCAAAGTTCACGGCTGTCAAAAAATTGGGGCAATCCACAAGAAAATGTACACTCCTTTGAACCGGATTTGAACCAGCGACCTAAGGATTGCTGCACAGAGCACCTACCGTCATCCACTCTACCAACTGTCCTACGGAGAGCAAGAAATGACGAATTTGGCGTTCTCAGGGAAAGATAATGTGTTAGTCAATCGCAAGTCAAAGTTCACGGCTGTCAAAAAATTGGGGCAATCCACAAGAAAAATTTCACTCCTTTGAGCCGGATTTGAACCAGCGACCTAAGGATTGCTGTAATTAGCACCTACAGTCCTCCGCTCTACCAACTGAGCTATCAAAGGTCGATGAGTATGTCACAACGCCATCACCTAGATGGTCATAAGTTCTGCTGATGGATATGAGCCCTTTTATAAGTTAACTTCTTAGTTTGGTGGTTTCATGGAGATGCCAGGGATTGAAGCCGGGTCCTCATACATGCAAAGCATGCGCACTTCTGCTGAGCTACATCCCCTTAGAATGCCAGTAGTTGCATTTGGGGATAGAGAAAATGTGAGCCGAGGGTAAAGAATGCTGTTTAGGCCCGACACTGCTGAAGGTTTTTCCCTTTCCCTGGTGGTCTAGTGACAAGGATTTGGAGCTTTTGCTGTTGTGTCCCGTGTTTGATTCCCGGTCATGGAAATAATTGCTTTTAGGGAATAACTTTGCAAACGTCAAAAAGTCAGCACAAATGCGGAAAAGGTTATGCTCCTTTGAGATAGTGTAAGCCAGTGACATAAGGATTGTTGCAATTTCACGTACACTCCGCCGCTCTACCACCTGTCCTATGGAAGACCAACAAGTGAAGAATTCGGCGCTCTCAGGGAAAGATAATATGTTAGTCAATCGCAAGTCAAAGTTCACGGCTGTCCAAAAATTGGGGCAATCCACAAGAAAATGTACCCTCCTTTGAACCGGATTTGAACCAGCGACCTAAGGATTGCTGCACAGAGCACCTACCGTTATCCACTCTACCAACTGTCCTACGGAGAGCAAGAAATGAAGAATTTGGCGTTCTCAGGGAAAGATAATGTGTTAGTCAATCGCAAGTCAAAGTTAACGGCTGTCAAAAAATTGGGGCAATCCACAAGAAAAAGTTCACTCCTTTGAGCCGGATTTGAACCAGCGACCTAAGGATTGCTGTAATTAGCACCTACAGTCCTCCGCTCTACCAAATGAGCTATCAAAGGTCGATGAGTATGTCACAACGCCATCACCTAGATGGTCATAAGTTCTGCTGATGGATATGAGCCCTTTTAAAAGTTAAACTTCTTAGTTTGGTGGTTTCATGGAGATGCCAGGGATTGAAGCCGGGTCCTCATACATGCTAAGCATGCGCACTTCTGCTGAGCTACATCCCCTTAGAATGCCAGTAGTTGCATTTGGGGATAGAGAAAATGTGAGCCGAGGGTAAAGAATGCTGTTTAGGCCCGACACTGCTGAAGGTTTTTCCCTTTCCCTGGTGGTCTAGTGACAAGGATTTGTAGCTTTTGCTGTTGTGTCCCGTGTTTGATTCCCGGTCATGGAAATAATTGCTTTTAGGGAATAACTTTGCAAACGTCAAAAAGTCAGCACAAATGCGTAAAAGGTTATGCTCCTTTGAGATAGTGTAAGCCAGTGACATAAGCGTTGTTGCAATTTCACGTACACGCCGCCGCTCTACCACCTGTCCTATGGAAGACCAACAAGTGAAGAATTCGGCACTCTCAGGGAAAGATAATATGTTAGTCAATCGCAAGTCAAAGTTCACGGCTGTCCAAAAATTGGGGCAATCCACAAGAAAATGTACCCTCCTTTGAACCGGCGACCTAAGGATTGCTGCACAGAGCACCTACCGTCATCCACTCTACCAACTGTCCTACGGAGAGCAAGAAATGAAGAATTTGGCGTTCTCAGGGAAAGATAATGTGTTAGTCAATCGCAAGTCAAAGTTCACGGCTGTCAAAAAATTGGGGCAATCCACAAGAAAAATTTCACTCCTTTGAGCCGGATTTGAACCAGCGACCTAAGGATTGCTGTAATTAGCACCTACAGTCCTCCGCTCTACCAACTGAGCTATCAAAGGTCGATGAGTATGTCACAACGCCATCACCTAGATGGTCATAAGTTCTGCTGATGGATATGAGCCCTTTTAAAAGTTAACTTCTTAGTTTGGTGGTTTCATGGAGATGCCAGGGATTGAAGCCGGGTCCTCATACATGCAAAGCATGCGCACTTCTGCTGAGCTACATCCCCTGAGAATGCCAGTAGTTGCATTTGGGGATAGAGAAAATGTGAGCCGAGGGTAAAGAATGCTGTTTAGGCCCGACACTGCTGAAGGTTTTTCCCTTTCCCTGGTGGTCTAGTGACAAGGATATGGAGCTTTTGCTGTTGTGTCCCGTGTTTGATTCCCGGTCAGGGAAATAATTGCTTTTAGGGAATAACTTTGCAAACGTCAAAAAGTCAGCACAAATGCGGAAAAGGTTATCCTCCTTTGAGATAGTGTGAGCCAGTGACATAAGGATTGTTGCAATTTCACGTACACTCCGCCGCTCTACCACCTGTCCTATGGAAGACCAACAAGTGAAGAATTCGGCGCTCTCAGGGAAAGATAATATGTTAGTCAATCGCAAGTCAAAGTTCACGGCTGTCAAAAAATTGGGGCAATCCACAAGAAAATGTACACTCCTTTGAACCGGATTTGAACCAGCGACCTAAGGGTTGCTGCACAGAGCACCTACCGTCATCCACTCTACCAACTGTCCTACGGAGAGCAAGAAATGACGAATTTGGCGTTCTCAGGGAAAGATAATGTGTTAGTCAATCGCAAGTCAAAGTTCACGGCTGTCAAAAAATTGGGGCAATCCACAAGAAAAATTTCACTCCTTTGAGCCGGATTTGAACCAGCGACCTAAGGATTGCTGTAATTAGCACCTACAGTCCTCCGCTCTACCAACTGAGCTATCAAAGGTCGATGAGTATGTCACAACGCCATCACCTAGATGGTCATAAGTTCTGCTGATGGATATGAGCCCTTTTATAAGTTAACTTCTTAGTTTGGTGGTTTCATGGAGATGCCAGGGATTGAAGCCGGGTCCTCATACATGCAAAGCATGCGCACTTCTGCTGAGCTACATCCCCTTAGAATGCCAGTAGTTGCATTTGGGGATAGAGAAAATGTGAGCCGAGGGTAAAGAATGCTGTTTAGGCCCGACACTGCTGAAGGTTTTTCCCTTTCCCTGGTGGTCTAGTGACAAGGATTTGGAGCTTTTGCTGTTGTGTCCCGTGTTTGATTCCCGGTCAGGGAAATAATTGCTTTTAGGGAATAACTTTGCAAACGTCAAAAAGTCAGCACAAATGCGGAAAAGGTTATCCTCCTTTGAGATAGTGTGAGCCAGTGACATAAGGATTGTTGCAATTTCACGTACACTCCGCCGCTCTACCACCTGTCCTATGGAAGACCAACAAGTGAAGAATTCGGCGCTCTCAGGGAAAGATAATATGTTAGTCAATCGCAAGTCAAAGTTCACGGCTGTCAAAAAATTGGGGCAATCCACAAGAAAATGTACACTCCTTTGAACCGGATTTGAACCAGCGACCTAAGGATTGCTGCACAGAGCACCTACCGTCATCCACTCTACCAACTGTCCTACGGAGAGCAAGAAATGACGAATTTGGCGTTCTCAGGGAAAGATAATGTGTTAGTCAATCGCAAGTCAAAGTTCACGGCTGTCAAAAAATTGGGGCAATCCACAAGAAAAATTTCACTCCTTTGAGCCTGATTTGAACCAGCGACCTAAGGATTGCTGTAATTAGCACCTACAGTCCTCCGCTCTACCAACTGAGCTATCAAAGGTCGATGAGTATGTCACAACGCCATCACCTAGATGGTCATAAGTTCTGCTGATGGATATGAGCCCTTTTATAAGTTAACTTCTTAGTTTGGTGGTTTCATGGAGATGCCAGGGATTGAAGCCGGGTCCTCATACATGCAAAGCATGCGCACTTCTGCTGAGCTACATCCCCTTAGAATGCCAGTATTTGCATTTGGGGATAGAGAAAATGTGAGCCGAGGGTAAAGAATGGTGTTTAGGCCCGACACTGCTGAAGGTTTTTCCCTTTCCCTGGTGGTCTAGTGACAAGGATTTGGAGCTTTTGCTGTTGTGTCCCGTGTTTGATTCCCGGTCAGGGAAATAATTGCTTTTAGGGAATAACTTTGCAAACGTCAAAAAGTCAGCACAAATGCGGAAAAGGTTATCCTCCTTTGAGATAGTGTGAGCCAGTGACATAAGGATTGTTGCAATTTCACGTACACTCCGCCGCTCTACCACCTGTCCTATGGAAGACCAACAAGTGAAGAATTCGGCGCTCTCAGGGAAAGATAATATGTTAGTCAATCGCAAGTCAAAGTTCACGGCTGTCAAAAAATTGGGGCAATCCACAAGAAAATGTACACTCCTTTGAACCGGATTTGAACCAGCGACCTAAGGATTGCTGCACAGAGCACCTACCGTCATCCACTCTACCAACTGTCCTACGGAGAGCAAGAAATGACGAATTTGGCGTTCTCAGGGAAAGATAATGTGTTAGTCAATCGCAAGTCAAAGTTCACGGCTGTCAAAAAATTGGGGCAATCCACAAGAAAAATTTCACTCCTTTGAGCCGGATTTGAACCAGCGACCTAAGGATTGCTGTAATTAGCACCTACAGTCCTCCGCTCTACCAACTGAGCTATCAAAGGTCGATGAGTATGTCACAACGCCATCACCTAGATGGTCATAAGTTCTGCTGATGGATATGAGCCCTTTTATAAGTTAACTTCTTAGTTTGGTGGTTTCATGGAGATGCCAGGGATTGAAGCCGGGTCCTCATACATGCTAAGCATGCGCACTTCTGCTGAGCTACATCCCCTTAGAATGCCAGTAGTTGCATTTGGGGATAGAGAAAATGTGAGCCGAGGGTAAAGAATGCTGTTTAGGCCCGACACTGCTGAAGGTTTTTCCCTTTCCCTGGTGGTCTAGTGACAAGGATATGGAGCTTTTGCTGTTGTGTCCCGTGTTTGATTCCCGGTCAGGGAAATAATTGCTTTTAGGGAATAACTTTGCAAACGTCAAAAAGTCAGCACAAATGCGGAAAAGGTTATCCTCCTTTGAGATAGTGTGAGCCAGTGACATAAGGATTGTTGCAATTTCACGTACACTCCGCCGCTCTACCACCTGTCCTATGGAAGACCAACAAGTGAAGAATTCGGCGCTCTCAGGGAAAGATAATATGTTAGTCAATCGCAAGTCAAAGTTCACGGCTGTCAAAAAATTGGGGCAATCCACAAGAAAATGTACACTCCTTTGAACCGGATTTGAACCAGCGACCTAAGGCTTGCTGCACAGAGCACCTACCGTCATCCACTCTACCAACTGTCCTACGGAGAGCAAGAAATGACGAATTTGGCGTTCTCAGGGAAAGATAATGTGTTAGTCAATCGCAAGTCAAAGTTCACGGCTGTCAAAAAATTGGGGCAATCCACAAGAAAAATTTCACTCCTTTGAGCCGGATTTGAACCAGCGACCTAAGGATTGCTGTAATTAGCACCTACAGTCCTCCGCTCTACCAACTGAGCTATCAAAGGTCGATGAGTATGTCACAACGCCATCACCTAGATGGTCATAAGTTCTGCTGATGGATATGAGCCCTTTTATAAGTTAACTTCTTAGTTTGGTGGTTTCATGGAGATGCCAGGGATTGAAGCCGGGTCCTCATACATGCAAAGCATGCGCACTTCTGCTGAGCTACATCCCCTTAGAATGCCAGTATTTGCATTTGGGGATAGAGAAAATGTGAGCCGAGGGTAAAGAATGCTGTTTAGGCCCGACACTGCTGAAGGTTTTTCCCTTTCCCTGGTGGTCTAGTGACAAGGATTTGGAGCTTTTGCTGTTGTGTCCCGTGTTTGATTCCCGGTCAGGGAAATAATTGCTTTTAGGGAATAACTTTGCAAACGTCAAAAAGTCAGCACAAATGCGGAAAAGGTTATCCTCCTTTGAGATAGTGTGAGCCAGTGACATAAGGATTGTTGCAATTTCACGTACACTCCGCCGCTCTACCACCTGTCCTATGGAAGACCAACAAGTGAAGAATTCGGCGCTCTCAGGGAAAGATAATATGTTAGTCAATCGCAAGTCAAAGTTCACGGCTGTCAAAAAATTGGGGCAATCCACAAGAAAATGTACACTCCTTTGAACCGGATTTGAACCAGCGACCTAAGGATTGCTGCACAGAGCACCTACCGTCATCCACTCTACCAACTGTCCTACGGAGAGCAAGAAATGACGAATTTGGCGTTCTCAGGGAAAGATAATGTGTTAGTCAATCGCAAGTCAAAGTTCACGGCTGTCAAAAAATTGGGGCAATCCACAAGAAAAATTTCACTCCTTTGAGCCGGATTTGAACCAGCGACCTAAGGATTGCTGTAATTAGCACCTACAGTCCTCCGCTCTACCAACTGAGCTATCAAAGGTCGATGAGTATGTCACAACGCCATCACCTAGATGGTCATAAGTTCTGCTGATGGATATGAGCCCTTTTATAAGTTAACTTCTTAGTTTGGTGGTTTCATGGAGATGCCAGGGATTGAAGCCGGGTCCTCATACATGCTAAGCATGCGCACTTCTGCTGAGCTACATCCCCTTAGAATGCCAGTAGTTGCATTTGGGGATAGAGAAAATGTGAGCCGAGGGTAAAGAATGCTGTTTAGGCCCGACACTGCTGAAGGTTTTTCCCTTTCCCTGGTGGTCTAGTGACAAGGATTTGGAGCTTTTGCTGTTGTGTCCCGTGTTTGATTCCCGGTCAGGGAAATAATTGCTTTTAGGGAATAACTTTGCAAACGTCAAAAAGTCAGCACAAATGCGGAAAAGGTTATGCTCCTTTGAGATAGTGTGAGCCAGTGACATAAGGATTGTTGCAATTTCACGTACACTCCGCCGCTCTACCACCTGTCCTATGGAAGACCAACAAGTGAAGAATTCGGCGCTCTCAGGGAAAGATAATATGTTAGTCAATCGCAAGTCAAAGTTCACGGCTGTCAAAAAATTGGGGCAATCCACAAGAAAATGTACCCTCCTTTGAACCGGATTTGAACCAGCGACCTAAGGATTGCTGCACAGAGCACCTACCGTCATCCACTCTACCAACTGTCCTACGGAGAGCAAGAAATGAAGAATTTGGCGTTCTCAGGGAAAGATAATGTGTTAGTCAATCGCAAGTCAAAGTTCACGGCTGTCAAAAAATTGGGGCAATCCACAAGAAAAATTTCACTCCTTTGAGCCAGATTTGAACCAGCGACCTATGGATTGCTGTAATTAGCACCTACAGTCCTCTGCTCTACCAACTGAGCTATCAAAGGTCGATGAGTATGTCACAACGCCATCACCTAGATGGTCATAAGTTCTGCTGATGGATATGAGCCCTTTTAAAAGTTAACTTCTTAGTTTGGTGGTTTCATGGAGATGCCAGGGATTGATGCCGGGTCCTCATACATGCAAAGCATGCGCACTTCTGCTGAGCTACATCCCCTGAGAATGCCAGTAGTTGCATTTGGGGATAGAGAAAATGTGAGCTGAGGGTAAAGAATGCTGTTTAGGCCCGACACTGCTGAAGATTTTTCCCTTTCCCTGGTGGTCTAGTGACAAGGATTTGGAGCTTTTGCTGTTGTGTCCCGTGTTTGATTCCCGGTCAGGGAAATAATTGCTTTTAGGGAATAACTTTGCAAACGTCAAAAAGTCAGCACAAATGCGGAAAAGGTTATCCTCCTTTGAGATAGTGTGAGCCAGTGACATAAGGATTGTTGCAATTTCACGTACACTCCGCCGCTCTACCACCTGTCCTATGGAAGACCAACAAGTGAAGAATTTGGCGTTCTCAGGGAAAGATAATGTGTTATTCAATCGCAAGTCAAAGTTCACGGCTGTCAAAAAATTGGGGCAATCCACAAGAAAAATTTCACTCCTTTGAGCCGGATTTGAACCAGCGACCTAAGGATTGATGTAATTAGCACCTACAGTCCTCCGCTCTACCAACTGTGCTATCAAAGGTCGATGAGTATGTCACAACGCCATCACCTAGATGGTCATAAGTTCTCCTGATGGATATGAGCCCTTTTAAAAGTTAACTTCTTAGTTTGGTGGTTTCATGGAGATGCCAGGGATTGAAGCCGGGTCCTCATACATGCAAAGCATGCGCACTTCTGCTGAGCTACATCCCCTGAGAATGCCAGTAGTTGCATTTGGGGATAGAGAAAATGTGAGCCGAGGGTAAAGAATGCTGTTTAGGCCCGACACTGCTGAAGGTTTTTCCCTTTCCCTGGTGGTCTAGTGACAAGGATTTGGAGCTTTTGCTGTTGTGTCCCGTGTTTGATTCCCGGTCAGGGAAATAATTGCTTTTAGGGAATAACTTTGCAAACGTCAAAAAGTCAGCACAAATGCGGAAAAGGTTATCCTCCTTTGAGATAGTGTGAGCCAGTGACATAAGGATTGTTGCAATTTCACGTACACTCCGCCGCTCTACCACCTGTCCTATGGAAGACCAACAAGTGAAGAATTCGGCGCTCTCAGGGAAAGATAATATGTTAGTCAATCGCAAGTCAAAGTTCACGGCTGTCAAAAAATTGGGGCAATCCACAAGAGAATGTACACTCCTTTGAACCGGATTTGAACCAGCGACCTAAGGATTGCTGCACAGAGCACCTACCGTCATCCACTCTACCAACTGTCCTACGGAGAGCAAGAAATGAAGAATTTGGCGTTCTCAGGGAAAGATAATGTGTTAGTCAATCGCAAGTCAAAGTTCACGGCTGTCAAAAAATTGGGGCAATCCACAAGAAAAATTTCACTCCTTTGAGCCGGATTTGAACCAGCGACCTAAGGATTGCTGTAATTAGCACCTACAGTCCTCCGCTCAACCAACTGTGCTATCAAAGGTCGATGAGTATGTCACAACGCCATCACCTAGATGGTCATAAGTTCTGCTGATGGATATGAGCCCTTTTAAAAGTTAACTTCTTAGTTTGGTGGTTTCATGGAGATGCCAGGGATTGAAGCCGGGTCCTCATACATGCAAAGCATGCGCACTTCTGCTGAGCTACATCCCCTGAGAATGCCAGTAGTTGCATTTGGGGATAGAGAAAATGTGAGCCGAGGGTAAAGAATGCTGTTTAGGCCCGACACTGCTGAAGATTTTTCCCTTTCCCTGGTGGTCTAGTGACAAGGATTTGGAGCTTTTGCTGTTGTGTCCCGTGTTTGATTCCCGGTCAGGGAAATAATTGCTTTTAGGGAATAACTTTGCAAACGTCAAAAAGTCAGCACAAATGCGGAAAAGGTTATCCTCCTTTGAGATAGTGTGAGCCAGTGACATAAGGATTGTTGCAATTTCACGTACACTCCGCCGCTCTACCACCTGTCCTACGGAGAGCAAGAAATAAAGAATTTGGCGTTCTCAGGGAAAGATAATGTGTTAGTCAATCGCAAGTCAAAGTTCACGGCTGTCAAAAAATTGGGGCAATCCACAAGAAAATGTACACTCCTTTGAACCGGATTTGAACCAGCGACCTAAGGATTGCTGCACAGAGCACCTACCATCATCCACTCTACCAACTGTCCTACGGAGCGCAAGAAATGAAGAATTTGGCGTTCTCAGGGAAAGATAATGTGTTAGTCAATCGCAAGTCAAAGTTCACGGCTGTCAAAAAATTGGGGCAATCCACAAGAAAATGTACCCTCCTTTGAACCAGCGACCTAAGGATTGCTGCACAGAGCACCTACCGTCATCCACTCTACCAACTGTCCTACGGAGAGCAAGAAATGAAGAATTTGGCGTTCTCAGGGAAAGATAATGTGTTAGTCAATCGCAAGTCAAAGTTAACGGCTGTCAAAAAATTGGGGCAATCCACAAGAAAAAGTTCACTCCTTTGAGCCGGATTTGAACCAGCGACCTAAGGATTGCTGTAATTAGCACCTACAGTCCTCCGCTCTACCAAATGAGCTATCAAAGGTCGATGAGTATGTCACAACGCCATCACCTAGATGGTCATAAGTTCTGCTGATGGATATGAGCCCTTTTAAAAGTTAAACTTCTTAGTTTGGTGGTTTCATGGAGATGCCAGGGATTGAAGCCGGGTCCTCATACATGCTAAGCATGCGCACTTCTGCTGAGCTACATCCCCTTAGAATGCCAGTAGTTGCATTTGGGGATAGAGAAAATGTGAGCCGAGGGTAAAGAATGCTGTTTAGGCCCGACACTGCTGAAGGTTTTTCCCTTTCCCTGGTGGTCTAGTGACAAGGATTTGTAGCTTTTGCTGTTGTGTCCCGTGTTTGATTCCCGGTCATGGAAATAATTGCTTTTAGGGAATAACTTTGCAAACGTCAAAAAGTCAGCACAAATGCATAAAAGGTTATGCTCCTTTGAGATAGTGTAAGCCAGTGACATAAGCGTTGTTGCAATTTCACGTACACGCCGCCGCTCTACCACCTGTCCTATGGAAGACCAACAAGTGAAGAATTCGGCACTCTCAGGGAAAGATAATATGTTAGTCAATCGCAAGTCAAAGTTCACGGCTGTCCAAAAATTGGGGCAATCCACAAGAAGATGTACCCTCCTTTGAACCGGATTTGAACCAGCGACCTAAGGATTGCTGCACAGAGCACCTACCGTTATCCACTCTACCAACTGTCCTACGGAGAGCAAGAAATGAAGAATTTGGCGTTCTCAGGGAAAGATAATGTGTTAGTCAATCGCAAGTCAAAGTTCACGGCTGTCAAAAAATTGGGGCAATCCACAAGAAAAATTTCACTCCTTTGAGCCGGATTTGAACCAGCGACCTAAGGATTGCTGTAATTAGCACCTACAGTCCTCCGCTCTACCAGACTGAGCTATAAAAGGTCGATGAGTATGTCACAACGCCATGACCTAGATGGTCATAAGTTCTGCTGATGGATATGAGCCCTTTTAAAATTTAACTTCTTAGTTTGGTGGTTTCATGGAGATGCCAGGGATTGAAGCCGGGTCCTCATACATGCAAAGCATGCGCACTTCTGCTGAGCTACATCCCCTGAGAATGCCAGTAGTTGCATTTGGGGATAGAGAAAATGTGAGCCGAGGGTAAAGAATGCTGTTTAGGCCCGACACTGCTGAAGGTTTTTCCCTTTCCCTGGTGGTCTAGTGACAAGGATTTGGAGCTTTTGCTGTTGTGTCCCGTGTTTGATTCCCGGTCAGGGAAATAATTGCTTTTAGGGAATAACTTTGCAAACGTCAAAAAGTCAGCACAAATGCGGAAAAGGTTATCCTCCTTTGAGATAGTGTGAGCCAGTGACATAAGGATTGTTGCAATTTCACGTACACTCCGCCGCTCTACCACCTGTCCTATGGAAGACCAACAAGTGAAGAATTCGGCGCTCTCAGGGAAAGATAATATGTTAGTCAATCGCAAGTCAAAGTTCACGGCTGTCAAAAAATTGGGGCAATCCACAAGAAAATGTACACTCCTTTGAACCGGATTTGAACCAGCGACCTAAGGATTGCTGCACAGAGCACCTACCGTCATCCACTCTACCAACTGTCCTACGGAGAGCAAGAAATGACGAATTTGGCGTTCTCAGGGAAAGATAATGTGTTAGTCAATCGCAAGTCAAAGTTCACGGCTGTCAAAAAATTGGGGCAATCCACAAGAAAAATTTCACTCCTTTGAGCCGGATTTGAACCAGCGACCTAAGGATTGCTGTAATTAGCACCTACAGTCCTCCGCTCTACCAACTGAGCTATCAAAGGTCGATGAGTATGTCACAACGCCATCACCTAGATGGTCATAAGTTCTGCTGATGGATATGAGCCCTTTTATAAGTTAACTTCTTAGTTTGGTGGTTTCATGGAGATGCCAGGGATTGAAGCCGGGTCCTCATACATGCAAAGCATGCGCACTTCTGCTGAGCTACATCCCCTTAGAATGCCAGTAGTTGCATTTGGGGATAGAGAAAATGTGAGCCGAGGGTAAAGAATGCTGTTTAGGCCCGACACTGCTGAAGGTTTTTCCCTTTCCCTGGTGGTCTAGTGACAAGGATTTGGAGCTTTTGCTGTTGTGTCCCGTGTTTGATTCCCGGTCAGGGAAATAATTGCTTTTAGGGAATAACTTTGCAAACGTCAAAAAGTCAGCACAAATGCGGAAAAGGTTATCCTCCTTTGAGATAGTGTGAGCCAGTGACATAAGGATTGTTGCAATTTCACGTACACTCCGCCGCTCTACCACCTGTCCTATGGAAGACCAACAAGTGAAGAATTCGGCGCTCTCAGGGAAAGATAATATGTTAGTCAATCGCAAGTCAAAGTTCACGGCTGTCAAAAAATTGGGGCAATCCACAAGAAAATGTACACTCCTTTGAACCGGATTTGAACCAGCGACCTAAGGATTGCTGCACAGAGCACCTACCGTCATCCACTCTACCAACTGTCCTACGGAGAGCAAGAAATGACGAATTTGGCGTTCTCAGGGAAAGATAATGTGTTAGTCAATCGCAAGTCAAAGTTCACGGCTGTCAAAAAATTGGGGCAATCCACAAGAAAAATTTCACTCCTTTGAGCCTGATTTGAACCAGCGACCTAAGGATTGCTGTAATTAGCACCTACAGTCCTCCGCTCTACCAACTGAGCTATCAAAGGTCGATGAGTATGTCACAACGCCATCACCTAGATGGTCATAAGTTCTGCTGATGGATATGAGCCCTTTTATAAGTTAACTTCTTAGTTTGGTGGTTTCATGGAGATGCCAGGGATTGAAGCCGGGTCCTCATACATGCAAAGCATGCGCACTTCTGCTGAGCTACATCCCCTTAGAATGCCAGTATTTGCATTTGGGGATAGAGAAAATGTGAGCCGAGGGTAAAGAATGGTGTTTAGGCCCGACACTGCTGAAGGTTTTTCCCTTTCCCTGGTGGTCTAGTGACAAGGATTTGGAGCTTTTGCTGTTGTGTCCCGTGTTTGATTCCCGGTCAGGGAAATAATTGCTTTTAGGGAATAACTTTGCAAACGTCAAAAAGTCAGCACAAATGCGGAAAAGGTTATCCTCCTTTGAGATAGTGTGAGCCAGTGACATAAGGATTGTTGCAATTTCACGTACACTCCGCCGCTCTACCACCTGTCCTATGGAAGACCAACAAGTGAAGAATTCGGCGCTCTCAGGGAAAGATAATATGTTAGTCAATCGCAAGTCAAAGTTCACGGCTGTCAAAAAATTGGGGCAATCCACAAGAAAATGTACACTCCTTTGAACCGGATTTGAACCAGCGACCTAAGGATTGCTGCACAGAGCACCTACCGTCATCCACTCTACCAACTGTCCTACGGAGAGCAAGAAATGACGAATTTGGCGTTCTCAGGGAAAGATAATGTGTTAGTCAATCGCAAGTCAAAGTTCACGGCTGTCAAAAAATTGGGGCAATCCACAAGAAAAATGTCACTCCTTTGAGCCGGATTTGAACCAGCGACCTAAGGATTGCTGTAATTAGCACCTACAGTCCTCCGCTCTACCAACTGAGCTATCAAAGGTCGATGAGTATGTCACAACGCCATCACCTAGATGGTCATAAGTTCTGCTGATGGATATGAGCCCTTTTATAAGTTAACTTCTTAGTTTGGTGGTTTCATGGAGATGCCAGGGATTGAAGCCGGGTCCTCATACATGCTAAGCATGCGCACTTCTGCTGAGCTACATCCCCTTAGAATGCCAGTAGTTGCATTTGGGGATAGAGAAAATGTGAGCCGAGGGTAAAGAATGCTGTTTAGGCCCGACACTGCTGAAGGTTTTTCCCTTTCCCTGGTGGTCTAGTGACAAGGATATGGAGCTTTTGCTGTTGTGTCCCGTGTTTGATTCCCGGTCAGGGAAATAATTGCTTTTAGGGAATAACTTTGCAAACGTCAAAAAGTCAGCACAAATGCGGAAAAGGTTATCCTCCTTTGAGATAGTGTGAGCCAGTGACATAAGGATTGTTGCAATTTCACGTACACTCCGCCGCTCTACCACCTGTCCTATGGAAGACCAACAAGTGAAGAATTCGGCGCTCTCAGGGAAAGATAATATGTTAGTCAATCGCAAGTCAAAGTTCACGGCTGTCAAAAAATTGGGGCAATCCACAAGAAAATGTACACTCCTTTGAACCGGATTTGAACCAGCGACCTAAGGCTTGCTGCACAGAGCACCTACCGTCATCCACTCTACCAACTGTCCTACGGAGAGCAAGAAATGACGAATTTGGCGTTCTCAGGGAAAGATAATGTGTTAGTCAATCGCAAGTCAAAGTTCACGGCTGTCAAAAAATTGGGGCAATCCACAAGAAAAATTTCACTCCTTTGAGCCGGATTTGAACCAGCGACCTAAGGATTGCTGTAATTAGCACCTACAGTCCTCCGCTCTACCAACTGAGCTATCAAAGGTCGATGAGTATGTCACAACGCCATCACCTAGATGGTCATAAGTTCTGCTGATGGATATGAGCCCTTTTATAAGTTAACTTCTTAGTTTGGTGGTTTCATGGAGATGCCAGGGATTGAAGCCGGGTCCTCATACATGCAAAGCATGCGCACTTCTGCTGAGCTACATCCCCTTAGAATGCCAGTAGTTGCATTTGGGGATAGAGAAAATGTGAGCCGAGGGTAAAGAATGCTGTTTAGGCCCGACACTGCTGAAGGTTTTTCCCTTTCCCTGGTGGTCTAGTGACAAGGATTTGGAGCTTTTGCTGTTGTGTCCCGTGTTTGATTCCCGGTCAGGGAAATAATTGCTTTTAGGGAATAACTTTGCAAACGTCAAAAAGTCAGCACAAATGCGGAAAAGGTTATCCTCCTTTGAGATAGTGTGAGCCAGTGACATAAGGATTGTTGCAATTTCACGTACACTCCGCCGCTCTACCACCTGTCCTATGGAAGACCAACAAGTGAAGAATTCGGCGCTCTCAGGGAAAGATAATATGTTAGTCAATCGCAAGTCAAAGTTCACGGCTGTCAAAAAATTGGGGCAATCCACAAGAAAATGTACACTCCTTTGAACCGGATTTGAACCAGCGACCTAAGGATTGCTGCACAGAGCACCTACCGTCATCCACTCTACCAACTGTCCTACGGAGAGCAAGAAATGACGAATTTGGCGTTCTCAGGGAAAGATAATGTGTTAGTCAATCGCAAGTCAAAGTTCACGGCTGTCAAAAAATTGGGGCAATCCACAAGAAAAATTTCACTCCTTTGAGCCTGATTTGAACCAGCGACCTAAGGATTGCTGTAATTAGCACCTACAGTCCTCCGCTCTACCAACTGAGCTATCAAAGGTCGATGAGTATGTCACAACGCCATCACCTAGATGGTCATAAGTTCTGCTGATGGATATGAGCCCTTTTATAAGTTAACTTCTTAGTTTGGTGGTTTCATGGAGATGCCAGGGATTGAAGCCGGGTCCTCATACATGCAAAGCATGCGCACTTCTGCTAAGCTACATCCCCTTAGAATGCCAGTATTTGCATTTGGGGATAGAGAAAATGTGAGCCGAGGGTAAAGAATGGTGTTTAGGCCCGACACTGCTGAAGGTTTTTCCCTTTCCCTGGTGGTCTAGTGACAAGGATTTGGAGCTTTTGCTGTTGTGTCCCGTGTTTGATTCCCGGTCAGGGAAATAATTGCTTTTAGGGAATAACTTTGCAAACGTCAAAAAGTCAGCACAAATGCGGAAAAGGTTATCCTCCTTTGAGATAGTGTGAGCCAGTGACATAAGGATTGTTGCAATTTCACGTACACTCCGCCGCTCTACCACCTGTCCTATGGAAGACCAACAAGTGAAGAATTCGGCGCTCTCAGGGAAAGATAATATGTTAGTCAATCGCAAGTCAAAGTTCACGGCTGTCAAAAAATTGGGGCAATCCACAAGAAAATGTACACTCCTTTGAACCGGATTTGAACCAGCGACCTAAGGATTGCTGCACAGAGCACCTACCGTCATCTACTCTACCAACTGTCCTACGGAGAGCAAGAAATGACGAATTTGGCGTTCTCAGGGAAAGATAATGTGTTAGTCAATCGCAAGTCAAAGTTCACGGCTGTCAAAAAATTGGGGCAATCCACAAGAAAAATTTCACTCCTTTGAGCCGGATTTGAACCAGCGACCTAAGGATTGCTGTAATTAGCACCTACAGTCCTCCGCTCTACCAACTGAGCTATCAAAGGTCGATGAGTATGTCACAACGCCATCACCTAGATGGTCATAAGTTCTGCTGATGGATATGAGCCCTTTTATAAGTTAACTTCTTAGTTTGGTGGTTTCATGGAGATGCCAGGGATTGAAGCCGGGTCCTCATACATGCTAAGCATGCGCACTTCTGCTGAGCTACATCCCCTTAGAATGCCAGTAGTTGCATTTGGGGATAGAGAAAATGTGAGCCGAGGGTAAAGAATGCTGTTTAGGCCCGACACTGCTGAAGGTTTTTCCCTTTCCCTGGTGGTCTAGTGACAAGGATTTGGAGCTTTTGCTGTTGTGTCCCGTGTTTGATTCCCGGTCAGGGAAATAATTGCTTTTAGGGAATAACTTTGCAAACGTCAAAAAGTCAGCACAAATGCGGAAAAGGTTATCCTCCTTTGAGATAGTGTGAGCCAGTGACATAAGGATTGTTGCAATTTCACGTACACTCCGCCGCTCTACCACCTGTCCTATGGAAGACCAACAAGTGAAGAATTCGGCGCTCTCAGGGAAAGATAATATGTTAGTCAATCGCAAGTCAAAGTTCACGGCTGTCAAAAAATTGGGGCAATCCACAAGAAAATGTACACTCCTTTGAACCGGATTTGAACCAGCGACCTAAGGATTGCTGCACAGAGCACCTACCGTCATCCACTCTACCAACTGTCCTACGGAGAGCAAGAAATGACGAATTTGGCGTTCTCAGGGAAAGATAATGTGTTAGTCAATCGCAAGTCAAAGTTCACGGCTGTCAAAAAATTGGGGCAATCCACAAGAAAAATTTCACTCCTTTGAGCCGGATTTGAACCAGCGACCTAAGGATTGCTGTAACTGGCACCTACAGTCCTCCGCTCTACCAACTGAGCTATCAAAGGTCGATGAGTATGTCACAACGCCATCACCTAGATGGTCATAAGTTCTGCTGATGGATATGAGCCCTTTTATAAGTTAACTTCTTAGTTTGGTGGTTTCATGGAGATGCCAGGGATTGAAGCCGGGTCCTCATACATGCTAAGCATGCGCACTTCTGCTGAGCTACATCCCCTTAGAATGCCAGTAGTTGCATTTGGGGATAGAGAAAATGTGAGCCGAGGGTAAAGAATGCTGTTTAGGCCCGACACTGCTGAAGGTTTTTCCCTTTCCCTGGTGGTCTAGTGACAAGGATTTGGAGCTTTTGCTGTTGTGTCCCATGTTTGATTCCCGGTCATGGAAATAATTGCTTTTAGGGAATAACTTTGCAAACGTCAAAAAGTCAGCACAAATGCGGAAAAGGTTATGCTCCTTTGAGATAGTGTAAGCCAGTGACATAAGGATTGTTGCAATTTCACGTACACTCCGCCGCTCTACCACCTGTCCTATGGAAGACCAACAAGTGAAGAATTCGGCGCTCTCAGGGAAAGATAATATGTTAGTCAATCGCAAGTCAAAGTTCACGGCTGTCAAAAAATTGGGGCAATCCACAAGAAAATGTACCCTCCTTTGAACCGGATTTGAACCAGCGACCTAAGGATTGCTGCACAGAGCACCTACCGTCATCCACTCTACCAACTGTCCTACGGAGAGCAAGAAATGAAGAATTTGGCGTTCTCAGGGAAAGATAATGTGTTAGTCAATCGCAAGTCAAAGTTCACGGCTGTCAAAAAGTTGGGGCAATCCACAAGAAAAATTTCACTCCTTTGAGACGGATTTGAACCAGCGACCTAAGGATTGATGTAATTAGCACCTACAGTCCTCCGCTCTACCAACTGAGCTATCAAAGGTCGATGAGTATGTCACAACGCCATGACCTAGATGGTCATAAGTTCTGCTGATGGATATGAGCCCTTTTAAAAGTTAACTTCTTAGTTTGGTGGTTTCATGGAGATGCCAGGGATTGAAGCCGGGTCCTCACACATGCAAAGCATGCGCACTTCTGCTGAGCTACATCCCCTGAGAATGCCAGTAGTTGCATTTGGGGATAGAGAAAATGTGAGCCGAGGGTAAAGAATGCTGTTTAGTCCCGACACAGCTGAAGGTTTTTCCCTTTCCCTGGTGGTCTAGTGACAAGGATTTGGAGCTTTTGCTGTTGTGTCCCGTGTTTGATTCCCGGTCAGGGAAATAATTGCTTTTAGGGAATAACTTTGCAAACGTCAAAAAGTCAGCACAAATGCGGAAAAGGTTATCCTCCTTTGAGATAGTGTGAGCCAGTGACATAAGGATTGTTGCAATTTCACGTACACTCCGCCGCTCTACCACCTGTCCTATGGAAGACCAACAAGTGAAGAATTCGGCGCTCTCAGGGAAAGATAATATATTAGTCAATCGCAAGTCAAAGTTCACGGCTGTCAAAAAATTGGGGAAATCCACAAGAAAATGTACACTCCTTTGAACCAGCGACCTAAGGATTGCTGCACAGAGCACCTACCGTCATCAACTCTACCAACTGTCCTACGGAGAGCAAGAAATGAAGAATTTGGCGTTCTCAGGGAAAGATAATGTGTTAGTCAATCGCAAGTCAAAGTTCACGGCTGTCAAAAAATTGGGGCAATCCACAAGAAAAATTTCACTCCTTTGAGCCAGATTTGAACCAGCGACCTAAGGATTGCTGTAATTAGCACCTACAGTCCTCTGCTCTACCAACTGAGCTATCAAAGGTCGATGAGTATGTCACAACGCCATCACCTAGATGGTCATAAGTTCTGCTGATGGATATGAGCCCTTTTAAAAGTTAACTTCTTAGTTTGGTGGTTTCATGGAGATGCCAGGGATTGATGCCGGGTCCTCATACATGCAAAGCATGCGCACTTCTGCTGAGCTACATCCCCTGAGAATGCCAGTAGTTGCATTTGGGGATAGAGAAAATGTGAGCTGAGGGTAAAGAATGCTGTTTAGGCCCGACACTGCTGAAGATTTTTCCCTTTCCCTGGTGGTCTAGTGACAAGGATTTGGAGCTTTTGCTGTTGTGTCCCGTGTTTGATTCCCGGTCAGGGAAATAATTGCTTTTAGGGAATAACTTTGCAAACGTCAAAAAGTCAGCACAAATGCGGAAAAGGTTATCCTCCTTTGAGATAGTGTGAGCCAGTGACATAAGGATTGTTGCAATTTCACGTACACTCCGCCGCTCTACCACCTGTCCTATGGAAGACCAACAAGTGAAGAATTTGGCGTTCTCAGGGAAAGATAATGTGTTATTCAATCGCAAGTCAAAGTTCACGGCTGTCAAAAAATTGGGGCAATCCACAAGAAAAATTTCACTCCTTTGAGCCGGATTTGAACCAGCGACCTAAGGATTGATGTAATTAGCACCTACAGTCCTCCGCTCTACCAACTGAGCTATCAAAGGGCGATGAGTATGTCACAACGCCATCACCTAGATGGTCATAAGTTCTGCTGATGGATATGAGCCCTTTTAAAAGTTAAACTTCTTAGTTTGGTGGTTTCATGTAGATGCCAGGGATTGAAGCCGGGTCCTCATACATGCAAAGCATGCGCACTTCTGCTGAGCTACATCCCCTTAGAATGCCAGTAGTTGCATTTGGGGATAGAGAAAATGTGAGCCGAGGGTAAAGAATGCTGTTTAGGCCCGACACTGCTGGAGGTTTTTCCCTTTCCCTGGTGGTCTAGTGACAAGGATTTGGAGCTTTTGCTGTTGTGTCCCGTGTTTGATTCCCGGTCAGGGAAATAATTGCTTTTAGGGAATAACTTTGCAAACGTCAAAAAGTCAGCACAAATGCGGAAAAGGTTATCCTCCTTTGAGATAGTGTGAGCCAGTGACATAAGGATTGTTGCAATTTCACGTACACTCCGCCGCTCTACCACCTGTCCTATGGAAGACCAACAAGTGAAGAATTCGGCGCTCTCAGGGAAAGATAATATGTTAGTCAATCGCAAGTCAAAGTTCACGGCTGTCAAAAAATTGGGGCAATCCACAAGAAAATGTACCCTCCTTTGAACCAGCGACCTAAGGATTGCTGCACAGAGCACCTACCGTTATCCACTCTACCAACTGTCCTACGGAGAGCAAGAAATGAAGAATTTGGCGTTCTCAGGGAAAGATAATGTGTTAGTCAATCGCAAGTCAAAGTTAACGGCTGTCAAAAAATTGGGGCAATCCACAAGAAAAAGTTCACTCCTTTGAGCCGGATTTGAACCAGCGACCTAAGGATTGCTGTAATTAGCACCTACAGTCCTCCGCTCTACCAAATGAGCTATCAAAGGTCGATGAGTATGTCACAACGCCATCACCTAGATGGTCATAAGTTCTGCTGATGGATATGAGCCCTTTTAAAAGTTAAACTTCTTAGTTTGGTGGTTTCATGGAGATGCCAGGGATTGAAGCCGGGTCCTCATACATGCTAAGCATGCGCACTTCTGCTGAGCTACATCCCCTTAGAATGCCAGTAGTTGCATTTGGGGATAGAGAAAATGTGAGCCGAGGGTAAAGAATGCTGTTTAGGCCCGACACTGCTGAAGGTTTTTCCCTTTCCCTGGTGGTCTAGTGACAAGGATTTGTAGCTTTTGCTGTTGTGTCCCGTGTTTGATTCCCGGTCATGGAAATAATTGCTTTTAGGGAATAACTTTGCAAACGTCAAAAAGTCAGCACAAATGCATAAAAGGTTATGCTCCTTTGAGATAGTGTAAGCCAGTGACATAAGCGTTGTTGCAATTTCACGTACACGCCGCCGCTCTACCACCTGTCCTATGGAAGACCAACAAGTGAAGAATTCGGCACTCTCAGGGAAAGATAATATGTTAGTCAATCGCAAGTCAAAGTTCACGGCTGTCCAAAAATTGGGGCAATCCACAAGAAGATGTACCCTCCTTTGAACCGGATTTGAACCAGCGACCTAAGGATTGCTGCACAGAGCACCTACCGTTATCCACTCTACCAACTGTCCTACGGAGAGCAAGAAATGAAGAATTTGGCGTTCTCAGGGAAAGATAATGTGTTAGTCAATCGCAAGTCAAAGTTCACGGCTGTCAAAAAATTGGGGCAATCCACAAGAAAAATTTCACTCCTTTGAGCCGGATTTGAACCAGCGACCTAAGGATTGATGTAATTAGCACCTACAGTCCTCCGCTCTACCAACTGAGCTATCAAAGGGCGATGAGTATGTCACAACGCCATCACCTAGATGGTCATAAGTTCTGCTGATGGATATGAGCCCTTTTAAAAGTTAAACTTCTTAGTTTGGTGGTTTCATGTAGATGCCAGGGATTGAAGCCGGGTCCTCATACATGCAAAGCATGCGCACTTCTGCTGAGCTACATCCCCTTAGAATGCCAGTAGTTGCATTTGGGGATAGAGAAAATGTGAGCCGAGGGTAAAGAATGCTGTTTAGGCCCGACACTGCTGGAGGTTTTTCCCTTTCCCTGGTGGTCTAGTGACAAGGATTTGGAGCTTTTGCTGTTGTGTCCCGTGTTTGATTCCCGGTCAGGGAAATAATTGCTTTTAGGGAATAACTTTGCAAACGTCAAAAAGTCAGCACAAATGCGGAAAAGGTTATCCTCCTTTGAGATAGTGTGAGCCAGTGACATAAGGATTGTTGCAATTTCACGTACACTCCGCCGCTCTACCACCTGTCCTATGGAAGACCAACAAGTGAAGAATTCGGCGCTCTCAGGGAAAGATAATATGTTAGTCAATCGCAAGTCAAAGTTCACGGCTGTCAAAAAATTGGGGCAATCCACAAGAAAATGTACCCTCCTTTGAACCAGCGACCTAAGGATTGCTGCACAGAGCACCTACCGTTATCCACTCTACCAACTGTCCTACGGAGAGCAAGAAATGAAGAATTTGGCGTTCTCAGGGAAAGATAATGTGTTAGTCAATCGCAAGTCAAAGTTAACGGCTGTCAAAAAATTGGGGCAATCCACAAGAAAAAGTTCACTCCTTTGAGCCGGATTTGAACCAGCGACCTAAGGATTGCTGTAATTAGCACCTACAGTCCTCCGCTCTACCAAATGAGCTATCAAAGGTCGATGAGTATGTCACAACGCCATCACCTAGATGGTCATAAGTTCTGCTGATGGATATGAGCCCTTTTAAAAGTTAAACTTCTTAGTTTGGTGGTTTCATGGAGATGCCAGGGATTGAAGCCGGGTCCTCATACATGCTAAGCATGCGCACTTCTGCTGAGCTACATCCCCTTAGAATGCCAGTAGTTGCATTTGGGGATAGAGAAAATGTGAGCCGAGGGTAAAGAATGCTGTTTAGGCCCGACACTGCTGAAGGTTTTTCCCTTTCCCTGGTGGTCTAGTGACAAGGATTTGTAGCTTTTGCTGTTGTGTCCCGTGTTTGATTCCCGGTCATGGAAATAATTGCTTTTAGGGAATAACTTTGCAAACGTCAAAAAGTCAGCACAAATGCATAAAAGGTTATGCTCCTTTGAGATAGTGTAAGCCAGTGACATAAGCGTTGTTGCAATTTCACGTACACGCCGCCGCTCTACCACCTGTCCTATGGAAGACCAACAAGTGAAGAATTCGGCACTCTCAGGGAAAGATAATATGTTAGTCAATCGCAAGTCAAAGTTCACGGCTGTCCAAAAATTGGGGCAATCCACAAGAAGATGTACCCTCCTTTGAACCGGATTTGAACCAGCGACCTAAGGATTGCTGCACAGAGCACCTACCGTTATCCACTCTACCAACTGTCCTACGGAGAGCAAGAAATGAAGAATTTGGCGTTCTCAGGGAAAGATAATGTGTTAGTCAATCGCAAGTCAAAGTTCACGGCTGTCAAAAAATTGGGGCAATCCACAAGAAAAATTTCAGTCCTTTGAGCCGGATTTGAACCAGCGACCTAAGGATTGCTGTAATTAGCACCTACAGTCCTCCGCTCTACCAACTGAGCTATCAAAGGTCGATGAGTATGTCACAACGCCATGACCTAGATGGTCATAAGTTCTGCTGATGGATATGAGCCCTTTTAAAATTTAACTTCTTAGTTTGGTGGTTTCATGGAGATGCCAGGGATTGAAGCCGGGTCCTCATACATGCAAAGCATGCGCACTTCTGCTGAGCTACATCCCCTGAGAATGCCAGTAGTTGCATTTGGGGATAGAGAAAATGTGAGCCGAGGGTAAAGAATGCTGTTTAGGCCCGACACTGCTGAAGGTTTTTCCCTTTCCCTGGTGGTCTAGTGACAAGGATTTGGAGCTTTTGCTGTTGTGTCCCGTGTTTGATTCCCGGTCAGGGAAATAATTGCTTTTAGGGAATAACTTTGCAAACGTCAAAAAGTCAGCACAAATGCGGAAAAGGTTATCCTCCTTTGAGATAGTGTGAGCCAGTGACATAAGGATTGTTGCAATTTCACGTACACTCCGCCGCTCTACCACCTGTCCTATGGAAGACCAACAAGTGAAGAATTCGGCGCTCTCAGGGAAAGATAATATGTTAGTCAATCGCAAGTCAAAGTTCACGGCTGTCAAAAAATTGGGGCAATCCACAAGAAAATGTACACTCCTTTGAACCGGATTTGAACCAGCGACCTAAGGATTGCTGCACAGAGCACCTACCGTCATCCACTCTACCAACTGTCCTACGGAGAGCAAGAAATGACGAATTTGGCGTTCTCAGGGAAAGATAATGTGTTAGTCAATCGCAAGTCAAAGTTCACGGCTGTCAAAAAATTGGGGCAATCCACAAGAAAAATTTCACTCCTTTGAGCCGGATTTGAACCAGCGACCTAAGGATTGCTGTAATTAGCACCTACAGTCCTCTGCTCTACCAACTGAGCTATCAAAGGTCGATGAGTATGTCACAACGCCATCACCTAGATGGTCATAAGTTCTGCTGATGGATATGAGCCCTTTTATAAGTTAACTTCTTAGTTTGGTGGTTTCATGGAGATGCCAGGGATTGAAGCCGGGTCCTCATACATGCAAAGCATGCGCACTTCTGCTGAGCTACATCCCCTTAGAATGCCAGTAGTTGCATTTGGGGATAGAGAAAATGTGAGCCGAGGGTAAAGAATGCTGTTTAGGCCCGACACTGCTGAAGGTTTTTCCCTTTCCCTGGTGGTCTAGTGACAAGGATTTGGAGCTTTTGCTGTTGTGTCCCGTGTTTGATTCCCGGTCAGGGAAATAATTGCTTTTAGGGAATAACTTTGCAAACGTCAAAAAGTCAGCACAAATGCGGAAAAGGTTATCCTCCTTTGAGATAGTGTGAGCCAGTGACATAAGGATTGTTGCAATTTCACGTACACTCCGCCGCTCTACCACCTGTCCTATGGAAGACCAACAAGTGAAGAATTCGGCGCTCTCAGGGAAAGATAATATGTTAGTCAATCGCAAGTCAAAGTTCACGGCTGTCAAAAAATTGGGGCAATCCACAAGAAAATGTACACTCCTTTGAACCGGATTTGAACCAGCGACCTAAGGATTGCTGCACAGAGCACCTACCGTCATCCACTCTACCAACTGTCCTACGGAGAGCAAGAAATGACGAATTTGGCGTTCTCAGGGAAAGATAATGTGTTAGTCAATCGCAAGTCAAAGTTCACGGCTGTCAAAAAATTGGGGCAATCCACAAGAAAAATTTCACTCCTTTGAGCCTGATTTGAACCAGCGACCTAAGGATTGCTGTAATTAGCACCTACAGTCCTCCGCTCTACCAACTGAGCTATCAAAGGTCGATGAGTATGTCACAACGCCATCACCTAGATGGTCATAAGTTCTGCTGATGGATATGAGCCCTTTTATAAGTTAACTTCTTAGTTTGGTGGTTTCATGGAGATGCCAGGGATTGAAGCCGGGTCCTCATACATGCAAAGCATGCGCACTTCTGCTGAGCTACATCCCCTTAGAATGCCAGTATTTGCATTTGGGGATAGAGAAAATGTGAGCCGAGGGTAAAGAATGGTGTTTAGGCCCGACACTGCTGAAGGTTTTTCCCTTTCCCTGGTGGTCTAGTGACAAGGATTTGGAGCTTTTGCTGTTGTGTCCCGTGTTTGATTCCCGGTCAGGGAAATAATTGCTTTTAGGGAATAACTTTGCAAACGTCAAAAAGTCAGCACAAATGCGGAAAAGGTTATCCTCCTTTGAGATAGTGTGAGCCAGTGACATAAGGATTGTTGCAATTTCACGTACACTCCGCCGCTCTACCACCTGTCCTATGGAAGACCAACAAGTGAAGAATTCGGCGCTCTCAGGGAAAGATAATATGTTAGTCAATCGCAAGTCAAAGTTCACGGCTGTCAAAAAATTGGGGCAATCCACAAGAAAATGTACACTCCTTTGAACCGGATTTGAACCAGCGACCTAAGGATTGCTGCACAGAGCACCTACCGTCATCCACTCTACCAACTGTCCTACGGAGAGCAAGAAATGACGAATTTGGCGTTCTCAGGGAAAGATAATGTGTTAGTCAATCGCAAGTCAAAGTTCACGGCTGTCAAAAAATTGGGGCAATCCACAAGAAAAATTTCACTCCTTTGAGCCTGATTTGAACCAGCGACCTAAGGATTGCTGTAATTAGCACCTACAGTCCTCCGCTCTACCAACTGAGCTATCAAAGGTCGATGAGTATGTCACAACGCCATCACCTAGATGGTCATAAGTTCTGCTGATGGATATGAGCCCTTTTATAAGTTAACTTCTTAGTTTGGTGGTTTCATGGAGATGCCAGGGATTGAAGCCGGGTCCTCATACATGCAAAGCATGCGCACTTCTGCTGAGCTACATCCCCTTAGAATGCCAGTATTTGCATTTGGGGATAGAGAAAATGTGAGCCGAGGGTAAAGAATGGTGTTTAGGCCCGACACTGCTGAAGGTTTTTCCCTTTCCCTGGTGGTCTAGTGACAAGGATTTGGAGCTTTTGCTGTTGTGTCCCGTGTTTGATTCCCGGTCAGGGAAATAATTGCTTTTAGGGAATAACTTTGCAAACGTCAAAAAGTCAGCACAAATGCGGAAAAGGTTATCCTCCTTTGAGATAGTGTGAGCCAGTGACATAAGGATTGTTGCAATTTCACGTACACTCCGCCGCTCTACCACCTGTCCTATGGAAGACCAACAAGTGAAGAATTCGGCGCTCTCAGGGAAAGATAATATGTTAGTCAATCGCAAGTCAAAGTTCACGGCTGTCAAAAAATTGGGGCAATCCACAAGAAAATGTACACTCCTTTGAACCGGATTTGAACCAGCGACCTAAGGATTGCTGCACAGAGCACCTACCGTCATCTACTCTACCAACTGTCCTACGGAGAGCAAGAAATGACGAATTTGGCGTTCTCAGGGAAAGATAATGTGTTAGTCAATCGCAAGTCAAAGTTCACGGCTGTCAAAAAATTGGGGCAATCCACAAGAAAAATTTCACTCCTTTGAGCCGGATTTGAACCAGCGACCTAAGGATTGCTGTAATTAGCACCTACAGTCCTCCGCTCTACCAACTGAGCTATCAAAGGTCGATGAGTATGTCACAACGCCATCACCTAGATGGTCATAAGTTCTGCTGATGGATATGAGCCCTTTTATAAGTTAACTTCTTAGTTTGGTGGTTTCATGGAGATGCCAGGGATTGAAGCCGGGTCCTCATACATGCTAAGCATGCGCACTTCTGCTGAGCTACATCCCCTTAGAATGCCAGTAGTTGCATTTGGGGATAGAGAAAATGTGAGCCGAGGGTAAAGAATGCTGTTTAGGCCCGACACTGCTGAAGGTTTTTCCCTTTCCCTGGTGGTCTAGTGACAAGGATTTGGAGCTTTTGCTGTTGTGTCCCGTGTTTGATTCCCGGTCAGGGAAATAATTGCTTTTAGGGAATAACTTTGCAAACGTCAAAAAGTCAGCACAAATGCGGAAAAGGTTATCCTCCTTTGAGATAGTGTGAGCCAGTGACATAAGGATTGTTGCAATTTCACGTACACTCCGCCGCTCTACCACCTGTCCTATGGAAGACCAACAAGTGAAGAATTCGGCGCTCTCAGGGAAAGATAATATGTTAGTCAATCGCAAGTCAAAGTTCACGGCTGTCAAAAAATTGGGGCAATCCACAAGAAAATGTACACTCCTTTGAACCGGATTTGAACCAGCGACCTAAGGATTGCTGCACAGAGCACCTACCGTCATCCACTCTACCAACTGTCCTACGGAGAGCAAGAAATGACGAATTTGGCGTTCTCAGGGAAAGATAATGTGTTAGTCAATCGCAAGTCAAAGTTCACGGCTGTCAAAAAATTGGGGCAATCCACAAGAAAAATTTCACTCCTTTGAGCCGGATTTGAACCAGCGACCTAAGGATTGCTGTAACTGGCACCTACAGTCCTCCGCTCTACCAACTGAGCTATCAAAGGTCGATGAGTATGTCACAACGCCATCACCTAGATGGTCATAAGTTCTGCTGATGGATATGAGCCCTTTTATAAGTTAACTTCTTAGTTTGGTGGTTTCATGGAGATGCCAGGGATTGAAGCCGGGTCCTCATACATGCTAAGCATGCGCACTTCTGCTGAGCTACATCCCCTTAGAATGCCAGTAGTTGCATTTGGGGATAGAGAAAATGTGAGCCGAGGGTAAAGAATGCTGTTTAGGCCCGACACTGCTGAAGGTTTTTCCCTTTCCCTGGTGGTCTAGTGACAAGGATTTGGAGCTTTTGCTGTTGTGTCCCATGTTTGATTCCCGGTCATGGAAATAATTGCTTTTAGGGAATAACTTTGCAAACGTCAAAAAGTCAGCACAAATGCGGAAAAGGTTATGCTCCTTTGAGATAGTGTAAGCCAGTGACATAAGGATTGTTGCAATTTCACGTACACTCCGCCGCTCTACCACCTGTCCTATGGAAGACCAACAAGTGAAGAATTCGGCGCTCTCAGGGAAAGATAATATGTTAGTCAATCGCAAGTCAAAGTTCACGGCTGTCAAAAAATTGGGGCAATCCACAAGAAAATGTACCCTCCTTTGAACCGGATTTGAACCAGCGACCTAAGGATTGCTGCACAGAGCACCTACCGTCATCCACTCTACCAACTGTCCTACGGAGAGCAAGAAATGAAGAATTTGGCGTTCTCAGGGAAAGATAATGTGTTAGTCAATCGCAAGTCAAAGTTCACGGCTGTCAAAAAGTTGGGGCAATCCACAAGAAAAATTTCACTCCTTTGAGACGGATTTGAACCAGCGACCTAAGGATTGATGTAATTAGCACCTACAGTCCTCCGCTCTACCAACTGAGCTATCAAAGGTCGATGAGTATGTCACAACGCCATGACCTAGATGGTCATAAGTTCTGCTGATGGATATGAGCCCTTTTAAAAGTTAACTTCTTAGTTTGGTGGTTTCATGGAGATGCCAGGGATTGAAGCCGGGTCCTCACACATGCAAAGCATGCGCACTTCTGCTGAGCTACATCCCCTGAGAATGCCAGTAGTTGCATTTGGGGATAGAGAAAATGTGAGCCGAGGGTAAAGAATGCTGTTTAGTCCCGACACAGCTGAAGGTTTTTCCCTTTCCCTGGTGGTCTAGTGACAAGGATTTGGAGCTTTTGCTGTTGTGTCCCGTGTTTGATTCCCGGTCAGGGAAATAATTGCTTTTAGGGAATAACTTTGCAAACGTCAAAAAGTCAGCACAAATGCGGAAAAGGTTATCCTCCTTTGAGATAGTGTGAGCCAGTGACATAAGGATTGTTGCAATTTCACGTACACTCCGCCGCTCTACCACCTGTCCTATGGAAGACCAACAAGTGAAGAATTCGGCGCTCTCAGGGAAAGATAATATATTAGTCAATCGCAAGTCAAAGTTCACGGCTGTCAAAAAATTGGGGCAATCCACGAGAAAATGTACACTCCTTTGAACCAGCGACCTAAGGATTGCTGCACAGAGCACCTACCGTCATCAACTCTACCAACTGTCCTACGGAGAGCAAGAAATGAAGAATTTGGCGTTCTCAGGGAAAGATAATGTGTTAGTCAATCGCAAGTCAAAGTTCACGGCTGTCAAAAAATTGGGGCAATCCACAAGAAAAATTTCACTCCTTTGAGCCAGATTTGAACCAGCGACCTAAGGATTGCTGTAATTAGCACCTACAGTCCTCTGCTCTACCAACTGAGCTATCAAAGGTCGATGAGTATGTCACAACGCCATCACCTAGATGGTCATAAGTTCTGCTGATGGATATGAGCCCTTTTAAAAGTTAACTTCTTAGTTTGGTGGTTTCATGGAGATGCCAGGGATTGATGCCGGGTCCTCATACATGCAAAGCATGCGCACTTCTGCTGAGCTACATCCCCTGAGAATGCCAGTAGTTGCATTTGGGGATAGAGAAAATGTGAGCTGAGGGTAAAGAATGCTGTTTAGGCCCGACACTGCTGAAGATTTTTCCCTTTCCCTGGTGGTCTAGTGACAAGGATTTGGAGCTTTTGCTGTTGTGTCCCGTGTTTGATTCCCGGTCAGGGAAATAATTGCTTTTAGGGAATAACTTTGCAAACGTCAAAAAGTCAGCACAAATGCGGAAAAGGTTATCCTCCTTTGAGATAGTGTGAGCCAGTGACATAAGGATTGTTGCAATTTCACGTACACTCCGCCGCTCTACCACCTGTCCTATGGAAGACCAACAAGTGAAGAATTTGGCGTTCTCAGGGAAAGATAATGTGTTATTCAATCGCAAGTCAAAGTTCACGGCTGTCAAAAAATTGGGGCAATCCACAAGAAAAATTTCACTCCTTTGAGCCGGATTTGAACCAGCGACCTAAGGATTGATGTAATTAGCACCTACAGTCCTCCGCTCTACCAACTGTGCTATCAAAGGTCGATGAGTATGTCACAACGCCATCACCTAGATGGTCATAAGTTCTCCTGATGGATATGAGCCCTTTTAAAAGTTAACTTCTTAGTTTGGTGGTTTCATGGAGATGCCAGGGATTGAAGCCGGGTCCTCATACATGCAAAGCATGCGCACTTCTGCTGAGCTACATCCCCTGAGAATGCCAGTAGTTGCATTTGGGGATAGAGAAAATGTGAGCCGAGGGTAAAGAATGCTGTTTAGGCCCGACACTGCTGAAGGTTTTTCCCTTTCCCTGGTGGTCTAGTGACAAGGATTTGGAGCTTTTGCTGTTGTGTCCCGTGTTTGATTCCCGGTCAGGGAAATAATTGCTTTTAGGGAATAACTTTGCAAACGTCAAAAAGTCAGCACAAATGCGGAAAAGGTTATCCTCCTTTGAGATAGTGTGAGCCAGTGACATAAGGATTGTTGCAATTTCACGTACACTCCGCCGCTCTACCACCTGTCCTATGGAAGACCAACAAGTGAAGAATTCGGCGCTCTCAGGGAAAGATAATATGTTAGTCAATCGCAAGTCAAAGTTCACGGCTGTCAAAAAATTGGGGCAATCCACAAGAGAATGTACACTCCTTTGAACCGGATTTGAACCAGCGACCTAAGGATTGCTGCACAGAGCACCTACCGTCATCCACTCTACCAACTGTCCTACGGAGAGCAAGAAATGAAGAATTTGGCGTTCTCAGGGAAAGATAATGTGTTAGTCAATCGCAAGTCAAAGTTCACGGCTGTCAAAAAATTGGGGCAATCCACAAGAAAAATTTCACTCCTTTGAGCCGGATTTGAACCAGCGACCTAAGGATTGCTGTAATTAGCACCTACAGTCCTCCGCTCAACCAACTGTGCTATCAAAGGTCGATGAGTATGTCACAACGCCATCACCTAGATGGTCATAAGTTCTGCTGATGGATATGAGCCCTTTTAAAAGTTAACTTCTTAGTTTGGTGGTTTCATGGAGATGCCAGGGATTGAAGCCGGGTCCTCATACATGCAAAGCATGCGCACTTCTGCTGAGCTACATCCCCTGAGAATGCCAGTAGTTGCATTTGGGGATAGAGAAAATGTGAGCCGAGGGTAAAGAATGCTGTTTAGTCCCGACACTGCTGAAGGTTTTTCCCTTTCCCTGGTGGTCTAGTGACAAGGATTTGGAGCTTTTGCTGTTGTGTCCCGTGTTTGATTCCCGGTCAGGGAAATAATTGCTTTTAGGGAATAAATTTGCAAACGTCAAAAAGTCAGCACAAATGCGGAAAAGGTTATCCTCCTTTGAGATAGTGTGAGCCAGTGACATAAGGATTGTTGCAATTTCACGTACACTCCGCCGCTCTACCACCTGTCCTATGGAAGACCAACAAGTGAAGAATTCGGCGCTCTCAGGGAAAGATAATATGTTAGTCAATCGCAAGTCAAAGTTCACGGCTGTCAAAAAATTGGGGCAATCCACAAGAAAATCTACACTCCTTTGAACCGGATTTGAACCAGCGACCTAAGGATTGCTGCACAGAGCACCTACCGTCATCCACTCTACCAACTGTCCTACGGAGAGCAAGAAATGAAGAATTTGGCGTTCTCAGGGAAAGATAATGTGTTAGTCAATCGCAAGTCAAAGTTCACGGCTGTCAAAAAATTGGGGCAATCCACAAGAAAAATTTCACTCCTTTGAGCCGGATTTGAACCAGCGACCTAAGGATTGCTGTAATTAGCACCTACAGTTCTCCGCTCTACCAACTGAGCTATGAAAGGTCGATGAGTATGTCACAACGCCATCACCTAGATGGTCATAAGTTCTGCTGATGGATATGAGCCCTTTTAAAAGTTAACTTCTTAGTTTGGTGGTTTCATGGAGATGCCAGGGATTGAAGCCGGGTCCTCATACATGCAAAGCATGCGCACTTCTGCTGAGCTACATCCCCTGAGAATGCCAGTAGTTGCATTTGGGGATAGAGAAAATGTGAGCCGAGGGTAAAGAATGCTGTTTAGGCCCGACACTGCTGAAGATTTTTCCCTTTCCCTGGTGGTCTAGTGACAAGGATTTGGAGCTTTTGCTGTTGTGTCCCGTGTTTGATTCCCGGTCAGGGAAATAATTGCTTTTAGGGAATAACTTTGCAAACGTCAAAAAGTCAGCACAAATGCGGAAAAGGTTATCCTCCTTTGAGATAGTGTGAGCCAGTGACATAAGGATTGTTGCAATTTCACGTACACTCCGCCGCTCTACCACCTGTCCTATGGAAGACCAACAAGTGAAGAATTTGGCGTTCTCAGGGAAAGATAATGTGTTAGTCAATCGCAAGTCAAAGTTCACGGCTGTCAAAAAATTGGGGCAATCCACAAGAAAAATTTCACTCCTTTGAGCCGGATTTGAACCAGCGACCTAAGGATTGCTGTAATTAGCTCCTACAGTCCTCCGCTCTACCAACTGAGCTATCAAAGGTCGATGACTATGTCACAACGCCATCACCTAGATGGTCATAAGTTCTGCTAATGGATATGAGCCCTTTTAAAAGTTAAACTTCTTAGTTTGGTGGTTTCATGGAGATGCCAGGGATTGAAGCCGGGTCCTCATACATGCAAAGCATGCGCACTTCTGCTGAGCTACATCCCCTTAGAATGCCAGTAGTTGCATTTGGGGATAGAGAAAATGTGAGCCGAGGTTAAAGAATGCTGTTTAGGCCCGACACTGCTGAAGGTTTTTCCCTCTCCCTGGTGGTCTAGTGACAAGGATTTGGAGCATTTGCTGTTGTGTCCCGTGTTTGATTCCCGGTCAGGGAAATAATTGCTTTTAGGGAATAACTTTGCAAACATCAGAAAGTCAGCACAAATGCGGAAAAGGTTATCCTCCTTTGAGATAGTTTGAGCCAGTGACATAAGGATTGTTGCAATTTCACGTAGACTCCACCGCTCTACCACCTGTCCTATGGAAGACCAACAAGTGAAGAATTCGGCGCTCTCAGGGAAAGATAATATGTTAGTCAATCGCAAGTCAAAGTTCACGGCTGTCAAAAAATTGGGGCAATCCACAAGAGAATGTACACTCCTTTGAACCGGATTTGAACCAGCGACCTAAGGATTGCTGCACAGAGCACCTACCGTCATCCACTCTACCAACTGTCCTACGGAGAGCAAGAAATGAAGAATTTGGCGTTCTCAGGGAAAGATAATGTGTTAGTCAATCGCAAGTCAAAGTTCACGGCTGTCAAAAAATTGGGGCAATCCACAAGAAAAATTTCACTCCTTTGAGCCGGATTTGAACCAGCGACCTAAGGATTGCTGTAATTAGCACCTACAGTCCTCCGCTCAACCAACTGTGCTATCAAAGGTCGATGAGTATGTCACAACGCCATCACCTAGATGGTCATAAGTTCTGCTGATGGATATGAGCCCTTTTAAAAGTTAACTTCTTAGTTTGGTGGTTTCATGGAGATGCCAGGGATTGAAGCCGGGTCCTCATACATGCAAAGCATGCGCACTTCTGCTGAGCTACATCCCCTGAGAATGCCAGTAGTTGCATTTGGGGATAGAGAAAATGTGAGCCGAGGGTAAAGAATGCTGTTTAGTCCCGACACTGCTGAAGGTTTTTCCCTTTCCCTGGTGGTCTAGTGACAAGGATTTGGAGCTTTTGCTGTTGTGTCCCGTGTTTGATTCCCGGTCAGGGAAATAATTGCTTTTAGGGAATAAATTTGCAAACGTCAAAAAGTCAGCACAAATGCGGAAAAGGTTATCCTCCTTTGAGATAGTGTGAGCCAGTGACATAAGGATTGTTGCAATTTCACGTACACTCCGCCGCTCTACCACCTGTCCTATGGAAGACCAACAAGTGAAGAATTCGGCGCTCTCAGGGAAAGATAATATGTTAGTCAATCGCAAGTCAAAGTTCACGGCTGTCAAAAAATTGGGGCAATCCACAAGAAAATCTACACTCCTTTGAACCGGATTTGAACCAGCGACCTAAGGATTGCTGCACAGAGCACCTACCGTCATCCACTCTACCAACTGTCCTACGGAGAGCAAGAAATGAAGAATTTGGCGTTCTCAGGGAAAGATAATGTGTTAGTCAATCGCAAGTCAAAGTTCACGGCTGTCAAAAAATTGGGGCAATCCACAAGAAAAATTTCACTCCTTTGAGCCGGATTTGAACCAGCGACCTAAGGATTGCTGTAATTAGCACCTACAGTTCTCCGCTCTACCAACTGAGCTATGAAAGGTCGATGAGTATGTCACAACGCCATCACCTAGATGGTCATAAGTTCTGCTGATGGATATGAGCCCTTTTAAAAGTTAACTTCTTAGTTTGGTGGTTTCATGGAGATGCCAGGGATTGAAGCCGGGTCCTCATACATGCAAAGCATGCGCACTTCTGCTGAGCTACATCCCCTGAGAATGCCAGTAGTTGCATTTGGGGATAGAGAAAATGTGAGCCGAGGGTAAAGAATGCTGTTTAGGCCCGACACTGCTGAAGATTTTTCCCTTTCCCTGGTGGTCTAGTGACAAGGATTTGGAGCTTTTGCTGTTGTGTCCCGTGTTTGATTCCCGGTCAGGGAAATAATTGCTTTTAGGGAATAACTTTGCAAACGTCAAAAAGTCAGCACAAATGCGGAAAAGGTTATCCTCCTTTGAGATAGTGTGAGCCAGTGACATAAGGATTGTTGCAATTTCACGTACACTCCGCCGCTCTACCACCTGTCCTATGGAAGACCAACAAGTGAAGAATTTGGCGTTCTCAGGGAAAGATAATGTGTTAGTCAATCGCAAGTCAAAGTTCACGGCTGTCAAAAAATTGGGGCAATCCACAAGAAAAATTTCACTCCTTTGAGCCGGATTTGAACCAGCGACCTAAGGATTGCTGTAATTAGCTCCTACAGTCCTCCGCTCTACCAACTGAGCTATCAAAGGTCGATGACTATGTCACAACGCCATCACCTAGATGGTCATAAGTTCTGCTAATGGATATGAGCCCTTTTAAAAGTTAAACTTCTTAGTTTGGTGGTTTCATGGAGATGCCAGGGATTGAAGCCGGGTCCTCATACATGCAAAGCATGCGCACTTCTGCTGAGCTACATCCCCTTAGAATGCCAGTAGTTGCATTTGGGGATAGAGAAAATGTGAGCCGAGGTTAAAGAATGCTGTTTAGGCCCGACACTGCTGAAGGTTTTTCCCTCTCCCTGGTGGTCTAGTGACAAGGATTTGGAGCATTTGCTGTTGTGTCCCGTGTTTGATTCCCGGTCAGGGAAATAATTGCTTTTAGGGAATAACTTTGCAAACATCAGAAAGTCAGCACAAATGCGGAAAAGGTTATCCTCCTTTGAGATAGTTTGAGCCAGTGACATAAGGATTGTTGCAATTTCACGTAGACTCCACCGCTCTACCACCTGTCCTATGGAAGACCAACAAGTGAAGAATTCGGCGCTCTCAGGGAAAGATAATATGTTAGTCAATCGCAAGTCAAAGTTCACGGCTGTCAAAAAATTGGGGCAATCCACAAGAGAATGTACACTCCTTTGAACCGGATTTGAACCAGCGACCTAAGGATTGCTGCACAGAGCACCTACCGTCATCCACTCTACCAACTGTCCTACGGAGAGCAAGAAATGAAGAATTTGGCGTTCTCAGGGAAAGATAATGTGTTAGTCAATCGCAAGTCAAAGTTCACGGCTGTCAAAAAATTGGGGCAATCCACAAGAAAAATTTCACTCCTTTGAGCCGGATTTGAACCAGCGACCTAAGGATTGCTGTAATTAGCACCTACAGTCCTCCGCTCAACCAACTGTGCTATCAAAGGTCGATGAGTATGTCACAACGCCATCACCTAGATGGTCATAAGTTCTGCTGATGGATATGAGCCCTTTTAAAAGTTAACTTCTTAGTTTGGTGGTTTCATGGAGATGCCAGGGATTGAAGCCGGGTCCTCATACATGCAAAGCATGCGCACTTCTGCTGAGCTACATCCCCTGAGAATGCCAGTAGTTGCATTTGGGGATAGAGAAAATGTGAGCCGAGGGTAAAGAATGCTGTTTAGTCCCGACACTGCTGAAGGTTTTTCCCTTTCCCTGGTGGTCTAGTGACAAGGATTTGGAGCTTTTGCTGTTGTGTCCCGTGTTTGATTCCCGGTCAGGGAAATAATTGCTTTTAGGGAATAAATTTGCAAACGTCAAAAAGTCAGCACAAATGCGGAAAAGGTTATCCTCCTTTGAGATAGTGTGAGCCAGTGACATAAGGATTGTTGCAATTTCACGTACACTCCGCCGCTCTACCACCTGTCCTATGGAAGACCAACAAGTGAAGAATTCGGCGCTCTCAGGGAAAGATAATATGTTAGTCAATCGCAAGTCAAAGTTCACGGCTGTCAAAAAATTGGGGCAATCCACAAGAAAATCTACACTCCTTTGAACCGGATTTGAACCAGCGACCTAAGGATTGCTGCACAGAGCACCTACCGTCATCCACTCTACCAACTGTCCTACGGAGAGCAAGAAATGAAGAATTTGGCGTTCTCAGGGAAAGATAATGTGTTAGTCAATCGCAAGTCAAAGTTCACGGCTGTCAAAAAATTGGGGCAATCCACAAGAAAAATTTCACTCCTTTGAGCCGGATTTGAACCAGCGACCTAAGGATTGCTGTAATTAGCACCTACAGTTCTCCGCTCTACCAACTGAGCTATGAAAGGTCGATGAGTATGTCACAACGCCATCACCTAGATGGTCATAAGTTCTGCTGATGGATATGAGCCCTTTTAAAAGTTAACTTCTTAGTTTGGTGGTTTCATGGAGATGCCAGGGATTGAAGCCGGGTCCTCATACATGCAAAGCATGCGCACTTCTGCTGAGCTACATCCCCTGAGAATGCCAGTAGTTGCATTTGGGGATAGAGAAAATGTGAGCCGAGGGTAAAGAATGCTGTTTAGGCCCGACACTGCTGAAGATTTTTCCCTTTCCCTGGTGGTCTAGTGACAAGGATTTGGAGCTTTTGCTGTTGTGTCCCGTGTTTGATTCCCGGTCAGGGAAATAATTGCTTTTAGGGAATAACTTTGCAAACGTCAAAAAGTCAGCACAAATGCGGAAAAGGTTATCCTCCTTTGAGATAGTGTGAGCCAGTGACATAAGGATTGTTGCAATTTCACGTACACTCCGCCGCTCTACCACCTGTCCTATGGAAGACCAACAAGTGAAGAATTTGGCGTTCTCAGGGAAAGATAATGTGTTAGTCAATCGCAAGTCAAAGTTCACGGCTGTCAAAAAATTGGGGCAATCCACAAGAAAAATTTCACTCCTTTGAGCCGGATTTGAACCAGCGACCTAAGGATTGCTGTAATTAGCTCCTACAGTCCTCCGCTCTACCAACTGAGCTATCAAAGGTCGATGACTATGTCACAACGCCATCACCTAGATGGTCATAAGTTCTGCTAATGGATATGAGCCCTTTTAAAAGTTAAACTTCTTAGTTTGGTGGTTTCATGGAGATGCCAGGGATTGAAGCCGGGTCCTCATACATGCAAAGCATGCGCACTTCTGCTGAGCTACATCCCCTTAGAATGCCAGTAGTTGCATTTGGGGATAGAGAAAATGTGAGCCGAGGTTAAAGAATGCTGTTTAGGCCCGACACTGCTGAAGGTTTTTCCCTCTCCCTGGTGGTCTAGTGACAAGGATTTGGAGCATTTGCTGTTGTGTCCCGTGTTTGATTCCCGGTCAGGGAAATAATTGCTTTTAGGGAATAACTTTGCAAACATCAGAAAGTCAGCACAAATGCGGAAAAGGTTATCCTCCTTTGAGATAGTTTGAGCCAGTGACATAAGGATTGTTGCAATTTCACGTAGACTCCACCGCTCTACCACCTGTCCTATGGAAGACCAACAAGTGAAGAATTCGGCGCTCTCAGGGAAAGATAATATGTTAGTCAATCGCAAGTCAAAGTTCACGGCTGTCAAAAAATTGGGGCAATCCACAAGAGAATGTACACTCCTTTGAACCGGATTTGAACCAGCGACCTAAGGATTGCTGCACAGAGCACCTACCGTCATCCACTCTACCAACTGTCCTACGGAGAGCAAGAAATGAAGAATTTGGCGTTCTCAGGGAAAGATAATGTGTTAGTCAATCGCAAGTCAAAGTTCACGGCTGTCAAAAAATTGGGGCAATCCACAAGAAAAATTTCACTCCTTTGAGCCGGATTTGAACCAGCGACCTAAGGATTGCTGTAATTAGCAGCTACAGTCCTCCGCTCAACCAACTGTGCTATCAAAGGTCGATGAGTATGTCACAACGCCATCACCTAGATGGTCATAAGTTCTGCTGATGGATATGAGCCCTTTTAAAAGTTAACTTCTTAGTTTGGTGGTTTCATGGAGATGCCAGGGATTGAAGCCGGGTCCTCATACATGCAAAGCATGCGCACTTCTGCTGAGCTACATCCCCTGAGAATGCCAGTAGTTGCATTTGGGGATAGAGAAAATGTGAGCCGAGGGTAAAGAATGCTGTTTAGTCCCGACACTGCTGAAGGTTTTTCCCTTTCCCTGGTGGTCTAGTGACAAGGATTTGGAGCTTTTGCTGTTGTGTCCCGTGTTTGATTCCCGGTCAGGGAAATAATTGCTTTTAGGGAATAAATTTGCAAACGTCAAAAAGTCAGCACAAATGCGGAAAAGGTTATCCTCCTTTGAGATAGTGTGAGCCAGTGACATAAGGATTGTTGCAATTTCACGTACACTCCGCCGCTCTACCACCTGTCCTATGGAAGACCAACAAGTGAAGAATTCGGCGCTCTCAGGGAAAGATAATATGTTAGTCAATCGCAAGTCAAAGTTCACGGCTGTCAAAAAATTGGGGCAATCCACAAGAAAATCTACACTCCTTTGAACCGGATTTGAACCAGCGACCTAAGGATTGCTGCACAGAGCACCTACCGTCATCCACTCTACCAACTGTCCTACGGAGAGCAAGAAATGAAGAATTTGGCGTTCTCAGGGAAAGATAATGTGTTAGTCAATCTCAAGTCAAAGTTCACGGCTGTCAAAAAATTGGGGCAATCCACAAGAAAAATTTCACTCCTTTGAGCCGGATTTGAACCAGCGACCTAAGGATTGCTGTAATTAGCACCTACAGTTCTCCGCTCTACCAACTGAGCTATGAAAGGTCGATGAGTATGTCACAACGCCATCACCTAGATGGTCATAAGTTCTGCTGATGGATATGAGCCCTTTTAAAAGTTAACTTCTTAGTTTGGTGGTTTCATGGAGATGCCAGGGATTGAAGCCGGGTCCTCATACATGCAAAGCATGCGCACTTCTGCTGAGCTACATCCCCTGAGAATGCCAGTAGTTGCATTTGGGGATAGAGAAAATGTGAGCCGAGGGTAAAGAATGCTGTTTAGGCCCGACACTGCTGAAGATTTTTCCCTTTCCCTGGTGGTCTAGTGACAAGGATTTGGAGCTTTTGCTGTTGTGTCCCGTGTTTGATTCCCGGTCAGGGAAATAATTGCTTTTAGGGAATAACTTTGCAAACGTCAAAAAGTCAGCACAAATGCGGAAAAGGTTATCCTCCTTTGAGATAGTGTGAGCCAGTGACATAAGGATTGTTGCAATTTCACGTACACTCCGCCGCTCTACCACCTGTCCTATGGAAGACCAACAAGTGAAGAATTTGGCGTTCTCAGGGAAAGATAATGTGTTAGTCAATCGCAAGTCAAAGTTCACGGCTGTCAAAAAATTGGGGCAATCCACAAGAAAAATTTCACTCCTTTGAGCCGGATTTGAACCAGCGACCTAAGGTTTGCTGTAATTAGCTCCTACAGTCCTCCGCTCTACCAACTGAGCTATCAAAGGTCGATGACTATGTCACAACGCCATCACCTAGATGGTCATAAGTTCTGCTAATGGATATGAGCCCTTTTAAAAGTTAAACTTCTTAGTTTGGTGGTTTCATGGAGATGCCAGGGATTGAAGCCGGGTCCTCATACATGCAAAGCATGCGCACTTCTGCTGAGCTACATCCCCTTAGAATGCCAGTAGTTGCATTTGGGGATAGAGAAAATGTGAGCCGAGGTTAAAGAATGCTGTTTAGGCCCGACACTGCTGAAGGTTTTTCCCTCTCCCTGGTGGTCTAGTGACAAGGATTTGGAGCATTTGCTGTTGTGTCCCGTGTTTGATTCCCGGTCAGGGAAATAATTGCTTTTAGGGAATAACTTTGCAAACATCAGAAAGTCAGCACAAATGCGGAAAAGGTTATCCTCCTTTGAGATAGTTTGAGCCAGTGACATAAGGATTGTTGCAATTTCACGTAGACTCCACCGCTCTACCACCTGTCCTATGGAAGACCAACAAGTGAAGAATTCGGCGCTCTCAGGGAAAGATAATATGTTAGTCAATCGCAAGTCAAAGTTCACGGCTGTCAAAAAATTGGGGCAATCCACAAGAAAAATTTCACTCCTTTGAGACGGATTTGAACCAGCGACCTAAGGATTGATGTAATTAGCACCTACAGTCCTCCGCTCTACCAACTGAGCTATCAAAGGTCGATGAGTATGTCACAACGCCATGACCTAGATGGTCATAAGTTCTGCTGATGGATATGAGCCCTTTTAAAAGTTAACTTCTTAGTTTGGTGGTTTCATGGAGATGCCAGGGATTGAAGCCGGGTCCTCACACATGCAAAGCATGCGCACTTCTGCTGAGCTACATCCCCTGAGAATGCCAGTAGTTGCATTTGGGGATAGAGAAAATGTGAGCCGAGGGTAAAGAATGCTGTTTAGTCCCGACACAGCTGAAGGTTTTTCCCTTTCCCTGGTGGTCTAGTGACAAGGATTTGGAGCTTTTGCTGTTTTGTCCCGTGTTTGATTCCCGGTCAGGGAAATAATTGCTTTTAGGGAATAACTTTGCAAACGTCAAAAAGTCAGCACAAATGCGGAAAAGGTTATCCTCCTTTGAGATAGTGTGAGCCAGTGACATAAGGATTGTTGCAATTTCACGTACACTCCGCCGCTCTACCACCTGTCCTATGGAAGACCAACAAGTGAAGAATTCGGCGCTCTCAGGGAAAGATAATATATTAGTCAATCGCAAGTCAAAGTTCACGGCTGTCAAAAAATTGGGGCAATCCACAAGAAAATGTACACTCCTTTGAACCAGCGACCTAAGGATTGCTGCACAGAGCACCTACCGTCATCAACTCTACCAACTGTCCTACGGAGAGCAAGAAATTAAGAATTTGGCGTTCTCAGGGAAAGATAATGTGTTAGTCAATCGCAAGTCAAAGTTCACGGCTGTCAAAAAATTGGGGCAATCCACAAGAAAAATTTCACTCCTTTGAGCCGGATTTGAACCAGCGACCTAAGGATTGCTGTAATTAGCACCTACAGTCCTCTGCTCTACCAACTGAGCTATCAAAGGTCGATGAGTATGTCACAACGCCATCACCTAGATGGTCATAAGTTCTGCTGATGGATATGAGCCCTTTTAAAAGTTAACTTCTTAGTTTGGTGGTTTCATGGAGATGCCAGGGATTGATGCCGGGTCCTCATACATGCTAAGCATGCGCACTTCTGCTGAGCTACATCCCCTGAGAATGCCAGTAGTTGCATTTGGGGATAGAGAAAATGTGAGCTGAGGGTAAAGAATGCTGTTTAGGCCCGACACTGCTGAAGATTTTTCCCTTTCCCTGGTGGTCTAGTGACAAGGATTTGGAGCTTTTGCTGTTGTGTCCCGTGTTTGATTCCCGGTCAGGGAAATAATTGCTTTTAGGGAATAACTTTGCAAACGTCAAAAAGTCAGCACAAATGCGGAAAAGGTTATCCTCCTTTGAGATAGTGTGAGCCAGTGACATAAGGATTGTTGCAATTTCACGTACACTCCGCCGCTCTACCACCTGTCCTATGGAAGACCAACAAGTGAAGAATTTGGCGTTCTCAGGGAAAGATAATGTGTTATTCAATCGCAAGTCAAAGTTCACGGCTGTCAAAAAATTGGGGCAATCCACAAGAAAAATTTCACTCCTTTGAGCCGGATTTGAACCAGCGACCTAAGGATTGATGTAATTAGCACCTACAGTCCTCCGCTCTACCAACTGTGCTATCAAAGGTCGATGAGTATGTCACAACGCCATCACCTAGATGGTCATAAGTTCTCCTGATGGATATGAGCCCTTTTAAAAGTTAACTTCTTAGTTTGGTGGTTTCATGGAGATGCCAGGGATTGAAGCCGGGTCCTCATACATGCAAAGCATGCGCACTTCTGCTGAGCTACATCCCCTGAGAATGCCAGTAGTTGCATTTGGGGATAGAGAAAATGTGAGCCGAGGGTAAAGAATGCTGTTTAGGCCCGACACTGCTGAAGGTTTTTCCCTTTCCCTGGTGGTCTAGTGACAAGGATTTGGAGCTTTTGCTGTTGTGTCCCGTGTTTGATTCCCGGTCAGGGAAATAATTGCTTTTAGGGAATAACTTTGCAAACGTCAAAAAGTCAGCACAAATGCGGAAAAGGTTATCCTCCTTTGAGATAGTGTGAGCCAGTGACATAAGGATTGTTGCAATTTCACGTACACTCCGCCGCTCTACCACCTGTCCTATGGAAGACCAACAAGTGAAGAATTCGGCGCTCTCAGGGAAAGATAATATGTTAGTCAATCGCAAGTCAAAGTTCACGGCTGTCAAAAAATTGGGGCAATCCACAAGAGAATGTACACTCCTTTGAACCGGATTTGAACCAGCGACCTAAGGATTGCTGCACAGAGCACCTACCGTCATCCACTCTACCAACTGTCCTACGGAGAGCAAGAAATGAAGAATTTGGCGTTCTCAGGGAAAGATAATGTGTTAGTCAATCGCAAGTCAAAGTTCACGGCTGTCAAAAAATTGGGGCAATCCACAAGAAAAATTTCACTCCTTTGAGCCGGATTTGAACCAGCGACCTAAGGATTGCTGTAATTAGCACCTACAGTCCTCCGCTCAACCAACTGTGCTATCAAAGGTTGATGAGTATGTGTCAACGCCATCACCTAGATGGTCATAAGTTCTGCTGATGGATATGAGCCCTTTTAAAAGTTAACTTCTTAGTTTGGTGGTTTCATGGAGATGCCAGGGATTGAAGCCGGGTCCTCATACATGCAAAGCATGCGCACTTCTGCTGAGCTACATCCCCTGAGAATGCCAGTAGTTGCATTTGGGGATAGAGAAAATGTGAGCCGAGGGTAAAGAATGCTGTTTAGTCCCGACACTGCTGAAGGTTTTTCCCTTTCCCTGGTGGTCTAGTGACAAGGATTTGGAGCTTTTGCTGTTGTGTCCCGTGTTTGATTCCCGGTCAGGGAAATAATTGCTTTTAGGGAATAAATTTGCAAACGTCAAAAAGTCAGCACAAATGCGGAAAAGGTTATCCTCCTTTGAGATAGTGTGAGCCAGTGACATAAGGATTGTTGCAATTTCACGTACACTCCGCCGCTCTACCACCTGTCCTATGGAAGACCAACAAGTGAAGAATTCGGCGCTCTCAGGGAAAGATAATATGTTAGTCAATCGCAAGTCAAAGTTCACGGCTGTCAAAAAATTGGGGCAATCCACAAGAAAATCTACACTCCTTTGAACCGGATTTGAACCAGCGACCTAAGGATTGCTGCACAGAGCACCTACCGTCATCCACTCTACCAACTGTCCTACGGAGAGCAAGAAATGAAGAATTTGGCGTTCTCAGGGAAAGATAATGTGTTAGTCAATCGCAAGTCAAAGTTCACGGCTGTCAAAAAATTGGGGCAATCCACAAGAAAAATTTCACTCCTTTGAGCCGGATTTGAACCAGCGACCTAAGGATTGCTGTAATTAGCACCTACAGTTCTCCGCTCTACCAACTGAGCTATCAAAGGTCGATGAGTATGTCACAACGCCATCACCTAGATGGTCATAAGTTCTGCTGATGGATATGAGCCCTTTTAAAAGTTAACTTCTTAGTTTGGTGGTTTCATGGAGATGCCAGGGATTGAAGCCGGGTCCTCATACATGCAAAGCATGCGCACTTCTGCTGAGCTACATCCCCTGAGAATGCCAGTAGTTGCATTTGGGGATAGAGAAAATGTGAGCCGAGGGTAAAGAATGCTGTTTAGGCCCGACACTGCTGAAGATTTTTCCCTTTCCCTGGTGGTCTAGTGACAAGGATTTGGAGCTTTTGCTGTTGTGTCCCGTGTTTGATTCCCGGTCAGGGAAATAATTGCTTTTAGGGAATAACTTTGCAAACGTCAAAAAGTCAGCACAAATGCGGAAAAGGTTATCCTCCTTTGAGATAGTGTGAGCCAGTGACATAAGGATTGTTGCAATTTCACGTACACTCCGCCGCTCTACCACCTGTCCTATGGAAGACCAACAAGTGAAGAATTTGGCGTTCTCAGGGAAAGATAATGTGTTAGTCAATCGCAAGTCAAAGTTCACGGCTGTCAAAAAATTGGGGCAATCCACAAGAAAAATTTCACTCCTTTGAGCCGGATTTGAACCAGCGACCTAAGGATTGCTGTAATTAGCTCCTACAGTCCTCCGCTCTACCAACTGAGCTATCAAAGGTCGATGACTATGTCACAACGCCATCACCTAGATGGTCATAAGTTCTGCTAATGGATATGAGCCCTTTTAAAAGTTAAACTTCTTAGTTTGGTGGTTTCATGGAGATGCCAGGGATTGAAGCCGGGTCCTCATACATGCAAAGCATGCGCACTTCTGCTGAGCTACATCCCCTTAGAATGCCAGTAGTTGCATTTGGGGATAGAGAAAATGTGAGCCGAGGTTAAAGAATGCTGTTTAGGCCCGACACTGCTGAAGGTTTTTCCCTCTCCCTGGTGGTCTAGTGACAAGGATTTGGAGCATTTGCTGTTGTGTCCCGTGTTTGATTCCCGGTCAGGGAAATAATTGCTTTTAGGGAATAACTTTGCAAACATCAGAAAGTCAGCACAAATGCGGAAAAGGTTATCCTCCTTTGAGATAGTTTGAGCCAGTGACATAAGGATTGTTGCAATTTCACGTAGACTCCACCGCTCTACCACCTGTCCTATGGAAGACCAACAAGTGAAGAATTCGGCGCTCTCAGGGAAAGATAATATGTTAGTCAATCGCAAGTCAAAGTTCACGGCTGTCAAAAAATTGGGGCAATCCACAAGAAAATGTACACTCCTTTGAGCCGGATTTGAGCCAGCGACCTAAGGATCGCTGGACCGAGCACCTACAGTCCTCCGCTCTACCAACTGAGCTATCAAAGGTCGATGAGTATGTCACAACGCCATCACCTAGATGGTCATAAGTTCTGCTGATGGATATGAGCCCTTTTAAAAGTTAACTTCTTAGTTTGGTGGTTTCATGGAGATGCCAGGGATTGAAGCCGGGTCCTCATACATGCAAAGCATGCTCACTTCTGCTGAGCTACATCCCCTTAGAATGCCAGTAGTTGCATTTGGGGATAGAGAAAATGTGAGCCGAGGGTAAAGAATGCTGTTTAGGCCCGACACTGCTGAAGGTTTTTCCCTCTCCCTGGTGGTCTAGTGACAAGGATTTGGAGCATTTGCTGTTGTGTCCCGTGTTTGATTCCCGGTCAGGGAAATAATTGCTTTTAGGGAATAACTTTGCAAACATCAGAAAGTCAGCACAAATGCGGAAAAGGTTATCCTCCTTTGAGATAGTGTGAGCCAGTGACATAAGGATTGTTGCAATTTCACGTAGACTCCACCGCTCTACCACCTGTCCTATAGAAGACCAACAAGTGAAGAATTCGGCGCTCTCAGGGAAAGATAATATGTTAGTCAATCGCAAGTCAAAGTTCACGGCTGTCAAAAAATTGGGGCAATCCACAAGAAAATGTACACTCCTGTGAGCCGGATTTGAGCCAGCGACCTAAGGATTGCTGGACAGAGCATCTAGAGTCCTCCGCTCTACCAACTGAGCTATCAAAGGTCGATGAGTATGTCACAACGCCATCACCTAGATGGTAATAAGTTCTGCTGATGGATATGAGCCCTTTTAAAAGTTAACTTCTTAGTTTGGTGGTTTCATGGAGATGCCAGGGATTGAAGCCGGGTCCTCATACATGCAAAGCATGCGCACTTCTGCTGAGCTACATCCCCTTAGAATGCCAGTAGTTGCATTTGGGGATAGAGAAAATGTGAGCCGAGGGTAAAGAATGCTGTTTAGGCCCGACACTGCTGAAGGTTTTTCCCTTTCCCTGGTGGTCTAGTGACAAGGATTTGGAGCTTTTGCTGTTGTGTCCCGTGTTTGATTCCCGGTCAGGGAAATAATTGCTTTTAGGGAATAAATTTGCAAACGTCAAAAAGTCAGCACAAATGCGGAAAAGGTTATCCTCCTTTGAGATAGTGTGAGCCAGTGACATAAGGATTGTTGCAATTTCACGTACACTCCGCCGCTCTACCACCTGTCCTATGGAAGACCAACAAGTGAAGAATTTGGCGCTCTCAGGGAAAGATAATATGTTAGTCAATCGCAAGTCAAAGTTCACGGCTGTCAAAAAATTGAGGCAATCCACAAGAAAATTTACACTCCTTTGAACCGGATTTGAACCAGCGACCTAAGGATTGCTGCACAGAGCACCTACAGTCATCCACTCTACCAACTGTCCTACGGAGAGCAAGAAATGAAGAATTTGGCGTTCTCAGGGAAAGATAATGTGTTAGTCAATCGCAAGTCAAAGTTCACGGCTGTCAAAAAATTGGGGCAATCCACAAGAAAAATTTCACTCCTTTGAGCCGGATTTGAACCAGCGACCTAAGGATTGCTGTAATTAGCTCCTACAGTCCTCCGCTCTACCAACTGAGCTATCAAAGGTCGATGAGTATGTCACAACGCCATCACCTAGATGGTCATAAGTTCTGCTGATGGATATGAGCCCTTTTAAAAGTTAAACTTCTTAGTTTGGTGGTTTCATGTAGATGCCAGGGATTGAAGCCGGGTCCTCATACATGCAAAGCATGCGCACTTCTGCTGAGCTACATCCCCTTAGAATGCCAGTAGTTGCATTTGGGGATAGAGAAAATGTGAGCCGAGGGTAAAGAATGCTGTTTAGGCCCGACACTGCTGAAGGTTTTTCCCTTTCCCTGGTGGTCTAGTGACAAGGATTTGGAGCTTTTGCTGTTGTGTCCCGTGTTTGATTCCCGGTCAGGGAAATAATTGCTTTTAGGGAATAACTTTGCAAACGTCGAAAAGTCAGCACAAATGCGGAAAAGGTTATCCTCCTTTGAGATAGTGTGAGCCAGTGACATCACGTACACTCCGCCTCTCTACCACCTGTCCTATGGAAGACCAACAAGTGAAGAATTCGGTGCTCTCAGGGAAAGATAATATGTTAGTCAATCGCAAGTCAAAGTTCACGGCTGTCAAGAAATTGGGGCAATCCACAAGAAAATCTACACTCCTTTGAACCGGATTTGAACCAGCGACCTAAGGATTGCTGCACAGAGCACCTACAGTCATCCACTCTACCAACTGTCCTACGCAGAGGAAGATACGAAGAATTTGGCGTTCTCAGGGACAGATAATGTGTTAGTCAATCGCAAGTCAAAGTTCACGGCTGTCAAAAAATTGGGGCAATCCACAAGAAAATGTACACTCCTTTGAGCCGGATTTGAGCCAGCGACCTAAGGATCGCTGGACCGAGCATCTACAGTCCTCCGCTCTACCAACTGAGCTATCAAAGGTCGATGAGTATGTCACAACGCCATCACCAAGATGGTCATAAGTTCTGCTGATGGATATGAGCCCTTTTAAAAGTTAACTTCTTAGTTTGGTGGTTTCATGGAGATGCCAGGGATTGAAGCCGGGTCCTCATACATGCAAAGCATGCGCACTTCTGCTGAGCTACATCCCCTTAGAATGCCAGTAGTTGCATTTGGGGATAGAGAAAATGTGAGCCGAGGGTAAAGAATGCTGTTTAGGCCCGACACTGCTGAAGGTTTTTCCCTCTCCCTGGTGGTCTAGTGACAAGGATTTGGAGCATTTGCTGTTGTGTCCCGTGTTTGATTCCCGGTCAGGGAAATAATTGCTTTTAGGGAATAACTTTGCAAACGTCAAAAAGTCAGCACAAATGCGGAAAAGGTTATCCTCCTTTGAGATAGTGTGAGCCAGTGACATAAGGATTGTTGCAATTTCACGTACACTCCGCCGCTCTACCACCTGTCCTATGGAAGACCAACAAGTGAAGAATTCGGCGCTCTCAGGGAAAGATAATATGTTAGTCAATCGCAAGTCAAAGTTCACGCTGTCAAAAAATTGGGGCAATCCACAAGAAAACGTACAGTCCTTTGAACCGGATTTGAACCAGCAACCTAAGGATTGCTGCACAGAGCACCTACAGTCATCCACTCTACCAACTGTCCTACGGAGAGCAAGAAATGAAGAATTTGGCGTTCTCAGGGAAAGATAATGTGTTAGTCAATCGCAAGTCAAAGTTCACGGCTGTCAAAAAATTGGGGCAATCCACAAGAAAAATGTAGCTCCTTAGAGCCGGATTTGAACCAGCGACCTAAGGATTGCTACAATTAGCAGCTACAGTCCTCTGCTCTACCAACTGAGCTATCAAAGGTCAATGAGTATGTCACAACGCCATCACCTAGATGGTCATAAGTTCTGCTGATGGATATGAGTCCTTTTAAAAGTTAAACTTCTTAGTTTGGTGGTTTCATGGAGATGCCAGGGATTGAAGCCGGGTCCTCATACATGCAAAGCATGCGCACTTCTGCTGAGCTACATCCCCTTAGAATGCCAGTAGTTGCATTTGGGGATAGAGAAAATGTGAGCCGAGGGTAAATAATGCTGTTTAGGCCCGACACTGCTGAAGGTTTTTCCCTTTCCCTGGTGGTCTAGTGACAAGGATTTGGAGCTTTTGCTGTTGTGTCCCGTGTTTGATTCCCGGTCAGGGAAATAATTGCTTTTAGGGAATAACTTTGCAAACGTCAAAAAGTCAGCACAAATGCGGAAAAGGTTATCCTCCTTTGAGATAGTGTGAGCCAGTGACATATGGATTGTTGCAATTTCACCTACACAGTCCGCCGCTCTACCACCTGTCCTATCGAAGACCAACAAGTGAAGAATTCGGCGCTCTCAGGAAAGATAATATGTTAGTCAATCGCAAGTCAAAGTTCACGGCTGTCAAAAAATTGGGGCAATCCACAAGATAATGTACACTCCTTTGAACCAGATTTGAACCAGCGACCTAAGGATTGCTGCACAGAGCACCTACAGTCCTCTGCTCTACCAACTGTCCTACGGAGAGCAAGAAATGAAGAATTTGGCGTTCTCAGGGAAAGATAATATGTTAGTCAATCGCAAGTCAAAGTTCACGGCTGTCAAAAAATTGGGGCAATCCACAAGAAAATGTACACTCCTTTGAACCAGCAACCTAAGGATTGCGGCACAGAGCACCTACAGTCATCCACTCTACCAACTGTCCTACGGAGAGCAAGAAATGAAGAATTTGGCGTTCTCAGGGAAAGATAATGTGTTAGTCAATCGCAAGTCAAAGTTCACGGCTGTCAAAAATTTGGGGCAATCCACAAGAAAAATGTCACTACTTTGAGCCGGATTTGAACCAGCGACTTAAGGTTTGCTGCAATTAGCACCTACAGTCCTCCGCTCTACCAACTGAGCTATCAAAGGTAGATGAGTATGTCACAACGCCATCACCTAGATGGTAATAAGATCCGCTGATGGATATGAGCCCTTTTAAAAGTTAAACTTCTTTGTTTGGTGGTTTCATGGAGATGCCAGGATTGAAGCCGGGTCCTCATACATGCAAAGCATGCGCACTTCTGCTGAGCTACATCCCCTTAGAATGCCAGTAGTTGCATTTGGGGATAGAGAAAATGTGAGCCGAGGGTAAAGAATGCTGTTTAGGCCCGACACTGCTGAAGGTTTTTCCCTTTCCCTGGTGGTCTAGTGACAAGGATTTGGAGCTTTTGCTGTTGTGTCCCGTGTTTGATTCCCGGTCAGGGAAATAATTGCTTTTAGGGAATAACTTTGCAAACGTCAAAAAGTCAGCACAAATGCGGAAAAGGTTATCCTCCTTTGAGATAGTGTGAGCCAGTGACATAAGGATTGTTGCAATTTCACGTACACTCCGCCGCTCTACCACCTGTCCTATGGAAGACCAACAAGTGAAGAATTCGGCGCTCTCAGGGAAAGATAATATGTTAGTCAATCGCAAGTCAAAGTTCACGGCTGTCAAAAAATTGGGGCAATCCACAAGAAAATGTACACTCCTTTGAACCGGATTTGAACCAGCAACCTAAGGATTGCTGCACAGAGCACCTACAGTCATCCACTCTACCAACTGTCCTACGGAGAGCAAGTAATGAAGAATTTGGCGTTCTCAGGGATAGATAATGTGTTAGTCAATCGCAAGTCAAAGTTCACGGCTGTCAAAAATTTGGGGCAATCCACAAGAAAAATGTCACTACTTTGAGCCGGATTTGAACCAGCGACTTAAGGTTTGCTGCAATTAGCACCTACAGTCCTCCGCTCTACCAACTGAGATATCAAAGGTCGGCGAGTATATTGCAACTCCATCACCTAGATGTTCATAAGTTCTGCTGATGGATATGAGCCCTTTTAAAAGTTAAACTTCTTAGTTTGGTGGTTTCATGGAGATGCCAGGGATTGAAGCCGGGTCCTCATACATGCAAACCATCCCACCTGGCCGACATCAAGTGAAATTGCAGAGCGCCAATTTCAAAAACAGAAATATTTATTATAAAAATTAATAAAACATACATGTGTTATACATCGGTTTAAAGATTCACTTCTTGCTAATCCAACCACGGTGTCAGATTTCAAAAAGACTTTACGGCGAAAGCAAACCACGCGATTTTCTGAGAACAATGCCCAGCATACAATTCATTACAAACAGTAACCAGTCAAGTAGAGGAGTAACAAAGTCAGAAATAGCTATAAAATGAATCACTAACCTTTGATGATCTTCATATGGTTACACTCACAAGACTCCCAGTTACCCAATGAATGTTTGTTTTGTTCGATAAAGTCCCTCTTTATATCCAAAAACTTCCGTTTTGTTAGTGCGTTTTGTTCAGAAATCCACTGTCTCAAACAACATCCGGTGAAATTGTAGAGCGTGAAACTCAACAAAACAGAAACTCTCATAATAAACATTCATAAAAGATACAAATGTTATACACCAGCTTAAAGAAACTTCTTGTTAATCCAACCGCTGTGTCAGATTTCAAAAACACTTTACGGCGAAAGCAAACCATGCGATTTTCTGAGAACAGTTCCCAGCAGACAATTCATTACAAACAGTAACCAGCCAAGTAGAGGAGTAACAAAAGTCAGAAATAGCAATAAAATGTATCACTTACCTTTGATCTTCATATGGTTGCACGCCCAAGACTCCATCTTACACAATAAATGTTCGTTTTGCTCAATAAAGTCCCTCTTTATATTGAAAAACCTCTGTTTTGTTGGTGCGTTTTGTTCAGTAATCCATTGGAACAAAGCGCGGTCAGAACAGACAGATGAAAAATCATAAAAGTTTGTAGAAACATTTCAAACAATGTTTCTAATCAATCCTCAGGTTGTTTTTATCATAAATAATCGATCATATTTCAACCGGACAATAGCTTCGTCAATAGAAAAGGAAAAACAAGAAAGGCACGCTCCCGGTCACACACAGGACTCAAGTCTGGAAATGTCCACTGTCCTCTCATTGAAAGTGTTGTTTCTCCCTAATTTTTCAGAGTAAAAGCCTGAAACAATGCCTTAAGACTGGCCACATGTAGTGGAAGCCATAGGGATCGTGAACTGGGTCATAAGTCTTTGTATGGTGGATAGGCTTTCAACGGAAAAACAGCCATTTCAAAATAATAGCACTTCCTGGATGGATTTTCCTCAGGTTTTCACCTGCCATATCAGTTCTGTTATACTCACAGACATTATTTTAACAGTTTTGCAAGTTTTGGAGTGTTTCTATCCAAATCTACCAATTATATGCATATCCGAGCTTCTGGGCTTGAGTAGCAGGCAGTTTACTTTGGGCATGCTTTTCATCCAAAATTCCAAATGCTGCCCCCTACCCTAGTGAAGTTAACCACTTCTGGTTGCTCCAGGAAGCTTAGAATCAACACAGGTAGACTTCACAGTCGCCTGATGGATTGTTATAGAAGACAGGTTCTATATAGGCTTCAGGTTGAAGTTAGGGCAGCGTATTTCTATGGGGAGAGATGTCATTGTAAACTGTTAGATGAAAACACCCTGTTTTCACTGTTAAGGGTTAATTCCACAAGGTCAAGGTTAGGCTTGCACAGATTGCGAGGACCTTAGGAATGTTCCTGTGGTTGAATTGTCCTTTTAACCCTAATGGTTCTACCACTGTCACCCAAAAGCACCTGAAATTTAGGCAAGGCATAATTTTGGGCATACTTTTTTGCACGTTCCCTGCAGTCAGACAGAGCGAGCTACGGTCAAGTGGGGGATCTCCTTGAACTCGGCACGGAATAAAGACTACGGTGATGCCATCAGTCAATAAGATATCATTTTGACACCAAACTGATACAAACTGACACCAAACCCACTTTGTCCAACTCGTTTAGAAGCCAACTATCACATATTTCAGAGCAGAGCACAAAATTCACAGCGCCTTCTGTTTAAACCATAAGAAATACTACGGGGTCCCTGAAAGATTGGACAGAAACTTTAGGGTCCGTCTCTAAGGGCCAAAGCGGTTCCAATGCACCTAGTCTTCCGCTAGCGGAACGCCTCACCAATATCCAATGGTAGAGCGTGGCGCGAAATACAAAAAACCTTAAAAATGCTATAACTTCAATTTCTCAAACATATGACTATTTTACACCATTTGAAAGATAAGACTCTCGTTAATCCAACCACATTGTCCGATTTCAAAAAGGCTGTACAGCAAAAGCAAAACATTAGATTATGTTAGGAGAGTACCCAGCCCAAAATAATCACAAAGCCATTTTCAAAGCAAGCATATATGTCACAAAAACCCAAAACACAGCTAAATGCAGCACTAACCTTTGATGATCTTCATCAGATGACACTCCTAGGACATTATGTTATACAATACATGCATGTTTTGATCAATCAAGTTCATATTTATATCAAAAAACTGCTTTTTACATTAGCATGTGATGTTCAGAACTAGCATTCCCACCCAAAACTTCGGGTGAATTTACTAAATTAATCATCATAAACGTTCACAAAATACATAACAATTATTTTAAGAATTATAGATACAGAACTCTTTTATGCAATCGCTATGTCAGATTTTAAAATAGCTTTTCGGCGAAAGCACATTTTGCAATATTCTGAGTACATAGCACAGCCATCACAGGCTAGCTATTCAGACACCTGCCAACTTCGGGGCTCACTAAACTCAGAATTACTATTAGAAAAATTGTATTACCTTTGCTGTTCTTCGTCAGAATGCACTCCCAGGACTGCTACTTCCACAACAAATGTTGTTTTTGTTCCAAATAATCCATAGTTATGTCCAAATACCCCTGTTTTGTTTGTGCGTTCAGGTCACTATCCAAAGGGTAACGCGCGAGCGCATTTCCAGACAAAAAAACCCAAAATGTTCCATTACCGTACTTAGAAGCATGTCAATCGCTGTTTAAAATCAATTTTTATGCTATTTTTCTCGTAAAATAGCGATAATATTCCAACCGGACAATGTTGTATTCATTCAAAGAGGAAAATAAAAAATGGCGTGATCTCGTGAACGCGCATCTCCAATCTCTCTGTCACCAGACAGTCCACTGACAAACTGTGCTCCTGTTATCTGCCCAGAGACAGGAGATGCTTCAATCCGGTTTCTGAAGGCTTTAGAGAGCCAATGGAAGCCTTAGAAAGTGTCACGTAACAGCTCAGATACTGTAGTTTCGATAGAGATGCAACAGAAGGACTACAATTTCTCAGACAGGCCACTTCCTGCTTGGAACCTTCTCAGGTTTTTGCCTGCTATATGAGTTCTGTTTTACTCACAGACACCATTCAAACAGTTTTAGAAACTTTAGAGTGTTTTCTATCCAAATCTACTAATTATATGCATATTCTAGTTTCTGGGCAAGAGTAGTAACCAGATTAAATTGGGTACTTTTTTTTCATCCAGCCGTGAAAATACTGCCCCCTATCCACAACAGGTTAAACAACACATTTCTTTAACCATCACCAATTGTACATTGTATGATTTCTCGTAAATAACGATAGATAAATGGCTGGCTTTTTTTTCCTGACACCGTAGATTCATGTACTTTGAAGTGAAGCGGTCAAATTAGCGCTCTATTATCATTTTTGACTTTTAATCCCAAAAAAAGGACCTTAACTCAAAAAGGATTGAGGCATTGACGCCATCTTGTTTCTGGGCTAAAAGCCCATGCTCACCGCGTTTCGTCTTCAAAGTCTTTTCCATTTAGGAGAAATGGCCAATTCACTTTGGTGATGTTTTATCCATTTGCAGTAAGCAGCCTGTTGCCATCTGGCGGAATTTTCCGGAAATGCAGAAAAATTACAAAAATGTGAAAATGTTATTAAACGGAAACCAAATGTCCCAGAGACTTCATTTGATGACATCCTGGAAGATCTGGCCCTGGGGCACGACCTGAGGTCGTCAGTTTATTTTAAAAACATATTGACGTTTGCCTAGTGTTTTACCAAAAGTATTCCATTCCCTAACCGGGAATTGAACCCTGGCTGCGGAGGTGAGACCGCAAAATAATGAGCACCATGAAGAGATCAAAAACCTTTAGCTGTCAGGGTGCTAAACATCATTCTTTACCCTCGGCTCAGTTTTTCTCTATCCTCAAATGCAACTACTGGCATTCTAAGGGGATGTAGCTCAGCAGAAGAGCGCATGCTTTGCACCCGGGTTCAATCCCCGTCATCTCCATGAAACCACCAAACTAAGCAGATTATATTTTAAAAGGGAACATATGCATCAGCAGAACTTCTGAGCATCTAGTTGATGGCTTTAAGAAACACTTGTCAACCTTTCATAGCTCAGTTGGCTGAGTGGAGGACGGTAGGTGAAATTACTGCAATTTGAAGGTTGCTGGTTCAAATCCTTCTTGAAGGAGGCCATTTTTTCTTGTTGCTTGCGGTTAACTTTTTGACAGCAGTGCACTTTGACTTGACTAACAGATTGTCTATCCCTGAGAGCTCCGAATTCTTCACTTGTTGACCTTCCATAGGACAGTTGGTAGAGCGGCGGAGTGTACGTGAGCACTAGGGAATATGCTACCATTTGTAACGTATCCCTCGTTTGACTGGAAGCTTCATAACATGCAATGAGACACAAACAGACAGGTGACTCGTGCCGTGTTCTCCAAATTAAATAAACCATTTTTTTGATCAAGCTATCAACTAGTCTTGAGGGTTTAGAATCCCAGCTGCTGCTCGCTAGATAAAGCATCAAACTTGGAGGTCCATGATAACAAGCATGGAGACACTAACAGGGAGAGTGACTCACTTCTTGTTTTGTTCCAACGTTGTAGATACACTTGTTACTACGTTGCCTTGAAAAGCTCATCTTGAAAAGGAAATTCCGGCACAAATATCTCCCTCTATTTTCAACGGTTATACAATGAGTCAGCCGATCAACGACACAATGGTGAAGTTAGGAAGTAGTGATGTCAACTCTTATTGAAAGCAAGGCTGAATTGGTATTGAGAGGAACCTTTGGAATCGTCAGGTAGTGTAGAATGTCGTGGCGTTCCGAGTGTTCTATAGTTCCGCTACAACTTGTTAGTTCTACGGTGGCATCACTGAAGATGTGCTGTGCTGTGCCGTGCTGTGCCGTGCTGTGCTGTGCGTTCATGTGTTTCAACCGCACTGAAGGAGAGAGGATAATACACACACACACACACACACACACACACACACACACACACACACACACACACACACACACACACACACACTCACACACACACACACACACACACACACACACACACACACACACACACACACACACACAGGATACACACACATTTACCGTACAGACAATCATACCCATACACTATGTACAAAACACAGTGGGTGGTGAGAGGTCACATGTCAGGTGTGTGCGTGTGTGGGCATTCACGCATACACCTGTGTGTGGTTATGTTTGTGTGTTTGGGGTGTGTTTGGGGTGTCTCTGATAGCAATGTTAATGTTGTCAGATTGAGTAGCTCTGTTTTACACGAGGTCAAGCTAAAATTCACTTGAACAGTGCTCCGCTCCATATCTCAACGGCTGGCAGCAGAAACCACTAAAATATTCAAAGGCCACTTCATGTTCTCATGTGGACAGTAATGGTAAGCACATGTGGCATACGTTGCAAGGATTCAGTGGTTGGATCGCTTCATCGTGAACACAGCAAATATTTTCTTCATTCCGTTCCACTGTTCCGACCAGGCCGATGTTACTAGGTTGAACCGGTTCGAAACACGAAATAGTTTATATTGTTCCTTTCAATTCCTTTTCTAACCTTCTCAAATCTACATAGTAATACTATTAGCTCCTTAAATTACTCCACCATACAGTGCAGATAAAGCAGCTTACTAAAAATGTGAAAGGTTTTCTATAATTTTTGTTGTTTTTGAAAGTAGATATGGGTACCCAAAATTGATGCACAATTGTGTACCATGTCATCCATTCTGTTTGATGAGTTACAAGTTGCACAAAAAACTATTCTCTCGCCCCCTCATCACATCACCAAGCCAGTCATCTCTCCGCAGCCCCCTCATCACATCACCAAGCCAGTCATCTCTCTGCAGCCCTCTCTCTCTCTCTCCCTCTCTCTCTCCCTCTCATTCCTTCCTTCCTTCTCTCTCTCTCTCATTCCTTCTCCTTCTCCCTCTCTCTCTCTCTCTCCCTCTCTCTCTCCATCTCATTCATTCCTTCCTTCCTTCCTTCCTTCTCTCTCCTTCCTTCCTTCCTTCCTTCCTTCCTTCCTTCCTTCCTTCCTTCCTTCCTTCCTTCCTTCCTTCCTTCCTTCCTTCCTTCCTTCCTTCCTTCCTTCCTTCCTTCCTTCCTTCCTTCCTTCCTTCCTTCCTTTCTTCCTTCCTTCCTTCCTTCCTTCCTTCCTTCCTTCCTTCTCTCTCTCTCTCTCTCTCTCTCTCTCGCACACCTACCGCTATCTCTGTTAGTAGTGTGTGTGTGGTGGTTTAGAAGTGGTGTGTGAAGGGCGATAATGGCACAGGAAAATCATAAATAATGCAGTAGAAACATTCTGGGTGAGACTCTGTGAACATACACACCCACCCGCCTTTTGCCAGAAAAATAAAGGGATCTTCAGAGGCAATAAATGAATCACCCTTCACCTAATCCAGAGAGAAAACTAAGAAGTTCTCTTTCTGGATTTTGATAATTAACGGGTATCGGCCTAATTCTGCTCTGCGTGCATCTCCTCTCTCTCTCTCGCTCTCTCTTTATCTCTTTCTCTCACACACATCGACTCTCTCACTCTCCTTCGCTATCTCTCTCTCCATTGCTCTCTCTCTCTCTTTCTCACGCACACACACCGACTCTCTCACTTTCTCTCATCTCTCTCTCACTCTCCTTCGCTATCTGTCTCTCCTTTGCTCTCTCTCTCCTCTCTCTCTCTCTCTCTCTCTCTCTCCCTCTCTCCTCTCTCCCTCTCTCTCTCTCTCTCTCTCTCTCTCTCTCTCTCTCTCTCTCTCTCTCACACATATTTATTTTTCAATTTTTGCCTATATGACATACCCAAATCTATATATAACACAATATAAGACAATACATCTGGTAGAAGAAAATACAATCTGGTAGAAGAAAAAAATAAAAAAAAAATAAATAAAAAATAAAACAACCAGTGTTGTTTTACCACCATCTTTGAAATGCAATAGAAAGGTCTCTGTTCTAGCCATCACTCTGGTTGTAAATCCAATAGTGTCCACAAGATGGAAGCAGTGTATGTGCAAAGTTTCAGATGGATACCTCGGAGGAAGACTCGTCCTCATGACTTTTAGTGTGAAGTCCCAATGTACATTTGGGCAAATCATGAAGGAGACATTCGCATTCACATTCCAATTTTCTGCAGGAATATCGTCAAATATGTATACTTGGACTTTGATTTAGCTTTCCAAGTATTAGTAGCCATATTATAAGTTCAACATTTGCAAAACAACCAGTTTTCATAGCTTCATAACTCTGAATGTCCTTATATTTTTTGTCCAAAATGAAAAGGCATGCTGTCGTAAAAGGTTAGTAGCTACATTGTACGACATATATTTACGACGTGGTTTCCGGATACTCCCGTAAAGCCCAGATCATTGGCTATCTAGATAGCTTTGTTTGACCCCGATCGGTCCTTATTTGACAAGGATACAGTCGTTCAAGTGGTGGCTGCCCTCGTCATCGGCGTGCCATGAAGGCGTCGCTCTCTGACCAAATATGGTGTCCTATAGGATATACTACACCCCTAATGATATAGTGAAGTCTGGTTACGTTCTAGGATCTCTGAGGAATAGATACGAACGTGATTTGACTTGCTGAAACAACGTTTAGGGTTAGATTTTCACAGATTCCTTTCTTTGCAAATTGAACGAGTGGAAATACAATATCGATCGTGCATGCTATAAGGACTTTTTTAGGATATGAAAAATGATTTTATCTAACAAAACGACACTTCATGTTATCTCTGGGACCCTTTGGATGATAAATCAGAGCAAAATTTCAGAATGTAAGTAGACGTTTTACCTTCAGAGGTGAATTTATCAAAACTATCGCTGTGAAAAAAGTGTTTTGTTGTTAGGAGCTCTCCTCAAACAATAGCATGGCATTTTTTTCACAGTAATAGCTACTGTAAATTGGGCAGTGCAGTTATATTAACAAGAATTTAAGCTTTCAGCCGATATAAGACAATTATTTGTACCGACATTTGTTGTTAGTCTAAAATCTGCGATCTTGACATAACGTGCTGAATGATTTACAACTGTCCTGTTGACGGGACGCCGATCCTTAAGAAGATTTATAAATTCTACAACCACCTATACCTTCCATAACAAAGCCATCCCCTAAAGAGAGATGAACATGGAGAAGAGCTCCCTAAGCAAGCTGGTCCTGTGGCTCTGTTCACAAACACAAACAGACCCCACAGTTCTGTTCTTCTGTTGTCCACTACGTCCCACTCCTGTTCTTCTGTTGTTCCACTACCTCCCTCTCCTGTTCTTCTGTTGTTCCACTACCTCCCTCTCCTGTTCTTCTGTTGTTCCACTACCTCCCTCTCCTGTTCTTCTGTTGTTCCACTACTACCCTGTCCTGTTCTTCTGTTGTTCCACTACTTCCCTCTCCTGTTCTTCTGTTGTTCCACTACTACCCTCTCCTGTTCTTCTGTTGTTCCACTACCTCCCTCTCCTGTTCTTCTGTTGTTCCACTACCTCCCTCTCCTGTTCTTCTGTTGTTCCACTACTTCCCTCTCCTGTTCTTCTGTTGTTCCACTACCTCCCTCTCCTGTTATCCTGTTGTTCCACTACTACCCTCTCCTGTTCTTCTGTTGTTCCACTACCTCCCTCTCCTGTTCTTCTGTTGTTCCACTACCTCCCTCTCCTGTTATCCTGTTGTTCCACTACTACCCTCTCCTGTTCTTCTGTTGTTCCACTACCTCCCTCTCCTGTTCTTCTGTTGTTCCACTACTACCCTCTCCTGTTCTTCTGTTGTTCCACTACCTCCCTCTCCTGTTCTTCTGTTGTTCCACTACTACCCTCTCCTGTTCTTCTGTTGTTCCACTACTTCCCTCACGTGGCCTTGACCTCTTTCCTCCACTTAGCACCTACCTATCCCTCGTTCATAACACACACACACACACACACACACACAGACAAACACACGTCCCCACCAGCACTAAGTCCCTTGTACCCGGGCATCTCCACCACTTACCCCTCTCATCAGTCAAACTGTTCAGTCCAACACTGCTCTCACTGCCACATGGCACCTTATTCCCTTTGTAGTGCACTACACTATGGGTCCTGGTCAAAAGTAGTGCACTAGATAGGGAAAAGGGTGCAATTTGGGATGCAGAGAAAAGTGGATGAGAAAATAGAGGACAGAATGAAGTGAAGAGAGGCGCTGCTTTGACAGCAGAACTTTCCCTTGACACATGTTATATTTATTCTTTAAATTGGCTGCACATTCAGCACAACAGATGGGGCACTTCCCTGCTCTACAGAGAGAGAGAGAGAGAGAGAGAGAGAGAGAGAGAGAGAGAGAGAGAGAGAGAGAGAGAGAGAGAGAGAGAGAGACTACTACAATTACTTAGGTTTAAAAATAAGCTCAACTGGAGACCTTAATAAGGCAGCGAATGAACTGAGAGAGAAAGCACGCAGGGCATTCTACGCCATTAAAAAGCAAATTCAAATTGAAATACCTATTAAAATTGAGCTAAAACTAATTGAATATGTAATTGAACCAATTGCACTTTATGGCAGCGAGGTGTGGGGTCCACTTGCAAACAAGATTTCATCAAATGGGACAAACACCCCACTGAAACCCTGCATGCAGAGTTCTGTAAGATTATCCTACATGTCCAGAGGAAAACTACAATCAATGCATGCAGGGCAGAATTAGGCCAATATCCACTAATAATAAAAACTCAAAAAGAGCAATTCAGTTTTGAAACATCTAAAATACAGTGACCCCCTCTCATATCATTACCAAGCCCTGCAACACCAAGAGCTGAGCAAAGAAAGAGTCCCCTCATCCAGCTGGTCCTGGGGCTGAGTTCACAAACCTGTTCTACTAACACACTGAAGCCTCAGGACCAGAACATCCAATCAATCAGAATAAACCAAATAACAACATAGTCAAAACAAAGGAGGACGCAGAGAGCTGTGGGTTGGCAGCGCTGTACACTGCTGCCTGCCATAAGTTGAGGGACAGTGTCTGACAGATCAATCAACCTGCACATGTCCTCTATGCTTATTGTTATTGTTCAATGTATGGTTATTTTGACTCTTGGTTATTGTTGTTACTGTTGTCCCGTTGACAATTTTGATTCTCATTATTTTTCATATTGTAAATATCAGAAGTAAGCTTTGGCAAAATGTACATTGTTACGTCATGCCAATAAAGCAAATTGAATTGAAGTGAATTGAGAGAGAGAGAGAGAGAGAGAGAGAGAGAGAGAGAGAGAGAGAGCGAAAGAGAGAGAGCGAAAGAGAGAGAGCGAAAGAGAGAGAGAGAGAGAGACAGTGAGAGAGAGGGATGACGGAGCGGTAGAGAGATGACTGGCTTGGTGATGTGATGAGGGGGTGTTATAGAGGATCAGGTGATGTGATGAGGGGGTGTTACAGAGGATCAGGTGATGTGATGAGGGGGTGTTATAGAGGATCAGGTGATGTGATGAGGGGGTGTTATAGATGATCAGGTGATGTGATGAGGGGGTGTTACAGAGGATCAGGTGATATGATGAGGGGGGTGTTATAGAGAATCAGGTGATATGATGAGGGGGTGTTATAGAGGATCAGGTGATATGATGAGGGGGTGTTATAGAGGATCATGTGATATGATGAGGGGGTGTTAAAGGGGATCAGGTGATATGATGAGGGGGTGTTATAGAGGATCAGGTGGTGTGATGAGGGGGTGTTATAGAGGATCAGGTGATGTGATGAGGGGGTGCTATAGAGGATCAGGTGGTGTGATGAGGGGGTGTTATAGAGGTTCAGGTGATGTGATGAGGGGGTGTTATAGAGGATCAGGTGATATGATGAGGGGGTGTTATAGAGGATCAGGTGATATGATGAGGGGGTGTTATAGAGGATCAGGTGATATGATGAGGGGGTGTTATAGATGATCAGGTGATGTGATGAGGGGGTGTTATAGAGGATCAGGTGGTGTGATGAGGGGGTGTTATAGAGGATCAGGTGATATGATGAGGGGGTGTTATAGAGGATCAGGTGGTGTGATGAGGGGGTGTTATAGAGGATCAGGTGATATGATGAGGGGGTGTTATAGAGGATCAGGTGGTGTGATGAGGGGGTGTTATAGAGGATCATGTGATGTGATGAGGGGGTGTTATAGAGGATCATGTGATGTGATGAGGGGGTGTTATAGAGGATCAGGTGATGTGATGAGGAGGTGCTATAGAGGATCAGGTGGTGTGATGAGGGGGTGTTATAGAGGATCAGGTGATGTGATGAGGGGGTGTTATAGAGGATCAGGTGGTGTGATGAGGGGGTGTTATAGAGGATCAGGTGGTGTGATGAGGGGGTGTTATAGAGGATCAGGTGATATGATGGTTATCCTGTTGTGCCTGGTTTCCTTGCATGATACGGTTTTCTTCTCCGCTACAGTTCTGCCCGCTCTGACTCTGGTCCCTGTCTTCAGTCCCACATCTCCTCATCCTCCTACTCTGCCCTGGATTCCCCACTTTACTGCTCACTTGGATTCCCCTCCGGACCTGCTTACCCTGTCCCAACCCCTCTCCCTCCACCCTCAGCCCCCGCACCTGGTTTCCTGCAACCTGCCCGAGCTTCCCCTGGCCTGCGCTCCATCTTCCCCCTGCGTTTCAACAATAGCTTGGTTACTTCATCCCAGTCTCCTTGTCTGAGTCTGCTCTTGGGTTTAAATGACCATTTTGCTCCAGCTGGCCACCTGTTTGAAAGGATAGTCTCTGGAAATTAATCTCATTCCACTGCTAGAGGGAGTCTTCTAGTCTCCTCAGAACATGCCACTAGGGTGAGTCTTCTAGTCTCCTCAGAACATGCCACTAGGGTGAGTCTTCTAGTCTCCTCAGAACATGCCACTAAGGTGAGTCTTCTAGTCTCTTCAGAACATGCCACTAAGGTGAGTCTTCGAGTCTCCTCAGAACATGCCACTAAGGTGAGTCTTCGAGTCTCCTCAGAACATGCCAACAGAGTGAGTCTTCTAGTCTCCTCAGAACATGCCACTAGAGTGAGTCTTCTAGTCTCCTCAGAACATGCCACTAAGGTGAGTCTTCTAATCTCCTCAGAACATGCCACTAGGGTGAGTCTTCTAGTCTCCTCAGAACATGCCACTAGAGTGAGTCTTCTAGTCTCCTCAGAACATGCCACTAAGTTGAGTCTTCTAGTCTCTTCAGAACATGCCACTAAGGTGAGTCTTCGAGTCTCCTCAGAACATGCCACTAAGGTGAGTCTTCTAGTCTCCTCAGAACATGCCACTAGGGTGAGTCTTCGAGTCTCCTCAGAACATGCCACTAGAGTGAGTCTTCTAGTCTCCTCAGAACATGCCACTAAGGTGAGTCTTCTAATCTCCTCAGAACATGCCACTAGGGTGAGTCTTCTAGTCTCCTCAGAACATGCCACTAGGGTGAGTCTTCTAGTCTCCTCAGAACATGCCACTAGGGTGAGTCTTCTAGTCTCCTCAGAACATGCCACTAGGGTGAGTCTTCTAGTCTCCTCAGAACATGCCACTAAGGTGAGTCTTCGAGTCTCCTCAGAACATGCCACTAGAGTGAGTCTTCTAGTCTCCTCAGAGCATGCCACTAGGGTGAGTCTTCTAATCTCCTCAGAACATGCCACTAGATTGAGTCTTCTGGTCTCCTCAGAACATGCCACTAGGGTGATTCTTCTAGTCTCCTCAGAACATGCCACTAGGGTGAGTCTTCTAGTCTCCTCAGAACATGCCACTAAGTTGAGTCTTCTAGTCTCTTCAGAACATGCCACTAGGGTGAGTCTTCTAGTCTCCTCAGAGCATGCCACTAGGGTGAGTCTTCTAGTCTCCTCAGAACATGCCACTAGGGTGAGTCTTCTAGTCTCCTCAGAACATGCCACTAGGGTGAGTCTTCTAGTCTCCTCAGAACATGCCACTAGGGTGAGTCTTCTAGTCTCCTCAGAACATGCCACTAGGGTGAGTCTTCTAGTCTCCTCAGAACATGCCACTAGAGTGAGTCAGTCTTCTAGTCTCCTCAGAACAGAGTGTAGAGAATGTTGCACTAATAGAGTCACAGACTACATTTTCATTTGAACTGTTTGTTGTCTACGATGTGCTTTGCTAAATAATGATGTTTAAAAAATCCATAGGGGCTGATTCAATGAATTCTTCCTTACTGCAGTTCTCTGCCCCTCTTATTGCAGAACTGTTGACCTACATCTTTAGTTGGACAATAGTTTCTGGTGTTATCCTTATGATCTGGAAAGAGTCACATTTCCTCCCCCTTACATAAAGGAGGAAATCCTTCTGACTTAGGTAACCATCGTCCAATCTCCAAATTATCTTTTAGAATCCCTGGCCAACTGTTAGCTTAGAACTTTTTTGTTGTTGTTGTAATTAACATTTTATTTTTATTTCACAATATATAACACACAAGGCAGGATTAACATTACAAATACTAGCCGACATGACAACACTAACATACAATACAACTATTTACATACTGTCAGGAGTCAATTATTTGAGTGCACAATATGACATTGACAGAAAGGAAGTAGGGTTTATAATACAACATATTCTATACTATTCTCAGAAAAGAAAATGGCATCCCCTCACTCCCCTAACCATGTAGGTCCATAGGTTGGTTAAGTGTCGTTGATATCTGATAGAGTTTTACATTATACATTCCATGCCTCAACTGGATTTGCCCAAGCTTTGTTTATCATGGCCACTGATCGTTCTATACGAACAATATCTGGAAAATATGATAACCATGTTTGAAGGCAAGAGGATTGTATAGGTAATCAGAGCATGAAGGATAACCTTTTTGCTGATGTTAACCCTGCATAAATTATTATTTTATGAACCAGTTGCAATACAAATGAGGAGTCACCATTCAACAAAAATAAAAGTGGGTCTTTGTTCACAGGGAAACCTATACTTGTAAGGAAATCTGAAACATGTGACCAGACCCGGACGCCACAGGACATTACCAATACATGTGACCAGACCCGGACGCCACAGGACATTCCCAAAACATGTGACCAGACCTGGGACAGCACATGACATTCCCAAAACATGTGCATTAGTGTTCCAGCAGCATTCATACGGCATCTATCACATATCACACACCTCAATTACCTCGACTAACCGATGCCCGCGTTACATTGACTCTGTACCGGTACCACCTGTATATAGTCTCCACATTGACTCTGTACCGGTACCCTCTGTATATAGTCTCGCTATTGTTATTTTACTGCTGCTCTTTAACTACTTGTTACTTTTATTTGTTAATCTTATTTTTTTAACTGCATTGTTGGTTAGGGGCTTGGAAGTAAGCATTTTCACTGTAAGGTCTACACCTGTTGTATTCAGCGCATGTGACTAATACAATTTAATTGGATTTGATATTGGAGTAGGAATCAGTTTCATCTTAAAACGTCTAAATGGGGTTGCATAACCTCTACTGTATGTATCAGCTTATAATGTATAAACTGGTGTGCTGTTTTTTTTTAGAGGTAACAAATACATTTTCCCAAATGGTAGATAGTGCCCTAATCCCTGCAATTCGCGGTTCCATACCAGAGTGACCCCCAATGTAGAGCATCTAACTGACAGCAGGCAATCATAAGTGGCAGAGACCATTTTAGAAGTCAATGACGGGTCTATCCATGTAGGCATTATGTGGGATGTTAACGGGGCATCCCATGGTACACCATAAGCTTTCAACAATTATCTTAACTTTTGGTAAAGGAATCATGAAAAGCCTGGAAGTGAATACATTTGTTTGAGGTCCTGGAAAAAGGTATTAGCCCCTTATCATTATACATGTCTCGTAAGGTATCCACACCCTTATCCGCCCACAATAGATACACAAAAGTCTTATTGTTTGTCAGCAGGTTATGGTTATGCCATTGTCATGACGTTGCCCTGTTGGTGAGGTTCATGACCCCCATAAATACCTTTCCCCCTTTTCTCTCTCTACTCTACAGATTTGACTCTTGGAAAGCCCTTTGCTAACATAGAGAGAGTCTGGTAACGTCAAAAGGTTAGGGAACTGAACCATATTTCGGTAATCCAACCAGTTGAAAATATCCGTTGGTACTTAAAGAATATGATGTCAGATCAGTTGTCATCTGAGACATTATGACTGATGATAGGACGACATAAACTGTACCTTGGAAAGTCTACACATTCTAGTTCTCAGATTCACATGGAATTGTTGTGCAATTTAAATGTTTAAATATGAACTATTTGTGAAAATATGAAATGTAATTTTAGTTCTAAATGAGAGAATTGTTTTCATAAGCGAACTATGCACACTCAGTGTCCCCGTCCAAGTGAACAGAGATTGATTGTGAACTATGTGTCAGGCATGTGCGTACTTGTGCTGAAGTCAGTTGCAGGAGAGCAGGGAATTGTGAACAGGCACACAATTTATTTAGGCAGGAGAGATATATGGATGGACGCAGCTGCGTCCAAAAACCTCCAGCCAACAAGGCACAGTGTAAAACGCGCAAAACAGTCACAACACATCAAATGTATACAAACAGGCTTTGTGAAAAAACACGGGAAAAACACATTCAAGCCTAGTAAGTACAAAACACGTAACACACAAACAATCTTACACAAAGACATGAGGGGGAACAGAGGAATAAATACATGTAGTGTGATTGGGGAATGAAAACCAGGTGTGCAGGGAACAAGACAAAACAAATGGATAAATGAAAAATGGAGTGGCGATGGCTAGAAAGCCGGTGACATCGACCGCCGAGCGCCGCCCCAACAAGGAGAGGAGCCGACTTCGGCGGAAGTCATGACACTATGAAACACGCCCATCTCTCCACCACTACAAAAGCCCATTGACGAAAGTCAACCTTGTGTTCCAGATGACGTGAGGACTGCTGTCCATACATTTAAAAGGGCTAATATCAACTACAGAACTAAGCCAACCTCAGCGTGAGTTCTGGTTGCGAATGGTTGAATGACTACAACCTAACGAAATTAACATTGTGTTCCTGGTGACGTGAGGACTGATGCCCATACGTTTAGAAGGGCAAATTTCAACGTGGAGGTGACGATCGACAAGCTGGAAGGATGAATTTTGACTATACCAGCCAGAATATAGCATGAGCTTATAGTATGGCAACTTGGTATGAACTTTGAACTCTTGCTCACTAAAGAAGTGATACATCCTAGACGTCGAGTTAGCAGCAGCAGCTGTAAACATGGGCTTGGAAAGGACGGACAATCTGTTCAGAAAGACAGGGTACTACAACGTATCTGTTCGACCACAAGACATATTCTTCAAAGGACAAGGGAGATCTCTGCTGGGCAATCCAGCCTTCCATCTTTGACCAATCTATCGAAGCGCAGCTCAGAGTAAATATTTACAGCATTTTCCTTTTTTGTCACGCTCTGACCTAGGAGAGCTGTGTTTTCTCTGTTTAGTTAGGTCAGGGTGTGATAGGTGGGTGGGCATTCTATGTTTTTGTTTTCTATGTTTTGGCCTGGTATGGTTTCCAATCAGAGGCAGCTGTCTATCGTTGTCTCTGATTGGAAGCCATACTTAGGCAGCCTGTTTTTCCTTTTGTGTTTGTGGGTAGTTGCTCTCTGTTTAGTTTGTAACCTGACGGAACTGTTGGCTGTCATTTTGTTATTTTGTCTAGTGTTCGTTTCCATTAAAATATACAACAATGAGCACTCTACAAGCTGCGCCTTGGTCTCCTCTATACGACGCCCGTAACACTTTTCCAAATGGGAGGTTATTAGAATGCATAAGATTCTGTATTTACGATAGCATAGCTTCATGAGGTCCGACAGAGACCCAATCCTTTTGTTCCTCAGTCTTCCCGCGCTTTCATTCAAACCCAACCCCCTTTCTTTGTGTAACCAGCCGTCATATCGGTTCCATCTGCCAGGGACGTTTTCTTGTATGAAATAATTAGTAATCAATGTATGATCCATCCTGTGTATATGTAATTCTGTGTGATTACTTAGTAAATAAATAATTAAACCACATTTTGTATTGCTGATTCAACTTGTTAGCCAGGGTTTGTGAAGATAACCAATAATTTTCCGCTGTTCAGATGAGACTGAATAAGGTGACAATTTAATATTGACTGCTATTGATATAAAAGATTACCAGGTCTTTAAGAGTTTATTTGGAAGACAACAGCTTTATAATCATTATTTCATGGTGCCCCGACATCCTAGTTAATTACATTTACAAGATTAGTTTAATCAGGTAATATTAATTACAGAGATATTCTTTTATAAAATAGCATGTCACTTAATCCATAGCAAAGAAACAACAGCTAATAGGAGAAGATTCACAGAACGTCTTAGTGTTGCCTATATGTCTCTCAGTGTAGTACCATACTTGTAGTGAGTTGGAAATAATTGAACCAAATTTTTGGAATACTCTTTTTACCTGTAAGTCTATGCGGTGCAACAAGTGCTTCGTCTATGCCTCTCTAAGAAGCTACAATAAAATCATCTGACCAATGACTCTCAAGGATTCTATTTGGAAGATCAGTAATATAATTTGTAATCTGGAAGAGACAAACCTCCTGTTCCCTTTAACTGTGGAAGAGTTTCATATCGAAAGCGTGGCTTTTTATTATTCAACTTTGAGGTCATTGACTTTAATAACTCAAAGTATTTTGGTGGAGGAGGTATACGCAGTATGGAGAAAATAAAATGTAGTCGACCGAGTACGTTTATTTTTACAACTGCAATCCTACCTTGTAATGAGATTTTAAGAGAGGACCATCTTTGCAATTCGGAGGTGATCTCCTCTTTAAGTTTGACATAGTTCCTTCTGCAAACTTGGGATTATTTGGTGGGTATGCATATGCCCAAATAAATAAAGTCTGCCTCATGCCACTGCAATGGAGAAGCAGCAGGCAAAGTAAGCAATTTCGCAATGCGCACCAGTAAAGATTTTAACCAGTTTATTTTATATCCACAGACTTAACCAAAAGTAGTAAATAATTTCAGAATCTGTGTAAGGGAAATTGAGATGTCTGAGAAATACAATAAGGTGTCATCGGCATAGAGTGACACTTTATGCTGAGTACCTTTAATATTGAAGGGTGAAATAAGTGGGTTCATTCTCATCGTTTGAGCAAGGGGCTGCAATGACAGTGGCAAAGAGTGTAGGTGATAATGGACATCCTTGTTTTGTGGAATGTTGTAAACAGAAAGTCTTGGATAGAAATGTTTCCTGTCTGCACAACTGCTTGAGAAGCAGAAAACAACATTTTTAACATGGAGATAAATCCTTTACCCAAATCAAAGGCCTCCAAAACACACCATAAATAGTTCCATTCGAGCCTATCAAAGGTTTTTTCTGCATCCAAACTAAAAAAGGAACTGGTTAGTTTTCAGACTCATTTATGATATGGAATAGACGTCTAATATTGTCTGAGGCTAAACAACCCTTTTTAGACCCAGTTTGATCATCGGTAATTAGATTTCCTACAAGCTGTTCCAATCTGATGTCAAGTACCTTTGCAAATAGCTTGAGCTCTGTTGTAATACACCTTAAGTGTTAGGCGGAGCAGCACAGGGGAACTCAAGAGCAGACTCAGACTAAGAAACAGAGATGAATGAACCAAGATATTAATTGCAACACAGGGAGAGAGGAGCGCAGGCCACACTAAGGGTTGTAGGAAACCAGATGTGGAGGCTGAGGTTGGAATGACCTGGGTTGAGACAGGGTAAACAGGTCCGGAGGGAAATTCAAGGGAGTGATGGTGAGCTGAATCCAGAACAGGGTAGCAGGGTGGTGAGATGTGAAACAGGAGACGGGTACCAGAGTCAGAGCGGCAAAACTGCAGTGAGAGGATAACAGCGTCAGGCAGGGAAACAGGCACAGCAGGGTAACAAGATCTTGAATAATCATAAAAAGCTAGAAGCATAATACTGACTGAGCAGAGATTACGATCTGGCAGAGTGGAAGTGGCAGGACTGAGTATTTGTAGAGGTCTTGATTATGGAACGGGTTGCAGCTGGTGGGGAACTGCTCTGACTCCAGCATACCTGTCTCTGCCCACACAATCACACACACACACAGAGGGAGGGAGAGGGAACTGGGGGAATGGCTGCAGGTCAAGGAGACACCGGATGTCCACTAGGGGGTGTGGCAGGAGCAGATGTGACATTAAGGGCCTACAACTTTTACAGTCTAGGGAAGATTTGCAATTTTTTTTTACCAAACTATGATCAGTGAGATGTTTTGGTCTCTATGGAATTCTCCATGTTTTAATGCATGATTGTTAGAATTAAGAATTAGTGGCGCGACAATATCCCATATTTCAAGAAACAGCTCAGGACGGAATCCATCAAGTCCTGGTGATTTGACCCTTTTCATAGATGTTCTTCAAGAGTAAGTGGGGAGTCAAGGAATCCAGATTGCTCTATGTCGAGTTTGGGAAGGTCCAATGATGATAAGAAGTGTTTCATCTTACTATGATCAGGGTCCGCCTCTGACGTACATAATTGGGAATAAAACTGCCATAACGTATCATTAATTTCTGCCGGGTCATGTGATATCTTACCAGGTGGTGTTTGAATTGTATTGATACAAGAAAAGGCCTCATTTTGCTTAAAGCCTTGTAGCCAAAAGTATGTTACTCTTGTGCGATGCATTATAAATTCTGCTTTAGATTGTAGTAATGTGTAGTAAAATGCTGTTCAAATCTTCCCCTCTTGCTCTGTACATTTTTAGTTTCTGAGCGATTCAACAAGAGCAATTTGTTTTTCCAGATCTACTACTTTTTTTTTTTACTGCGAGTTGAATTCAGATATGAGGCAAACGAAGTTGAAAGTTATGTTAAAAAAGCCTTATTCTGCAGCAACGTTGTGTTAATGCACCATCTTCTGGCACCTTTCTGTTTGTTGCTGTCAAGTGTCGTGACGTTGTATTAGTTAATGTGACGACTGTTGCTCATCGAATGATTAACGGTTTATAATTGCGTGATTAAATGAATTAAGCAATTGAATCAAGCAATTATTAACTCATCAACCTGGGGCACCATGGGAACAGTATTTTGATTGAGTTTCTATTTCCCAAATTAACTCAAAGGATATCAGAATATCGATTTTACAACAGTCGCTAAATTAATCAATTTCCTCTATAGTCTCATTCTGAACGTCGCATAATCCGGGAATCTGCACGGACCCGGGCTTCACCAATGAGTTTACCACACCAATCTTAGTTGATTATGTATTTACTAGCAAGCTAAAATGATGATAAAAATACACATACACAAAACACAGTCTAGCTATTGATTAGGACTTAGTATAACGGGCCAACACACTATGGCGCGTGTTACCCAAAATGGGGATTTAAAAGAGAGAGAAACAAAGGAAGTACACGAGAGAAATATACATTTGGGTTCATTTGTCAGCTATGCTTATTTAAACCTAGCCTTGCCCCGAACTGCCGCTCTTATGGGTCAGAATATAATGATGTAATTACGTGTTGGAGGTCTCAGGTGGGAATCTCCGCGTGGGTCGTTTAGGCTTCTCAATGACGCACTTCTCCGGCGCAACTCTCTGGTTGTCCTCACGATGTCAGTGTCCTTCTTGGCTAAGTGGTCTGATCCATCGCCCTTGATCTGAAAGGGGTCTTCTGAGGACAGACAGCTCTGTAGCTCAGAGCTCACAGCTTCGGACTCGAACGGTGTATATACCACGATTCAATGGAGAGTGGAGGTTGGGTGGTTCGGCTTGAATTCACCCGCTTAGACACAGCTACTCGTCCGTAGCTCGTGTAGAAAAATATTTCTTTGTCTTCAACCTTGTGTTTCGTTTTGGGGTTCGTTGACTTTGTTAGACCTTAGCTGCAGCTTGGGGTCAATTAGTCTGATATGTTAATTCTTCACTCTCCTGTCTTATACCCTAGGGTCAGAAGTGGGCGTAACCGCCTTTAGGGCAATTCTCTGGGCGGACCAAGTTAAGGGGCAAGGCCTAGATTTGACTAAAATCCTATGTTAGACACTACCTTCACATCTCATCTTTACCAAAACATTCTCTTTGATTTGGATATTTTCCACACAACGTACAATGTATAAACATCAGGCATATACTGGGAAAACTCTTAAAGGTACAATGTTTTCATAATAACATCATCTCTTAACCTTTAATAACAATTCAAAAGTTACATACATTTTCATATTCCACCTCTCGTCATGACCACCGTTGTGGCTGACGGAAACCATTGTTCCAAAGTCCCTTTATTGCATGTTTAATGTTCTGAGGCCAGAATTCCATTGTGAGGACAAAGGAATTTCTCTGTGGCCTAAGGTTTATTATGGCGTGAGGGGTCATAAAACCCCCACATCTTCAGACCCCTAGATCTCTCCTCCTCTGTTGGGGTTTTGGGAGATAATCTGTAGGGTGGTGGTCTCCTGTACCCTGACCTGATCAGGACATTCATGACACAAGTCAGATACTTTTCAGGACAGCTCCATGTTCAGACATGCTTGGTTGTCTGAATACACCGGTTTATATAAGGAGATACAAATATGTGGTCTATCCGGGAAATTGTATTATGTCTTGAAGAAAATAAAGTATTATCTTTGACAGTGAAATTAGTGGCGGAAGAGTGAGCAGCACATTTATAGAATCTGTTTTGGAATCTATAGACATCCAGAATGTTTTAGGTGGGTTTCTTGTATTAGGGCGATATCAACCTTTTTGCATCTGATGTATTCTAAGCATTTGGCACGCTTGATAGCGGAATTCAAACCATGGGAATTTAACGACATCACGATGACCTCAAGGTTAATTTAAAACCTTGGTCATATAGAATACGTGGACAAGTGTATGACAAAATGAATAAAAAAATTAAATAAAGAAAATCTGCTTCAATATTAAAAGGAATAAATATTGGTGCACCATGATACATATTTGTGAAGAAACTGACAGCTTGGTTTTTGTTTTTTATTTTTAACAATAATAGAAACAAAACCAGTAACCACCTGCAAGAAAGGAAGTCTTCAACCGCTGTCTTTGGCTGGTAGGAACATCAGGAGGCTTCCAAACAGCGACGCACATCCCAAGTCCAGTCACATTATGTCAGCCACTTGTTTTTATCCAACATGACATGAATACATGGCAAAATTACTTTTCACAGAACACGCTCATACCAAGCTGAGCACTCTGTATGTTAATCCCCATAAAGTTTACCCTACCCTAGGACTGCTTTACTGAGGGCTGAATATTTTAACCAGGTAACGTTTGCAGCCTGAACCAAATAATTATCCAGCCAGATAACCTAGCCAGCCAACCAACTCAGCTAACGAGCAACGTGCCAGCCAGCTGCGTCTTAGCCATATAACCAGACTCCTAACAGCCAAGCTAACACATCCACCATGCCCCTCATATTAAATTAACTAAATTATGTTGCTGAATAACAAATAAACATTGGTGACGTTAGCTAGTTATCTTAGCATTAGTTGTGTATATCTTACTAGTTAAGACGGGCCTTCATGAGATGGGTTATCCAACGAAGGAGGGTGGCCGTTGTTGTCTGTTTCTTCCGTCTGCAGTGGGGAGAATCTGGAGGAATGGGGGACGATGACTGGTCTCCGTCTCTTGTAGTTGTTCTCAGCTGCAAGGCATGCCTCTGCTTCTTCCACAGTATGGAATTCTTGGAGTGTTCAATTTTTCCTGATCTTCAGGATGGCTGTGTATATCAGGAACGAGCAAAGTCATCTTGCTGTCATCTCTCATTTGACGTGGTCAAAGGATTTCATCTTCACTCTGGTTACATTGCTGTAGTCTGGGTAGAAGACCAGATTGGATCTCCCATATGTCGGTGGGTTCTCGAGGGCTTTGGTTCCCCTTGGAATATTAACTCGGTCCTCATATCTTAACAGGCAGAATATGAGAATATTTGTATTTATTTTTTTATTTCACCTTTATTTAACCAGGTAGGCAAGTTGAGAACAAGTTCTCATTTACAATTGCGACCTGGCCAAGACAAAGCAAAGCAGTTCGACACATACAACAACACAGAGTTACACATGGAGTAAAACAAACATACAGTTAATAATACAGTAGAAAAATAAGTCTATATACAATGTGAGCAAAAGAGGTGAGATAAGGGAGGTAAAGGCAAAAAAAGGCCATGGTGGCAAAGTAAATACAATATAGCAAGTAAAACACTGGAATGGTAGATTTGCAGTGGATGAAAGTGCAAAGTAGAAATATAAATAATGGGGTGCAAAGGAGCACAATAGATAAATACAGTAGGGGAAGAAGTAGTTGTATGGGCTAAATTATAGATGGGCTATGTACAGGTGCAGTGATCTGTGAGCTGCTCTGACAGCTGGTGCTTAAAGCTAGTGAGGGAGATAAGTGTTTCCAGTTTCAGAGATGTTTGTAGTTCGTTCCAGTCATTGGCAGCAGAGAACTGGAAGGAAAGACGGCCAAAGGAGCTTTGGGGGTGACCAGAGAGATATACCTGCTGGAGCACGTGCTACAGGTGGGTGCTGCTATGGTGACTAGTGAGCGGAGATAAGGGGGGACTTTACCTAGCAGGGTTTTGTAGATGACCTGGAGCCTGTGGGTTTGGCGACGAGTATGAAGCGAGGGCCAGCCAACGAGAGCGTACAGGTCACAGTGGTGGGTAGTATATGGGGCTTTGGTGACAAAACGGATGGCACTGTGATAGACTGCATCCAGTTTGTTGAGTAGAGTGTTGGAGGCTATTTTGTAAATGCAATCGCCGAAGTCGAGGATCAGTAGGATGGTCAGTTTTACAAGGGTATGTTTGGCAGCATGAGTGAAGGATGCTTTGTTGCGAATTAGTAAGCCAATTCTAGATTTAACTTTGGATTGGAGATGTTTGATGTGAGTCTGGAAGGAGAGCTTACAGTCTAACCAGACACCTAGGTATTTGTAGTTGTCCACATATTCTAATTCAGAACCGTCCAGAGTAGTGATGCTGGACGGGCGGGCAGGTGCAGGCAGTGATCGGTTGAAGAGCATGCATTTAGTTTTACTTGTATTTAAGAGCAGTTGGAGGCCACAGAAGGAGAGTTGTATGGCATTGAAGCTCGTTTGGAGGGTTGTTAACACAGTGTCCAAAGAAGGGCCAGAGGTATACAGAATGGTGTCGTCTGCGTAGAGGTGGATCAGAGGCTCACCAGGAGCAAGAGCGACATGATTGATGTATACAGAGAAAAGAGTTGGCCCAAGAATTGAACCCTGTGGCACCCCCATAGAGACTAGAGGCCCGGACAACAGGCCATTCGATTTGACACATTGAACTCTATCAGAGAAGTAGTTGGCAAACCAGGCGAGGCAATCGTTTGAGAAACCAAGGCTATTGAGTCTGCCGATGAGGATGTGGTGATTGACAGAGTCGAAAGCCTTGGCCAGGTCAATGAATACGGCAGCACAGTATTGTTTCTTATCGATGGCGGTTTACGATATCGTTTAGGACCTTGAGCGTAGCTGAGGTGCACCCATGACCAGCTCTGAAACCAGATTGCATAGCGGAGAAGGTGCAGTGGGATTCGAAATGGTCGGTAATCTGTTTGTTGACTTGGCTTTCGAAGACCTTAGAAAGGCAGGGTAGGATAGATATGAGGGTGCGGAGATGGCTACGGTTATTATTGCCACTGTAGATTCGGTTCGTTGTGATTTCTGATGATGTCAAGTCTAGGTTCCTGGATACTACGAAAGGTGTACAACAGGGGTAGGTATTGGGACATGTGATCTTTACTATTTATATAAATAATATAGATCTATCTGTTAAAAACATGTTATATTCATCTGTATGTAGACAATAAATACTGTTATGTCTGCTATTGCCCCAACTGTAGAACAGGGGTTGTTAGAGCTGTAATCTGACCTTGTTGCCTTACAGAAAGCCCTGGTTGGTTGAAAACATTGTACTTAATGTGGGTAAGACTCAATATATGTTGTTCTCTAATTCTCACAAGAATGTTTCAGATGGACTACATATTTATTCATTGGATGGTTATCCCATCGATTTGGGTTGCTGCCTATAAATATCTGGGCTTTTGGATTGACAAGGATTTAACGTTTAAAAAACATACTGATGAGCTAGATAAAAAGCTAAGATTTCAAGTGGGCTTCGTTTTTAGAAATATATATTTCCTCTCCCTAAACAGCAGGAAGCAGATTGTACAGTCAACTTCCCTGCCAGTTCTTGAGTATGGTGACACAATTTACCAAAATGCAGCAGCCAGTACTCTTAAACCATTGAATGCCATTTACCATAGCGTTCTTACCTTTATCACAGGTGACAGTTTTAATACTCATCACTGCATCTTGTGTCAAAAGGTCAGCTGGTCCTCATTAAAGTCCCATAGATCACTTCACTATTCTCTTTTTGCTTACAAAGCTCTAAAACACAAGCTTCCAACTTACCTAACCTCGTTGTTGAAGTAGAAAAAAAACGTTAGATACCAAACCCGTTCACAGGGTTGGTTAACTTTTGAGGTACCTCAGGTCTCCAACTTAATTCGGGTAAATCCGGTTTTCGTTTTAATGTGCTTCAAAGCTGAAACAATTTGCTGAACTCATTAGAATGAGATGTTCTGGCGCCGCTCAGGGAGTTTAGTGTGTTAACGGAGGACCTGGTAGCTTAGAACTGTTTATCATAAATATCAAGAGATACAGACAGTGGAATGAGACTGTAAACATACTGTAATCGTATTCACACACAGTACAAACCTTTCATCTCTATGGCCTGTGACACTGCTATCATCAGCCTTGTAACAGACTCTGAAGTGTTACGGAGTCTGGTTAGTATGAAGTCAATGGGTACGTTCCAAATTGAGCCCTATTCTCTATATATTGCATTGCTTTTGCTTTTGACCGGAGCCCAACCACCGATGGAAGTTTCCCTTTTTTTCCAAACATGCCATCAAACTCCTGTCAGAGACCTGCGTAGACAAACAGTGCTTCATGTTGTTGTTTGATAACTCTTCCAGGTTGTATTCTAGGCCTGTGTTTATACTGTCTTGTGGAAAACTTTACTTTTCAAAAGCCTCCACTCCAGCGGGATCTAACGATTCTGTCTGACAATGAATGTCAGTGCACACTGGGTATTTTCTGAGTCCATCAGGCACTGCAGCGGAAATAACAACCTAACGCTTGATGCTATTTTAAGTTTTCATTGTTAGGGATAGAAACAAACACACAAAGACACATGAACTGGCACGCACACACGCACGCACGCACACGCACACACGCACACACACACGCACACACCCACGCACACACCCACGCACGCACGCACACGCACACACACACACACGCACACGCACACGCACCCACGCACACACACACACACACACACACACACACACACACACAGACACCATGTAGCCAGCCTGCCTCATTAAACGTTGCTATGCATAATTCATTGTTGATGATTAGCATGAGTGGGTGTGTGTGCGAGTGTGTGTGTGTGTTGTGTATGTGTATCATTTTAAGGTCCTCCGCAAAGTTAACGAGGAGAGGATTGTGAAGAGGACAAGATGAGAACTTAATTAGTCATTGTTAGCCACTCAGACTGCGTGTATGTCCCAAATGGCTCCCTATTCCCTTTATAGTTCACTACATTTGGACAGAGCCATATAGGCCAAGGTATAAAGAAGTGCACTAAATAGGGAATAGGCTGCCATTTGTGATGCTATGATATTAGCATGCACTGTAGGTGAAAAGTAGCCTTATTATGAAAATACATCCGAGAATTACAGTCAGTAACCCCTAGTCCCACCACTAGTCTTACAATCAGTTACCCTCCCTCCCTAGTCCCACCACTAGTCTTACAATCAGTAACCCTCCCTCCCTAGTCCCACCACTAGTCTTACAGTCAGTAACCCTCCCTCTCTAGTCCCACCACTAGTCTTACAGTCAGTAACCCTCCCTCCCTAGTCCCACCACTAGTCTTACAGTCAGTAACCCTCCCTCCCTAGTCCCACCACTAGTCTTACAGTCAGTAACCCTACCTCTATAGTCCTACCACTAGTCTTACAATCAGTAACCCTCCCTCTCTAGTCCTACCACTAGTCTTACAGTCAGTAACCCTCTAGTCCTACCACTAGTCTTACAGTCAGTAACCCTCTCTAGTCCCACCACTAGTCTTACAGTCAGTAACCCTCTAGTCCTACCACTAGTCTTACAGTCAGTAACCCTCCCTCCCTAGTCCCACCACTAGTCTAACAGTCAGTAACCCTCCCTCCCTAGTCCCACCACTAGTCTTACAGTCAGTAACCCTCCCTCCCTAGTCCCACCACTAGTCTTACAGTCAGTAACCCTCCCTCCCTAGTCCCACCACTAGTCTTACTGTCAGTTACCCTCCCTCCCTAGTCCCCCCTCTAGTCTTACAGTCAGTAACCCTCCCTCTATAGTCCCACCACTAGTCTTACAGTCAGTAACCCTCCCTCCCTAGTCCTACCACTAGTCTTACAGTCAGTAACCCTCTAGTCCTACCACTAGTCTTACAGTCAGTAACCCTCCCTCTCTAGTCCTACCACTAGTCTTACAGTCAGTAACCCTACCTCTATAGTCCTAACACTAGTCTTACAGTCAGTAACCCTCTCGAGTCCTACCACTAGTCTTACAATCAGTAACCCTCCCTCTCTAGTCCTACCACTAGTCTTACAATCAGTAACCCTCCCTCTATAGTCCCACCACTAGTCTTACAGTCAGTAACCCTCCCTCCCTAGTCCCACCACTAGTCTTACAGTCAGTAACCCTCCCTAGTCCCACCACTAGTCTTACAGTCAGTAACCCTCCCTCTATAGTCCTAACACTAGTCTTACAGTCAGTAACCCTCCCTCTCTAGTCCTACCACTAGTCTTACAGTCAGTAACCCTCCCTCTATAGTCCCACCACTAGTCTTACAGTCAGTAACCCTACCTCCCTAGTCCCACCACTAGTCTTACAGTCAGTAACCCTAACTCTATAGTCCTACCACTAGTCTAACAGTCAGTAACCCTCCCTCCCTAGTCCTACCACTAGTCTTACAATCAGTAACCCTCCCTCTCTAGTCCCACCACTAGTCTTACAGTCAGTAACCCTCCCTCTCTAGTCCTACCACTAGTCTTACAGTCATTAACCCTCCCTCTCTAGTCCTACCACTAGTCTTACAATCAGTAACCCTCTAGTCCCACCACTAGTCTAACAGTCAGTAACCCTCCCTCTCTAGTCCTACCACTAGTCTAATAGTCAGTAACCCTCCCTCTCTAGTCCTACCACTAGTCTTATAGTCAGTAACCCTCTAGTCCTACCACTAGTCTTACAATCAGTAACCCTACCTCTCTAGTCCCACCACTAGTCTTACAGTCAGTAACCCTCCCTCCCTAGTCCTACCACTAGTCTTACAGTCAGTAACCCTCCCTCTCTAGTCCCACCACTAGTCTTACAGTCAGTAACCCTCCCTCTCTAGTCCTACCACTAGTCTCACAGTCAGTAACCCTCCCTCTCTAGTCCTACCACTAGTCTTACAGTCAGTTACCCTCTAGTCCCACCACTAGTCTTACAGTCAGTAACCCTCCCTCTCTAGTCCCACCACTAGTCTTACAGTCAGTAACCCTCCCTCTCTAGTCCCACCACTAGTCTTACAATCAGTAACCCTCCCTCTCTAGTCCCACCACTAGTCTTACAGTCAGTAACCCTCCCTCTCTAGTCCTACCACTAGTCTAATAGTCAGTACCCACCCTCTAGTCCCACCACTAGTCTTACAGTCAGTAACCCTCCCTCTCTAGTCCTACCACTAGTCTTACAGTCAGTAACCCTCTAGTCCCACCACTAGTCTTACAGTCAGTAACCCTCCCTCTCTAGTCCTACCACTAGTCTTACAGTCAGTTACCCTCCCTCTCTAGTCCTACCACTAGTCTAATAGTCAGTAACCCTCCCTCTCTAGTCCCACCACTAGTCTTACAGTCAGTAACCCTCCCTCTCTAGTCCTACCACTAGTCTTACAGTCAGTAACCCTCCCTCTCTAGTCCTACCACTAGTCTAACAGTCAGTAACCCTCCCTCTCTAGTCCCACCACTAGTCTAATAGTCAGTAACCCTCCCTCTCTAGTCCCACCACTAGTCTTACAGTCAGTAACCCTCCCTCTCTAGTCCTACCACTAGTCTTACAGTCAGTAACCCTACCTCTCTAGTCCCACCACTAGTCTTACAGTCAGTAACCCTCCCTAGTCCCACCACTAGTCTTACAATCAGTAACCCTACCTCTCTAGTCCCACCACTAGTCTTACAGTCAGTAACCCTCCCTCCCTAGTCCCACCACTAGTCTTACAGTCAGTAACCCTCTAGTCCTACCACTAGTCTCACAGTCAGTAACCCTCCCTCCCTAGTCCCACCACTAGTCTTACAGTCAGTAACCCTCTAGTCCTACCACTAGTCTCACAGTCAGTTACCCCCTCTAGTCCTACCACTAGTCTTACAATCAGTTACCCTCTAGTCCCACCACTAGTCTTACAGTCATTAACCCTACCTCTCTAGTCCCACCACTAGTCTTACAGTCAGTAACCCTCCCTCCCTAGTCCCACCACTAGTCTCACAGTCAGTTACCCTCCCTCTCTAGTCCCACCACTAGTCTTACAGTCAGTAACCCTCCCTCCCTAGTCCTACCACTAGTCTCACAGTCAGTTACCCCCTCTAGTCCTACCACTAGTCTTACAATCAGTTACCCTCTAGTCCCACCACTAGTCTTACAGTCAGTAACCCTCCCTCCCTAGTCCCACCACTAGTCTCACAGTCAGTTACCCCCTCTAGTCCTTCGTCTAGTCTTACAGTCAGTAACCCTCCCTCCCTAGTCCCACCACTAGTCTTACAGTCAGTAACCCTCCCTCCCTAGTCCCCCCTCTAGTCTTACAGTCAGTAACCCTCCCTAGTCCCACCACTAGTCTTACAATCAGTAACCCTCCCTCCCTAGTCCCCCCTCTAGTCTTACAGTCAGTAACCCTCCCTAGTCCCACCACTAGTCTTACAATCAGTAACCCTCCCTCCCTAGTCCCCCCTCTAGTCTTACAGTCAGTAACCCTCCCTAGTCCCACCACTAGTCTTACAATCAGTAACCCTCCCTCTCTAGTCCTACCACTAGTCTCACAGTCAGTTACCCCCTCTAGTCCTTCGTCTAGTCTTACAGTCAGTAATATATCTGAGAGTAATACCAAAAATCTCCAACAGTAATACCTAATATTGTCAATAGTAATACCTAATTTCTCCAACAGTAATGGGCTCCGAATTCCGCGCAGGTCTTCTTCGGGACCGCAGGAGGTTTAATCCTAGTAAAAATTCCCTGTTTTAGGTCAGTTAGGATCACCACGTTATTTTAAGAATGTGAAATGTCAGAATAATAGTAGAGAGAATTATTTATTTCAGTTATTATTTCTTTCATCACATTCCCAGTGGGTCAGAAGTTTACATACACTCAATTAGCATTTGGTAGCATTGCCTTTAAATTGTTTAACTTGGGTCAAACGTTTCAGATAGTCTTCCACAAGCTTCAAACAATAAGTTGGTTGATTTTTGGCCCATTCCTCCTGACAGAGCTGGTGTAACTGAATCAGGTTTGTAGGCCTCCTTGCTTGCACATGCTTTTTCTGTCACGTCTGCTCCCATTCCCCCTCCCTGGCGCTCGAGGGCACCAGGCTACCCGTCATCATACACACCTGTTACCAACATTACTCGCAGCTGCGCTCATTGGACTCACCTGGACTCCATCACTTTGTTGATTACCCCCTGTATATCTTTCTGTTCCTTGGTTGTGTTCCCTGTGTTATTATTGTTTATGTTATGTGTTCCTGTCCAGACGCTGTTCCTGTTCCATTTCATGTCCGTCAGTTAATAAACCTTCACTCCCTGTACGTTCTCTCATCTAATGTGTCATTCCCTTACATTTTCAATTCTGCCCACACATTTTCTATAGGATTGAGGTCAGGGCTTTGTGATGTCCACTACAATACCTTGACTTTGTTGTCCTTAAGTCATTTTTGCCACACTTTGGAAGTATGCTTGGGGTCATTGTCCATTTGGAAGACCCATTTGTGACCAAGCTTTAACTTCCTGACTGATGTCTTGAGATGTTGCTTCAATATATCCACATAATGTTCCTACCTCATAATGCCCCCTATTTTGTGAATTGCACCAGTCCCTCCTGCAGCAAAGTACCCCCACAACATGATGCTGCCACCCCCGTGCTTCACGGTTGGGATGGTGTTCTTCGGCTTGCAAGCCTCCCCCTTTTTCCTCCAAACATAACGATGGTCATTATGGCCAAACAGTTATTTTTCTGTTTCATCACACCAGAGGACATTTCTCCAAAAAAGTACGATCTTTGTCCCCATGTGCAGTTGCAAACCGTAGTCTGTCTTTTTTATGGCAGTTTTGGAGCAGTGGCTTCTTCCTTGCTGAGCGGCCTTTCAGGTTATGTGGATATAGGACTCGTTTTACTGTGGATATGGATACCTTGTACCTGTTTCCTCCAGTATCTTCACAAGGTTCTTTGCTGTTGTTCTGGGATTGATTTGCACTTTTCGCACCAAAATACGTTCATCTCTAGGAAACAGAACGCATCTCCTTCCTGAGCAGTATGACGGCTGCGTGGTCCCATGGTGTTTATACTTGCATACTTTGTATGTACAGATGAACGTGGTATTTTCAGGCATTTGAAAATTGCTCCCAAGGATGAACCAGAAATGTAGAGGTCCACAATTATTTTTCTGAGGTCTTGGCTGATTTCTTTTGATTTTCCCATGATGTCAAGCAAAGAGGCATTGAGTTTGAAGGTAGGCCTTGAAAAACATCCACAGGTACACCTCCAATTGACTCAAATTATGTCAATTAGCCTATCAGAACCTTCTAAAGCCATGACATCATTTTCTGGACTTTTCCAAGCTGTTTGAAGGCACAGTCAACTGTATGTAAACTTCTGACCCACTGGAATTTTAATAAAGTGAATTATAAAGTAAAATAATCTGTCTGTAAACAATTGTTGGAAAAATTACTTGTGTCATGCACAAAGTAGATGTCCTAACCGACTTGCCAAAACTATAGTTTGTTAACAAGAAATTTGTGGAGTGGTTAAAAAACGAGTTTTAATGTCTCCAGCCGAAGTGTATGTAAACTTCAGACTTAAACTGTATATAGCACGCAGCGTAACAGCTGCACCAACGCATAGGTACTCACACGACCAACGGACATGGGAACAATAACCGACAAAGACAGAGGGAACAGAGGGCACATATATAACATACTAATCAGGGGAAATGGGAACCAGGTGTGTGTAATCAAACATTCCGGGGTTAATGATAATGAATCCCGTTCAGTGAAGCCTAGAAGCCGGTGACGTAGACCTCCAGAACTGGTGAACAGAATGAACATCAGTACCGCGGGGATCCGTGAAAACAGCAGGACGATTGGAATGCTGTGACCAAGAGATTGTGAGTTCGTTGTCTCTAATTGGAGATCATATTTAAGTAGGGGTTTTTCTTCCTGGGTTTTGTGGGTTATTATATTTTGAGTAGTGTTTGTTTCTCTCTGCGTCACGGTTTGTTGTTTTGTCATATTCAGTTGTTTCACGGATTAAATAAAATGGGGAACTACAACCACGCTGCGCTTTGTTCTGATCCTTTCAACAGCCGTGACACCCGGGGGGGGGGGGGGGGGGGGGGGGGGGAACCTAATAGCTCCAACAGTGCAGTAATACGTAATAACTACAACAGTAATACGTAATAACTACAACAGTAATACCTAATAAAGTATTTCCCTGTAGCTCAGTTGGTAGAGCATGGTGTTTGCAACGCCAGGGTTGTGGGTTCGATTCCCACGGGGGGCCAGCACAGAAAAAAAATGTATGAAATTGTATGAAATGTATGCATTCACTACTGTAAGTCGCTCTGGATAAGAGCGTCTGCTAAATGACTAAAATGTAAATGTAATATCTCCAACAGTAATATCTAATATATTCAAAGGTATTAACTACAACAGTGCAGTAATACCTAATATATTCAAAAGTATTAACTAATAACTACAACAGTGCAGTAATACCTAATATCTCCAACAGTAATACCTAATAGATTCAAAGGTATTAACTAATAACTACAACAGTGCACTAATACCTAATAACTCCAACAGTAATACCTAATATATTCAAAAGTATTAACTAATAACTACAACAATGCAGTAATACGTAATACCTCCAACAGTAATACCTAATATATTCAAAAGTATTAACTAATAACTACAACAGTACAGTAATACCTAATATCTCCAACAGTAATACATAATATCCCAAATGTATCTATGATGTGTCTGTAGGAATGTGTTGCTTATCTATGATGGTGTCTGCAGGAATGTTACTTATCTATGATGGTGTCTGTAGGAATATGTTGCTTATCTTGTTGGAAAGCAACGTCTGTCCTTCTACAAGCATGTAGTTGTGCCCACAGGAGTCAGGCTGTTAAAATGAATGTCTTTTCCCAGTATCCTGAATAGGTGATACCAGCTAATGAACACATTAAGTCCAGACTAATACGTGACAATATGTCGGTAATTGGAAGTAATTTGGGACTCTTAGAATGCATAACGTAGAGGCTGCAGACTTTTATCTCCTGCGTCTAGACAAATAAACAAGGTGATATTTGAAGAGTGTTGTGATTTCTTTCTCCGTTGGTGAAAATGTGCTCCAGTTTTTGGTTTGAAGCCCCTATGAAAAACAACAGTTATAGAATGTCAAAGAGAGTGAATGAGAGAGAGAGAGAGAGAGAGAGAGAGAGAGAGAGAGAGAGAGAGAGAGAGAGAGAGAGAGAGAGAGAGAAAGAGAAAGTGTGATTTTCAATGTTCCAGATATTTCTCCTCTCTAATTAGTGTTGCTAGGCATTGCTAGGTGCTTTAAATAAAACAGGAAAAAGAGATATCTAGCGCCTCTCAGATTTACTATTTATAAAGGATGAAGGATGAGACAGAGCAATTATTAGCTTTCTTAAACATCGTTTACGATTCACGCAGGCCTTTGATAATGCAGGAAGGTTGTTTTTAATGGCGTAGATCAAAGGACATCACATCCTCAGTGGTCCAGTGTTTAAACAGACTGTATTAAATAAATCACATCCTCAGTGGTCCACTGTTTAAACAGACTGTATTAAATAAATCACATCCTCAGTGGTCCACTGTTTAAACAGACTGTATTAAATAAATCATTAATAAAACACTGTGATAGTAGACCAGAGGCCTCAGGTTTCATCCCTGCAGAGGGACAAGTAAATATTAGACTTGTGTGTGTGTGTGTGTGTGTGTGTGTCATTCTGTACGTGTGTGCTTCTTTAGTGCTCATAGTGTTTATTAGTTGTGCTATGGTTGTTGTGATGTGTTTCTTCTCTCTCTGTCAATATAAATGCTTCATTAACATTACAGTGATGGGAGTCTTGAGGCTTTTGGGGTTTGTCCCTGTAGAAAGACACATAAACAGAAGAAAGAGTTCTTCATTAGTGTGCTAACAGTTGTTTGCTCTACTTAGGAAAAAAATATATAAAAAAAGAAAATGCCTCAGGTTGATAATAAAGTCACAGTGATAATCCTTTGATTTAGTCCCCAAAGAAAGAGATTTAAACATCGAGATGATGCTCCAGTTTGCTATAGTAACTAATATGTATACGCTCTGCTTTAAAATACTTTGCTCTGTTTCACAAATAAAATATAGATACTTCAGGTTGGCAATAACATCCCAATGATCGCCCAGGGCCTTTGAGTTGAAGAAAGAAGCAAACATAAAATGTTGTTCATTAGATGAGCCCAAACAAACTGTCATTTGTTTTTAGAAAAAGCAAACACTTGCAGTTGCAGTTAAATGGTCCAGTGGGGGACATTCTCAAGAGAAATTATTAAGGAGAGTACATTAGGCTTCTGAAATGAAGTTCTGAGCTGACAGTCCTTTGCTCCAAAAAAAAATTAATTAAATTTTTTTTTTAAAAGCATTGCATTAAGAAAATAGTCCCAGTTAGACACTACATCAATCAAAGCAATATGCCTGACCTGCCACTGGCTTGTCATGTCTGGACACCATGGCCTTCCCGGCAAGCCAATCATTTCATTTAAAGCCAAAGTCTCCATTTCGTGTCAAGCAGTGTGGTGGACAGTGTGCTAATTGGTGATCGGTTCGTCGGCCTGCCAGTGCGGTGAGTGTGCTGATTGCTTTCTCTGCTCATCCGTTGCTAATGCCAGTTCGTGTCACCACAGTAACACTGAAGGTGCCAACTATCAACTTGAGTACGCTAAAGTGCCGTGTGTGTGTGTGCGTGTTTGTGTCCGTGCATGCGTACATGTGTGTGTGGGCGTGTGCGTGTGTAGACGATCAATCTGAGCTGGGTGAGATGCTTTCGAAATCCTTAACCACAGGGCTGATGTTGATAACTAAAGCGAAAACGATCACTCTGCAGCAGTCTTGTCTTTCAGTGTGTGTGTGTGTGTGTGGTGTGTGTGTGTGTGTGTGTGTGTGTGTGTGTGTGTGTGTGTGTGTGTGTGTGTGTGTGTGTGTGTGTGTGTGTGTGTTGGGTTATTTTAGTACATGGATTGAAGGTTGAAAAGGCAGCAGATTACAGGGTTATATATATATATATTCCATAATGAACAGAAACACCTATTCAATAAGAAGCAGATTAGACTCCCATCAACAAGATTCTGCTCTCAGCTTAGAAAAAGTTAATGGGATTTTGCTGAGCTATCTAAATAATGCTGAACCTAACATTTTGTCTGATTGTCTGTTTTTATAAATTTACCAAGGCACTAGGTCCTCTAAAACTACAGAACTAGACATAACAAGATGGCCGGCCTATTTCTAGATCCTAGAAACATTGTTTGGTGTGTTATTTCTTACATTATTTGTTCAGAATGTTTCCTGCATTATTACCTACAGCCGAAAATAACTTTTGGATATTAGATCGGTCGGTCACTAATTTCTACCAGAAATTCGACTTCCCTGAATTGGATCCTTTGTTTGAACTCGCTGAGGCAAAATGATGTGGATATATTGAAGCAACATCCCAAGACATCAGTCAGGAAGTTAAAGCTTGGTCCCAAATGGACAATGACTCCAAGCACACTTCCAAAGTTGTGTCAAATGGCTTAAGGACAACAAAGTCAAGGTATTGAGGTGGCCATCACAAAGCCCTGACCTCAGTCCTATAGAAAATTTGTGGGCAGAACTGAAAAAGCGTGTGCGAGCAAGGAGGCCAACAAACCTGACTCAGTTACACCAGCTCTGTCAGGAGGAATGGGCCAAAATTCACCCAACTTATTGTGGGAAGCTTGTGGAAGGCTACCTGAAATGTTTGACCCAAGTTAAACAATTTAAAGGCAATGCTACCAAATACTAATTGAGTGTATGTAAACTTCTGACCCACTGGCAATGTGATGAAAGAAATAAATGCTGAAATAAATCATTCTCTCTAGTATTATTCTGACATTTCACATTCTTAAAATAAAGTGGTGTGCCTAACTGACCTAAGACAGGGAATTCTTACCAGGATTAAATGTCAGGAATTTTGGAAAACTGAGTTTAAATGTATTTGGCTAAGGTGTATGTAAACTTCTGACTTCAACTGTATATATATATAAAATATATATATATATATATATAATCTTTTAATAATATAGTTTCCTTTATTATTTCCGGTAATCCCTACCACCCCTTCACTAATTACATTTTACATATTCAGCAGACACTCTTATCCAGAGCAACTTATAGTAGTGAATGCATACATTTCCTAAAAAAAAAAGTTCCATACTGGTCACCCATGGGAACTGAACCCACAACCCTGGTGTTACAAACACCATGCTCTACAGACTGAGCCACACAGGACCGAGGTAATTGTAAACTAATAAACAATAACACTTAGGCTTCTACTTCCAGCTTATACATACTATAGACATTTTATGGACATAATCTATTTTACAATAGTTATATTTTGTTTATTTTTAGTCCTGGCCTTCCTCTATTTCTGATGTCCATCCAGTTTGATTTCTACTTGCCATATATTTTTAACTGTAGTATTTCAGAAAAGTTCTGAACCTATATAGCTTTTACAGACACAGTATATTTTACATTTGTGCTAAAAGTATTATTATATTATTGATCTATTGACTATGACTTTTCAAATCATCCAGTATTGCTATCTGCAGTGTTAGCTCCAGGTAAATGTTGCAATTCTTCAGCCATTCCTGGATCTGTGACCAAAAATGAGCTACATATGGACATTACAAAAACAAATGATCTTCTCTGTAATGCGTGTATATGGGAGGCGAAGTCAAGTCCAGGAGAGCGGAGTATAATAAACAGCCACATTTTAATACCGGTTACCAAATGACAGCACATAACACATACAAGTGCCAAAAACACGGTCTAAAACAAAAGTGCAACTCCTGACAAATAATTCACGTAACAAATAACAATCACTCACAAATACAACATGGGGAACAGAGGGTTAAATAATGAACAAGTGATTAGTGAGTGAAGCCAGGTGTGATGAGACAAAGACAGAACAAATGGAAAATGAAAAGTGGATCGGCGGTGGCTAGAAAGCCGGTGACGTCGACCGCCGAACGTCGCCCGAACAAGGAGAGGGACCGACTTCGGCGGAAGTCATGACATCCTCGCAGCAAAATCTGCAGAATTGGGAAGGTTGTATCCCCCATATACATAACATTCTATTGGTTGCAAGAAATTCGTATAATAATTTAAATGTAAAAATGTTAAGTTCTACGTATCAATTCATAAACCTTGTGCCATGGAATCAGTGAAATCTCTTCCCAACTATTTTGCAACCTATATCACACGGCTGTACATTTATTGGTCCTTAAATGAAACTGGTATATATTTTTATTTATCACAATTTTCTGACTAAAGAGTTAATCAGGGTAAACTGGGATATGACTAAGGAGTTAATCAGGGTAAACAGGGATATGACTAAAGGGATTTTTCTACAAATAGACAGGTATTTTCCATAAATTGGAGTGAGATAATTTCTTTCTTTTGGGATTTGTATACAGAGTATGTCAGACCGTTTTATTGGTAAACTACACAGTGTAATGTAAAAGTTTTATTTTTATTGTGATTCAATACGTAAATATAGTACACTGATCATAATTTGGTTTTAATCCAGAGAGGTCAGAAAAAGTATCTAGATCCTCTATGAGGCTGTGGAGGGATTCTAATTCTAAAAGTATCTAGATCCTCTATGAGGCTGTGGAGGGATTCTAATTCTAAAAGTATCTAGATCCTCTATGAGGCTGTGGAGGGATTCTAATTCTAAAAGTATCTAGATCCTCTATGAGGCTGTGGAGGGATTCTAATTCTAAAAGTATCTAGATCCTCTATGAGGCTGTGGAGGGATTCTAATTCTAAAAGTATCTAGATCCTCTATGAGGCTGTGGAGGGATTCTAATTCTAAAAGTATCTAGATCCTCTATGAGGCTGTGGAGGGATTCTAATTCTAAAAGTATCTAGATCCTCTATGAGGCTGTGGAGGGATTCTAATTCTAAAAGTATCTAGATCCTCTATGAGGCTGTGGAGGGATTCTAATTCTAAAAGTATCTAGAACCTCTATGAGGCTGTGGAGGGATTCTAATTATAAAAGTATCTAGATCCTCTATGAGGCTGTGGAGGGATTCTAATTCTAAAAGTATCTAGATCCTCTATGAGGCTGTGGAGGGATTCTAATTCTAAAAGTATCTAGATCCTCTATGAGGCTGTGGAGGGATTCTAATTCTAAAAGTATCTAGATCCTCTATGAGGCTGTGGAGGGATTCTAATTCTAAAAGTATCTAGATCCTCTATGAGGCTGTGGAGGGATTCTAATTCTAAAAGTATCTAGACCCTCTATGAGGCTGTGGAGGGATTCTAATTCTAAAAGTAACTAGATCCTCTATGAGGCTGTGGAGGGATTCTAATTCTAAAAGTAACTAGATCCTCTATGAGGCTGTGGAGGGATTCTAATTCTAAAAGTATCTAGATCCTCTATGAGGCTGTGGAGGGATTCTAATTCTAAAAGTATCTAGATCCTCTATGAGGCTGTGGAGGGATTCTAATTCTAAAAGTAACTAGATCCTCTATGAGGCTGTGGAGGGATTCTAATTGTGGATTTAATGAATCACCAGCGCAAAATTACACCTTTGTTTTTAAGCCCTGGATTTCTAGCCCCTTGATATTATTGTTGGATCGGATTTTTAACAACTAACGTTTCGATGGCAAAAATAAATAGATAGTGGACAATGTTGTTTTACTCCTCTAGACAGTTTAAAACTTTCTGAGAAGTAGCCATTATTTACTATTTTACACCTAGGGTTACTATACATAACTTTAACCCATTTTATAAGAGATTCTCCAAAATGGAACTAATCCAGGCGTTTATATATAAGCTCCAGTCGTACTTTATCAAAGGCATTTTCAACATCAGCTATGAGTACCAGGCCTGGTTTCCCAGATTTATATTATCCTTATATTATTTCCAATGTATCTTCTATGTATAAAATCTGTTTGATCAGGATGAATAATATTGGAAAATACCTTTTTAATTCCATGCGCTTCACATTTAGCAAACATTTTTTGCATCACAACACTGAAGTGTAAGAGTCCTCCAATTTCTTTTAATGGACAGAAAAAACAACTTGTTCTGAACAGGCTATGTCACACTTACAGGCACCATCATTTCTCCCCATTGGCATATAATATCATAACAATGTATAATATGGATGTTTTTTACAGACATCCAAATGTTCACAGTAACTGGACAAAGATCCAGTATAAAGAGAGAGTGAGACTGTACACTCACCGTTATACCGCTCCCCAATAGGTCTATGAAGTACGAACATATTCAGAACCATCTTACAGATCAGATCACATTCACACTTCTCCAGAAGTTGCATTGCGAGCGCTCCACAGACATTGTCACCATAGTATCAGGAAGGTGAATCATTCTAATAACTTTGGTTTTTATAATAAAATTAAACAAAAAACAAGCAATCTGTTGTTGTTGTTTTTTAGTTTTTTTACAACAGCAACAACAATAAATACATGTAAAATGTAATGATGTCATAAAATTGTCAGGATAAAAAAAAAAAGACAGACATTGCTGTTGACCAGTCTTCGTTATAGTAGGCCTAAGGGAGGGCTTGGGATTGGAACATATGAAATGGAAAACAATACATTTTTTACAGGTTACAGATAACTTCTAAATACGAGGTTCACCGATATTCACTGAACGTTCTCATCTCTCTGTTTCACTGGTCTAACATCTATTATCTCTGTTTCACTGGTCTAACATATATTATCTCTGTTTCACTTCATCTATTCACTGTGGAGGGAGGAAGAGGAGATAATCTCAGACAAAAACTCCCAGCAGACTAATGTTTTTCTCTGTCCTCTTTCTGTCTAAGTCTGACAGTGTGCTTTCTCCACTAGTCTTTCTGTGTGTGTGTGTGTGTGTGTGTGTGTGTGTGTGTGTGTGTGTGTGTGTGTGTGTGTGTGTGTGTGTGTGTGTGTGTGTGTGTGTGTGTCTGTGTGTGTGTGTGTGAGAGCTTGTGGAGTGTGTGTGTGTGTGTGTGTGTGTGTGTGTGTGTGTGTGTGTGTGTGTGTGTGTGTGTGTGTGTGTGTGTGTGTGTGTGTGTGTGTGTGTGTGTGTGTGTGTGTGTGTGTGTGAGAGAGTGAGAGTTTGTGGAGTGTGTGTGTGTGTGTGTGTGTGTGTGAGAGCTTGTGGAGTGTATGTGTGTAGTGTGTGTGTGTGTGTGTGTGTGTGTGTGTGTGTGTGTGTGTGTGTGTGTGTGTGTGTGTGTGTGTGTGTGTGTGTGTGTGTGTGTGTGTGTGTGTGTGAGAGAGAGAGTGAGAGCTTGTGGGTGTGTGTGTGTGTGTGTGTGTGTGTGTGTGTGTGTGTGTGTGTGTGTGTGTGTGTGTGTGTGTGTGTGTGTGTGTGTGTGCAATGACAAAAGAATCGGGGGACTTACATCCAATTAGGAAGACAGAACCATCTTTACATTCAACCTATGAACAATCTTGGACACACACACACACACACACACACACACACACACACACACACACACACACACACACACACACACACACACACACACACGCACACACGCGCACACACACACATTTATGTTGACATACCAAATATAAATGTGATGTGGGGTTATTGCCAGGTACTGGGTTTAAAAATTGACATGGTCTCACCAGAAAATGTAAATTACGCAAACTTATATTTCAACATTGCAGGAAGTCTCTGTGGGACCGGGTGGCAGTTAATGTCAAAGCAGGATATTCAGCGGACAAGTAATATTTTACATATTATTATCTCTGATGTACATATTATATCTCTACACTTTAATTAAACCGGTAGTTACACAGTTTCACAGAAAGGATGTGTCCTAAATGTTACCCATACATTATTTATTTTGAGGTTCAATATTACTTTGTTGACAACATTTGAACGAGACATGCATCAAATCTACTTCTCAGTACACCATCCATTTCTACTTTGCTTGTCTTTTGAAACAGTGTCGTCATCATTTCCTGATACATAATTACCAAACAAAATGACAGCTCCACAGCTCTAGGAGCCTGATAACTTTTCTGTGCCACCTTAAAAAGGTTATGTCCCAAATAGCACCCATATAGCCCCAGTAGTACACTATATAGGGAGTAGGAAGCCATTTCGGACGCGACTTCAGATAAATCCGACTGCTGACGTGACATTCCTCCTTCTTCGCCCCCGAAGATAATTTTTGAGTGAGTTTTTCCTCTCCTGAATTCTATTAGCAAGCGGCTCGGGCAACTAATTGCTAACTTTAAAAGGTCAGACTTAATTTCCAGCAGGAGGATAATAAAAGAAGATTCTGTACACTCCCAAGGCCTTATTACCGCAAACAAGGCCTCACCGGATAAAAGTTTACTTCATGTGTAGCGTGTGTTTGTCTGTGTGAAATAAAATTGTATTGGTTGAGTACACATACAGTATTTGTAGCTAAATGGGTGTAGCAAAAGGCTTGTGTTCCTAGATTAAATAGTGCAGTAATATCTAACAATACACAATAAAACACAAATACAAAAGTAAAAGAATGGAATTAAGAAATATAGAAATTTTAGGATGAGCAATGTCAGAGTCCGGAGTATATATATATATAAACAGCACCAGTCAAAAGTTTGGACACACCTACTCATTGAAGGGTTTTTCTTTATTTTTACTATTTTCAACATTGTTGAATAATAGTAAAGACATCAAAACTGTGAAATAACACATATGGAATCATGTAGTAACCAAAAAAGTATCAAACAAATCAAAATATATTTTAGGTTCTTCAAAGTAGACACTTTTTGCCTTGAAGACAGCTTTGCACACTCTCGGCATTCTCTCTACCAGCTTCATGAGGAATGCTTTTCCAACAGTTTTGAAGGAGTTCTCACATATGCTGAGCACTTGTTGGCTGCTTTTCCTTCAGTTTGCAGTATAAATCATAAATCATCCCATACCATCTCAATTGGGTTGAGGTCAGGGGATTGTGGAGGCCAGGTCATCTAATGCAGCACTCCATCACTCTCCTTCTTGGTCAAATAGCCCTTACACAGCCTGGAGGTGTGTTGGGTCATTGTCCTGTTGAAAAACAAATGATAGTCCCTCTATGTTCAAACCAGATGTGATGGTGTATCGCTGCAGAATACTGTGGTAGCCATGCTGGTAGACCTTCTATGGGATCAGTGTCCCTTCCACGGGACGGTTGAGCTAACGTAGGCAAATGTGATTAACATGAGATTGTAAGTAACAAGAACATTTGCCAGGACATAGAAATATCTGATAATGGCTGAAAGCTTAAATTCTTGTTAATGTAACTGCACTGTCCAATTTACAGTAGCTTTTACAGTGAAATAATACCAAGCTATTATTTAAGGGGAATGCACAATTTTGAATATAAAAAGTTATTAATAAACAAATTAGGCATATTTGGGCAGTCTTGATACACAATTTTGAACAGAAATGCAATGGTTCAGTGAATCAGCGCATAAACTGCTGCCATCTAGTGGACAAAATGTATATCGCACCTGGGCTGGAATAATACATTATGGCCTTTCGCTTGCATTTCAAAGATGATGGTACAAACAAAACAACAGAATGGTTGGTTTTTTCTTTGTATTATCTTTTACCAGATTTATTGTGTTATATTTTCATACATTCCTTTCACATTTCCACAAACTTCAAAGTGTTTCCTTTCAAATGGTACCAAGAATATGCAAATCCTTGCTTCAGGTCTTGAGCTACAGGCAGATAGATTTGAGTATGTCATTTCATGCAAAAATTGAAAAAAAGGGACAGATCCTTAAGAGGATGCCTTGAATTCTAAATAAATCACAGACAGTGTCAGCAGCAAAGTGCCCCCACACCATCACACCTCCTCCTCCATGCTTCACGGGGGAACCACACATGCTGAGATCATCCGTTCACCTACTCTGCCTCTCACAATGACACAGCGTTTGGAATAAAACATTTCAAATTTGGACTCATCAGACCAAAGGACATATTTCCACCTGTCTAATGTCCATTGCTCATGTATCTGGGCCCAATTAAGTCTCTTCTTTTTATTGGTTTCCTTTAGTAGTGGTTTCTTTGCAACAATTGGACCATGAAGGTCTGATTCACGCAGTCTCCTCTGAAAAATTAATGTTGAGATGTGTCTGTTACTTGAACTCTGTGAAGCATTTATTTGGGCTGCAATTTCTGAGGCTGGTAACTCTAATGAACATATCCTCTGCAGCAGAGGTAACTCTGGGTCTTCCTTTCCTGTGGCAGTCCTCATGAGAGCTAGTTTCATCATAGCGCTTGACGGTTTTTGAGACTGCACTTAAAGAAACTTTCAAAGTTCTTGAAAGTTTCCGCATTGACTAACCTTCATGTCTTAAAGTAATGATGAACTGTCATTTCTCTTTGCTTATTTGAACTGTTCTTGCCATAATATGGACTTGGTCTTTTACCAAATAGGGCTATCTTCTGTATACCACCCTTACCTTGTCAGAACACAACTGATTGGCTCGAACGCATTAAGAAGGAAAGACATTCCACAAATACATTTTTAACAAGGCACAGCTGTTAATTGAAATACATTCCAGGTGACTACCTCATGAAGCTGGTTGAGAGAATCCCAAGAGTGTGCAAAGCTGTCATCAAGGCAAAGCTGTAGCCTCGTTGATGTGGATGGGGGCATGCTCCCTGTGCTGTCTCCTAAAGCCAACAATCAGCTCCTTCGTTTTGTTGACGTTGAGGGGGAGGGTATTTTCCAAGCTCCACTCCACCAAGGCACTCACCTCTTACCTGTAGACTATCTCGTTGTTGATGGTAGGGCTACCACTGTTGTGTAGTCAGCAAACTTGATGATTGAGTTGGAGACGTCCGTGGCCACGCATTCATGGGTTGACAGCATGCACCCTTGTGGGGTCCCTGGTCCCTGTGTTGATGATCAGCGTTGTGAAAGTGTTGTTGCCTACCTTCACCGCCTGGGAGCGGCCCGTCAGGAAGTCCAAGACACAGTTGCACAGGGCGGGCTTCAGACTCAGTGCTTTCGAGCTTAATGATGATCTTGGAGGGTACTATGGTGTTGAAGGGTGAGTTGTAGTCAATGAACAGCATTCTTACATAGGAATGAATCTTGTCCAGATGGGATAGGGCAGTGTGTAGTGCGATGGCGATTGCGTCATCCGTGTATCTATGGATGAAGTATGCAAATTGCAGTGGGTCTAGAGTGTCGGGTAAGGTGGAGGTGATATGATCCTTAACTAACTTCTCAAAGCATTTTACAATGACAGAAGTGAGTGCTATTAGGCGATAGACATTTAGTTCAGTTACCTTTGCTCTTTTGGGTAAAGGGACAATGGTGGACATCTTGAAGCAAGTGAGGACATTAGACTGCGATAGGGAGAGATGGAATATGTCCGTAAATACTCCGGTCAGCTGTTCTGCGCATGCGCTGAGGATGCGGCTAAGGTTGCCGTTTAAGCCGGCAACCTTGCGAGGGTTAACACGCTTAAATGTCTTACTCATGTTGGCCACGAAGAATGAGAGCTCACGGTACTCAGGAGGCACTACGTTTTCCTCAAAGCGGGCAAAGAAGGTGTTTAGCTTGTCCGGTAGCAAGACAGCGGTGACCGCGACGTGGCTGGTTTTCCCTTCATAATCTGTGATTATCTGGAGTCAAAAGTATGTGGACACCTCTTCAAATTAGTGGATTTTAATCAATTTAAATACATTTGTGGACTCCCACTTATCTTTCTCTCTTGCTTTCCCTCTCTCCCCGCTCTCTCCCCCAACTCGCCTCTCTCTCTCACTCCACTGACTTGTAAAAGTACTTTTGAATTAATAGTTTATGTGGACACCTCTTCAATTTAATGGATTTGGCTATTTCAGCCACACCCGTTGCTGACAGGTGTATAAAATCTATCACACAGCCATGCAATCTCCATAGACAAACATTGACAGTAGAATGGCCCGTACTGAATAGCTCAGTGACTTTCAATTTAGCACCGTCATAGGATGCCACCTTTCCAACAAGTCAGTTTAAACAGTGTTTAAACCCTTTACAATGAAGATCTGTGAAGTTATTTTGATTTTTACAAATTATCTTTGAAAGGCAGGGTCCTGAAAAGGGGACGTTTCTTTTTTTGTTGAGTTTATGTGTATGAGGCACAATCATCATTTAATTTTTTTCTCAGGCTTGGGCTCATAAGCTCTAACATATATATATTTTTTTATTAATCACCGCCTTAGAAAGTGCTGTCCATTTCATTGTGTCAGTCTTTGAAACAACATCCACCATGACCATGTTTTACACTCAGTTTCAACTTGCTGTTGAAACTGATCATTACAGTGAGGTGAATTTTAAAAGCAGGAGATACTGTTTTAATGATAAGTATTTGATGTGATTTTGTATTGATGTCAGAGTGGTTAGAGGGACATTAGAGCCCTGAGTACCAGGCCATTAAGACCTGATGGTTGTTAGTGAGTTGGGTACTACCAAAGCATGTGCAGGTTGCACGCACACACACTCAAGCACACACACACACACACACACTGAGGCTCCATCACATTGTCGGTAATAACGTCTGCTTTGGTGAATACAGTTTTCTGTTTCTTCTTCCCTAAGGGAGTTTGAACGTTCCATATTTCATTGAACAGAGGCTTCTGCTCTATCAGGGGATTTCATTAAGTACAGAGGCTCTACCAGGGAAACAAACCGAAAGTACTTCAAAAGCAGATTCCATTTGACCTGTTCACAGTTCATAGTTCACAGTTCATAGCTGTTGGAGTGGAGAGCCACTTGGCACCTGAAGTCCCCCCAAAAAGATGGAGGCCCTGAGGAGGACCCACGTCTTGCCGGTTCCTGCTCGACTTTGCTTTAGGGCTATTCTTTTCAGTTCAATATTACTTTGTTTGCTCAGAATGTTTGTGCAATCATTTCCTATGACTGGATCATGAATCGGAAGCTACACACTTATCTCTCAGCCTCCCAGACCTGGAATACTATATCAGCCTCCCAGACCTGGAATACTATATCTTTAATACCTTTTACCTGTTGCTGCTGACCAAGATGACCGAAGGCAACGCCAGCGACGAAGAAGAAGTGAAGGGCTGAAAAGAAGAATGGGATGAAGATCAGAGAGAAAAAAACCCATCAAAGAACGGACACATTCAGACGATGTGATGGAACCTCAGTGTGTAACAAGCTGCATATTTGGTGCGCATGCGGCCCTTCCAAATGTAGGCATACCGGTAATTGCCAAAATAAAGGAAACACTTGAGTAAACGAGGGATACAAAAGTATATGTTATGGTGTGGGGTGCATTACCCCGACATGGTTTAGGTCCACTTGTAGAATCTATGGCAAGGCGCATTGACGCTGTTCTGGCATCTTGTGGTGGCCCAATACCCTTTTAACACAATTTATGTTGGTGTTTCCCTTATTTTGGCAAATACCTGTATGTGCTTGTGATAAAACTTAATCCACACTTATTTTTTTATAGTGAAAAAAATATATAAACGCAACATGCAACAATTTCAAAGATTTGACTGAGTTACAGTTTATATGAGGAAGTCAGTCAATTGAAATACATTTATTAGGCCCTAATCTATGGATTTCACATGACTAGGAATACAGATATGCTTTTGTGGGTTACAGATACTTAAAAAAAAATGTCCATCACAATGGGCCTCAGGATCACGTCACAGTATTTCTGTGCATTCAAATTGCCGTCGATAAAATGCAATTGGGTTCATCGTCCGTAGCTAATGCTGCCCATACCATAACCCCACCGCCACCAAGGGGCACTCTGTTCACAATGTTGACATCAGCAAACCGCTCGCCCACACGACGCCATGAGAAGCCGATTGGACATACTGCAAAAATGATCTAAAACGACGTTGAAGGTGGCTTATGGTAGAGAAATGAACATTAAATTCTCTGGCAACAGCTCTGGTGGAAATTCCTGTAGTCAGCATGCCAATTGCACGCTCCCTCAAAACTTGAGACATCTGTGGCATTGTGTTGTGTGACAAAACTGCATATTTTAGAGTGGCCTTTTATTGTCTCCAGCACAAGGTGCACCTGTGTAATGATTCTGCTGTTTAATCATCATCTTGAAATGCCACACGTCAGGTTGATGGATTATCTTGGCAAAGTAGAAATGCTCACTAACAAGGATATAAACAAATTTGTGCATAAAATTTGAGAGAAATAGTATTTTTGTGTGTATGGAACATTTCTGGGATATTTTATTTCAGCTCATGAAACATGGGACTAACATTTTACATACTGCATTCATGTTTTTGTTCAGTGTAAATAAACAACTGATCCTCTGTGGCTAAATTATGCTCTCTGGTGTATTTTGAACATTGAGAGCGGGCGCCTGTGGTTGGATAAAAAAAAGAAATGTATGATGTAATTATTTTATATAAAGAATTGTGTCTCTTGGGCCCCCTACGGGCTTGGGCCGAGCCCCTGACTAACACAATTGACCATTTGCATTTATTTATTATGCAATTAAATTTGTCTTTTTGATGAATTAGCTACCTAATCAAGGCTGGGTTCCCCAGTTAGCCACGTGGGCCCCCTACCTTCTCTCCTCCCCCCATCTGATTATTAGCAGAGCGGCAGCAGGCAGCAGAAGTCTGTCTACACTCATTGAGAGCGGGCTACAATCGACTCTGCTATTTAACCAGATGGCTTTTCCATTATCCATATTGATTGAACGGGCAGCTTATGGTAAGTGTAGGGGGGGGAGTGTACGGTTCCTCATGAACAATTTCTTGTGAACCCCGAAGTTGAAAACATCTCTCGCTCCTGTTCACCCGACCTGGAGTTTCTGATGCTAAAATGCCGACCCCACTATATGTCGAGGATATTGTCTCCTGACCCCTCCTGTCTCAGCCTCCAGTATTTATGCTGCAGTAGTTTATGTGTCGGGGGGCTAGGGTCAGTCTGTTACATCTGGAGTATTTATCTTGTCTTATCCGGTGTCCTGTGTGAATTTAAATATGCTCTCTCTAATTCTCTCTTTCTTTCTTTCTCTCGGAGGACCTGAGCCCTAGGACCATGCCTCAGGACTACCTGGTATGATGACTCCTTGCTGTCCCCAGTCCACCTGGCCGTGCTGCTGCTCCAGTTTCAACTGTTCTGCCTGCGGCTATGGAACCCTGACCTGTTCACCGGACGTGCTACCTGTCCCAGACCTGCTGTCCCAGACCTGCTGGAACCCTGACCTGTTCACCGGACGTGCTACCTGTCCCAGACCTGCTGTTTTCAACTCTCTAGAGACAGCAGGAGCGGTAGAGATACTCTCAAAGATCGGCTATGAAAAGGCCAACTGACACTTACTCTTAAGTTGCTGACTTGTTGCACCCTCGACAACTACTATGATTATTATTATTTGACCATGCTGGTCATTTATGAACATTTGAACATCTTGGCCATGTGCTGTTATAATCTCCACCCGGCACAGCCAGAAGAGGACTGGCCACCCCTCATAGCATGGTTCCTCTCTAGGTTTCTTCCTAGGTTTTGGCCTTTCTAGGGAGTTTTTCCTAGCCACCGTGCTTCTACACCTGCATTGCTTGCTGTTTGGGGTTTAGCCTGGGTTTCTGTACAGCACTTTGAGATATCAGCTGATGTAAGAAGGGCTATATAAATACATTTGATTTGATTTGATATTCAGGTGTATTAATATCACAGCTGTGTACCTACCACCACAAGTAAACATTATGGCAACACTCCGTGGACTGTACAAGAGCATTGGCCAGCAAGAACCTTCTCACCAAGAAGCAGTCTTTATTGTTTCGGGTGATTTTAACCAAGCACATTTAAAACCCTTCCAAAATATCAACATGTATCCTGTCCCATGAGAGACCATGTGTATACAAACATCTGTGAGGCGTACAAAGCCATCCCCCACCCCCACTTCGGCCAATCACATCACGTCTGTCTCTCTGTTCCTACTCCTCGCCTACAAGAAGCAACTCAAGAGGCAGCTATCAAGACAGAGAATAGTGAGCTGCTGGACAAAGGAGGCAGACTCAATGCTGCAGGACTGTTTTGAGAATATTGATTGGAATATGTTCAAAGACTTATCCACCCAGGACTCATCCGTCAACATTGAGGAATATACATTGTCAGTCATAGGCTTTATTAGGATTTTTTTTTGATCAAATCTAATTATATTTCTCACATTGTGAACAACAGGTGTAGACTAACAGCGAAATACTTCCCAACAATGTGGAGAGAGAAAAAAGAGAAATAATAGAAAGATAATAACATGAGGAATAAATACACAATGAGTAACGATAACTTGACTATATACCCAGGGTACCAGTCCTGAGTTGATGTGCAGGGGTACGAGGTAATTGAGGTAGATATGTACATATAGTTAGGGGTAAAGTGACTAGGCAACAGGATAGATAATACACAGTAGCAGCGGCATATGTGATGAGTCAAAAGAGTTTAGTGCAATAAGGGTCAATGCAGATTGTCCGGGTTACTATTGGTTAACTATTGAACTAACTATTTATCAGTCTTATGGCTTGGGGGTAGAAGCTGTTCAGGGTTCTGTTGGTTCCAGACTTGGTGCATCAGTACCGCTTGTTGTGCGGTGGCAGAGAGTAGTTGGATCCGTTCTGGAATGGATCCTTGTCTTTCCCACCTGACCAGATATGCATAGAACATTTTTAAAAATGGAGACCAGTTCTTAATGGACCTGAGGACAGTCAGACCCGTTCAGAAAAGGACAGTGGAAAACAGATCCAAACAGACCTGTGCTGGTTCGGATCCGAGAGACCCGTTCAGATGTGAGAGAAAGAGAGAAACGTCCAACTGTGTGCTGCCAGTCCCATCAATAAACAAGCATATTGGCGAAATGATCCACAGTTACGTGTCCTTGCAAACGACCAATAACAAATTACAATGTGATTCATATTAAAAACTTATAGTCTATTGTTTTATTGTTCTTTTACTTTCTCAAAACAGTAGTTGTCTACTTCAAGACAAAAATGCATCAGGGTTATCGGCCTAGTCATCCACTGCGTAAAAAGTAAATATTAAAGGAGACAAGCGTAGGACCTAGAGAGACCGAGAGAAAGACGGAGATATGCTTGTCAGATACATACTGCTGTACAGATATAGACGTTCAGAAGGAGGCTAATTCGTACATTTCCAATCAGAATATATTTTATAGATAAACATTATCGTTGTTAGATTTAAACCTTTTACTGCAGTGGACTAAATCAGGGTCACACAGAGTGTTTCTTGGTAGTCTTATACAAATCTACTTTCATATAAAGGTATACACCTCACACACATGGTTATGGGCTTAAAAACAAAGAAGACACCTGTACCATGTCAGATATAGAGTTGAAATGTATTATATTTTGAGATTAAATCCCAATATTACACCATATTATTACATATCACAGATGACTAAAATATAACAAAACCGTTTGTCGTAGAAAAACGTGATTTTCGTTGGGTTTTTGAAATTATGCTTATTAATTATGATATTATGAAAAATATGAATAACATTCCACCCATGAGGCCACTAGAGGGTGCTTTGGTCATTTGATGGCAGGAAAGTGCTACATGAGTAACTCTGGTAGACTTAAAACATACTTCCTCACCTCAAGTTAAACTGTTGGAGTCAGTTGGAGTGCCGTTGCTCACTGCCTTCATAGACCTGCAGTAGCTAAGCCTAATAATAGCCAGCCGGTGTGCACTGCCTTCATAGGCCTGCAGTAGCTAAGACTAATAATAGCCATACTACACCAAACCTTCATAAAAGTTGCTAAACTTTATTAGGGTGTTGTGATGTTGGTACCATTAATGTATGTTGGCTGTCATGTTATCCAAATCAACTAACTGTTTAAAACCTCTTAAGGATCGGACACTTTAAAAACATTTTTTGTCTAAAATGACATACCCAAATCTGTCTGAAGCAAGGATATGCATATTCTTGATACCATTTGAAAGGAAACACTTTGAAGTTTGTGGAAATGTGAAATTAATGTAGGAGAATGTAACACATTAGATAGGGTAAAAAATAATACAAAGAAAAAAACCCTGCGTTTTTTCTTTCTTTTGGACTATCATCTTTGAAATGCAAGAGAAAGGCCATAATGTATTATTCCAGCACAGGCACAATTTAGATTCTGGCCACTAGATGGCAGCAGTGTATGTGCAAACTTTTAGACAGATCCAATGAACCGTTGCATGTCTGTTCAAAATTATGTATCAAGACTGCCCAAATGTGCCTAATTGGTTTATTAAAGATATGACAGATAGATGGAAAGCTACTGAGGACAGCCACTCCTAAGTTGTCAATACCCGGAGGTTTGTCATTATTGATCGATAACAATAATTCTTCCACCTCTCCCACATTAACTTTACAAAATTCAAACTTGCAATGCTTTTCTTTCATCATCTGTTTTTTTTATGCATGATGGCTCGATGGCACAATGGCTCACTGTTCATTGTTGGCATTTCCTGCCTAAGATTGCCCACTTTGCCAATGAAGAAATCATTAAAATAATTGGCAACATCAAATGGTTTTGAAATGAAGAAGCCATCAAATTGAATTTGTCAAATTGAATTTTCATTTAAAGTACTCCAAAGTTTTTTTGAAATTATTATTTATTTCATTAATCTTGGCTTCATAATATAATGTCATCTTCTTTTTGTCGAGTTTAGTCACATCATTTCTCAGTTTGCAACAAGTCAGATGTGCAGCCAGACGTATTAGCCACTCCTGTTGCCCTATCTCTTTCAACCATACAGTTTTTCAATTCCTCATCAATCCATGGAGCCTTAACAGTTATAACAGTCAGTTTCTTAACAGGTGCATGTTTATCATTATTTGGAAGAAGCAATTTCTCATAAATTCATAAAGTGCATATTTTGTATGATTTCTTATACACTATTTTAGGCTCAGCTGTTGGAACTTTGTCTTTCCTGGATATACCCACTATATTGTGATCACTGCATCCAATGGGTACGGATAAACCTTCCCTGTCTCGCATTGCTCATCTCATATGTTTTCCTTCCTGTGACATTGGGTGTTGTAGGTGTCCACAAGGGCATGTAGTTTGCCCCCGGTGATGCGTTGTACTGACCACACCGCCCTCTGGAGAGCCCTGCTGTTGTGGGCGGTGCAGTTGCCGTACCAGGTGGTGATACAGTCTGACAGGATGCTCTCAATTGTGCACCTGTAAAAGTTAGTGAGGGTTTTCAGTGACAAGCAAAATGTTTTCAACCTCCTGAGGTTGAAGAGGCGTTGTTGCACCTTCTTCACCACACTGTCTGTGTGCGTGGATCACGCACCATTTAGTTGATGTTTAGGGTTTAGTGAATGATTTGTCCCAAATACAATGCTTTTAGTTTTAGAAATATTTAGGACTAAATTATTCCTTGCAACCCACTCTGAAACTAACTGCAGCTCTTTGTAGTAGCTGAAATGTATAGTGTTGAGTCATCCGCATATATAGACACACTGGCTTTACTCAAAGAGAGTGGCATGTCATTAGTAAAGACTGAAAAAGGTAAGGTGCCTAGACAGCTGCCCTGGGGAATTCCTGATTCTACCTGGATTATGTTGGAGAGGCTTCCATTAAAGAACACCCTCTGTGTTCAATTAGACCGTTTATTTCTCCAGACAAAGAGGGCTCCATTTCAAAACTCATCTGGTACCACCTTTGTTAGCTTGATGGCTAGCAGCTTAGCGTCACTGTCAAGCAGGCTTCCTGTTAAGCGGGATTCCGGGACAAGAAATAACGGTCCTAACTGTTGATAGCTAACCGCATCATGGAACCCATGAAAAAACAAGTTTGGTATTTGGAAAACGATGTGTGCTCACACACAGCGTAGGTAGGCAGAAGTGATCAGCAAAAAAAATGTTATACTGAGAAGCTTCCTCTTGACAGCTTGATGAAAACCAGTCAATATTCAGGCCTCCAAGAAAGTAGACCTCTCTGTTTACAGGGCCAGAAGAGGGAACGGGGGAGAGGAAGAAGCAGAATAGGGGAAATATCCCTGGCTGACAGTGTTGATCATCATAGTCAAGAGAGTGTTGATCATCATAGTCAAGATAGACTTGCACAGTTGTAAGCCACATTACACCATGTCTGTTCGAGTCTAAACAAAATCTAGACCAGATTGTCAACTCTGGTACTCACGTCAACCAGGACATTTTTCCCTTTCTTTTTTTTTTACTCATTAACTTTAGGTGTATCTTGACTAGCTGTTGGAGAGAGAGAGAGACGCATGGTGTTTTGATGATAATGCTGGTGGGCCGGAGCCGAGCCATCTCATCCAGGCCAACCAGGGAGGTGGTGAAGGTGAGGGGGGAGCCCCTTTTTGCCTACTGGCACTTCATCTGCCTACTGGTACTTCATCTGTTGGCAGCATGGCACGCTTCGGCAGGACCAGACAATTGTTATTCCAAGCTGCTGTGTGTGGCACATCAGATATGATTTCCCTGACCCTAATGGCCAGTATAAAGGATTGCCATCTTACCTGACCGACACAGTCGAGCTTTGAGGTAATGGCAGAGCATGCACTTCGAATGCTCCATCTGGCTTGGTGGAGGTATTGACGCCAAAATATCATCCACTTTTACAACGACTTTCTTTCTAGAGTGTCACTATTAGAAGTAGACGTTACTGAAATAGTTGGCTTAGTTAGGTTTTTTTGCTGGCTAGTCATTTACGAACACATCATCAGCTAATGTTAGCTACAACGTACACTTTACCTCTACCTCCACCTCCATACCTACGTACATATTACCTTAATTACCTCGACTAACCGGTGACCCCGCATATTGAGTCTGTACCGGTACCCACTGTATATTGCATCGCTACAGTTATTTTATTGTTTCTCCTTAATTATTAAAAAAAAAAAAAAACATTTTTACTTAAGTTTATTTTAGTAAATACTATAACACTTTTTTTCTTATAACTGTATTGTTGGTTAAGGGCTTGTCAGTCAGCATTTCACTGTAAGGTCTACCTACACCTGTTGTATTCGGCACATGTGACAAATAACATTTGATTTGATTTGAGAAAGTGGTTGGATCTGTCAGTGTCAAGCTTACATGTCCAGCAGAAACAATTCCACTTCGGCATCGTGTCTCAGAAGGAGTTGCCTCCGGAGCTCCAGCCACCTTTCAAAATTGCCACCAATATTTACTCTTGACCTTCCAATATCTTGTGTTCATTTTCATTCAAGGTTTTTTCTCTTCGGTTGATAGTAACACTATGTAGCCGGGCGTTTAATCACCAGGGAGCTGTTGTCGTGTGAACAATGATTCACATACAGTTGAAGCCGGAAGTTTACATACACTTAGGTTTGGAGTCATTACAACTCGTTTTTCAACCACTACACAAATTTCTTGTTAACAAACTATAGTTTTGGCAAGTCGGTTAGGACATCTACTTTGTGCATGACACAAGTAATTTTTCCAACAATTGCTTACAGACAGATTATTTCACGTATAATTCACTGTATCACAATTCCAGTGGGTCAGAAGTTTATATACACTAAGTTGATTGTGCCTTTAAACAGCTTGGAAAATTCCAGAAAATTATGTCATGGCTTTAGAAGCTTCTGATAGGCTAATTGACATAATTCGAGTCAATTGGAGGTTTACCTGTGGATATATTTCAAGGCCTACCTTCAAACTCAGTGCCTCTTTGCTTGACATCATGGGAAAATCAAAAGAAATCAGCCAAGACCTCACAAGTCTGGTTCATCCTTGGGAGCAATTTCCAAACGCCTGAAGGTACCACATTCATCTGTACAAACAATAGTACGCAAGTATAAACACCATGGGACCACGCAGCCGTTATTCCACTCCGGAAGGAGACGTGTTCTGTCTCCTAGAGATGAACGTACTTTGGTGTGAAAAGTGCAAATCCAAAGTAAAACGAGTCCTATATCGACATAACCTGAAAGGCCACTCAGCAAGGAAGAAGCCACTGCTCCAGAACCGGCAGAAAAAAAGCCAGACTACGGTTTGCAACTGCACATGGGGACAAAGATCTAACTTTTTGGAGAAATGTCCTCTGGTCTGATGAAACAAAAATAGAACTGTTTGACCATAATGACCATTGTTATGTTAGGAGGAAAAAGGGGAAGGCTTGCAAGCCGAAGAACACCATCCCAACCATGAAGCACAGGGGTGGCAGCATCATGTTGTGGGGGTGCTTTGGTGCAGGAGGGACTGGTGCACTTCACAAAATAGAGGGAGGAAAATTATGTGGATATATTGAAGCAACATCTCAAGACATCAGTCAAGAAGTTAAAGCTTGGTTACAAATGGGTCTTCCAAATGGACAATGACCCCAATCATACTTCCAAAGTTGTGGCAAAATGGCTTAAGGACAACAAAGTCAAGGTATTGGAGTGGCCATCACAAAGCCCTGACCTCAATCCTATAGAAAATTTGTGGGCAGATCTGAAAAAGCGTGTGGAGGCCAACAAATCTGACTCAGTTACACAAGCTCTGTCAGGAGGAATGGGCCAAAATTCACCCAACTTATTGTGGGAAGCTTGTGGAAGGCTACCCGAAACGTTTGACCCAAATTAAACAATTTAATGGCAATGCTACCAAATACTAATTGATTGTATGTAAACTTCTTACCCAGTGGGAATGTGATGAATGAAATAAAAGCTGAAATAAATTATTCTCTCTACTATTATTCTGACATTTCACATTCTCAAAATAAAGTGGTGATCCTAACTGACCTAAAACAGGGAATTGTTTCAGGAATTGTGAAAAACTGAGTTTTAAACATCTGAGATGTATATACATCGGTGTATGTAAACTTCCGACTTCAACTGTTACCTCTGTGTACTGTACGTCTGACGCAAACACATGCCATTGATTTGTATTGTCGCCCCAACATGACCACAACATGACCTGGTATATTTATCACGTTGTCTTACCATTAGAAAGGTTTCAGCATCCTCTGCCAGGTCACTTGCCCTCTTCTCCTCCTTTGAAAGACAATAACTCACATCTGATGCCACTCCGTCACAGGTCACCCACAGCTTTTGAAGAAACACAAAAATATACATTATCTCCTCTGCTCTCATCCTTCTAGACCTATCTGCTGCCTTTGATACCGTGAACCATCAGATCCTCCTCTCCACCCTCTCCGAGCTGGGCATCTCCGGCGCCGCCCACGCTTGGATTGCGTCCTACCTGACAGGTCGCTCCTACCAGGTGGCGTGGCAAGAAACTGTCTCCGCACCACGTGCTCTCACCACTGGTGTCCCCCAGGGCTCTGTTCTTGGCCCACTCCTATTCTCGCTATACACCAAGTCACTTGGCTCTGTCATATCCTCACATGGTCTCTCATATCATTGCTATGCAGATGACACACAATTAATCTTCTCCTTTCCCCCTTCTGACAACCAGGTGGCGAATCGCATCTCTGCATGTCTGGCAGACATATCAGTGTGGATGACGGATCACCACCTCAAGCTGAACCTCGGCAAGACGGAGCTGCTCTTCCTCCCGGGGAAGGACTGCCCGTTCCATGATCTCGCCATCACGGTTGACAACTCCCTTGTGTCCTCCTCCCAGAGTGCTAAGAGCCTTGGCGTGACCCTGGACAACACCCTGTCGTTCTCCACCAACATCAAGGCGGTGACCCGATCCTGTAGGTTCATGCTCTACAACATTCGCAGAGTACGACCCTGCCTCACACAGGAAGCGGCGCAGGTCCTAATCCAGGCACTTGTCATCTCCCGTCTGGATTATTGCAACTCGCTGTTGGCTGGGCTCCCTGCCTGTGCCATTAAACCCCTACAACTCATCCAGAACGCCGCAGCCCGTCTGGTGTTCAACCTTCCCAAGTTCTCTCACGTCACCCCGCTCCTCCGCTCTCTCCACTGGCTTCCAGTCGAAGCTCGCATCCGCTACAAGACCATGGTGCTTGTCTACGGAGCTGTGAGGGATACGGCACCCCCGTACCTTCAGGCTCTGATCAGGCCCTACACCCAAACAAGGGCACTCCGTTCATCCACCTCTGGCCTGCTCGCCTCCCTACCTCTGAGGAAGCACAGTTCCCGCTCAGCCCAGTCAAAACTGTTCGCTGCTCTGGCACCCCAATGGTGGAACAAGCTCCCTCACGACGCCAGGACAGCGGAGTCAATCACCACCTTCCGGAGACACCTGAAACCCCACCTCTTCAAGGAATACCTGGGATAGGATAAAGTAATCCTTCTAACCCCCCCCTTAAAAGATTTAGATGCACTTTTGTAAAGTGGTTGTTACACTGGATACTATAAGGTGAATGCACCAATTTGTAAGTCGCTCTGGATAAGAGCGTCTGCTAAATGACTTAAATGTAAATGTAAAAAAAAAAAAGAAAAGATTGATAAAAAAGTTTAGAGATGGATGCTCAAAAACAAACTTAAACCATTTACATTACGTATTAAAGGATAGGTCTCTGTCTGAACCAACCTGTCAAAGTCAGTAGTCAGTGCAGCAGTCTGCGGATGAAGTTGTTGAGGAATGGTATGTGGTAGAGGAGGAGGACATATTTGGGTTTGTGGGGACAGCTTGTTGCTCAGAGCCTTCTGTGGCTGTCTGCCAAGAGAGCTTACCGCATTGGGCTAAATCAGGGTCACAGAGTAATAATTGGTAGTCTTAAACAAATCTACTTTGAAACAAAAGTATACACCTCACACGCGTGGTTATGGGCTTAAACAACATAAGACATCTGTACCATGTCAGATATAGAGTTGAAATGTTTTACATTTTGAGTTTGAATCCCAATATTACACTTTAAATACAGTGCATTCGGAAAGTATTCAGACCCCTTCCCTTTTTCCACATTTTGTTACATTACAGCCTTATTCTAAAATTGATTAAAAAAAAAATAAAAATAAAAAAAATCCCATCACTCTACACATTAACCCCATAATGACAAAGCAAAAACAGGTTTTTAGAAAGTTTTGCAAATGTATAAAAATAAAAAAAATAGAAATACCTTTTTATTGAGTTTTGGGAACCACTCAATATGATTAGTCATCGCCCAGCGTTCGCATAAAGTTTCATAAAGTTGTGGAATCCTGAGCATTTTCTCTACCTCCCACTCCGCGGTCGAAACGCCCAGCGGTCCTTTGCCCACTCCGCTTCTTACCGCTTTACTTTATTTGAAAATGAATAGGAAGCAGTGCTTCACTGAGAGTTGGTGCCTAGTTTACATAGCCATTAGGCTACATTACATGGTGCAAATTCAGGGCTCTAATCTGACATTTTTTTACAAGGACACATTTAGGAGCACACATAGAAATTTAGGAGCACAATGAAAGTATTTGATAACAAATTACCCCCCAAAAATGTTTTGGGGTGTTCCATGCTCAATAAAGTTAGCCTGATGACTCACACTAAATTGTTCCGCTGCTCTGTCCTTCATTAGTCTTCCCTGTAGCTCAGTTGGTAGAACATTGTGTTTGCAATGCCAGGGTTGTGGGTTCGAATCCCACGGGGGGCCAGCACTGAATGAATGAAATGTATGAAATTAATGAAATGTATATATTCACTACTGTAAGTTGCTCTGGATAAGAGTGTCTGCTAAATGACTAAAATGTAAAAAATGTTACATACTTTAGTCTGAGACTGCGGTGGTGACGAGGGGCATTCGATTATCTCGAACCAATCAGAGTACCAAAGCCAATCACGAATTTACCCAGGTGTGATTTAGTTCTGGTTCAACCCTGTCCGTTTCTGGACCAATCAGATGGCCCCAGAATGTGTTTGCATTTTGTGAAGGGTCGGTGATGTACTCAGATCCAGAGTCATTGCAGAGAATAAGCTAACGTCTGTAGGTGTGGTGTAGCGTTAAGACGGAGCAAGGAGTGTAGGTTGCCAGGCAACAATAAAGTACAATGTACCCTCAAATATTTTGCCATCGGTTGTTTTGTGACTGACAGGCACCTGTCCTATCAATAGTTCGCTAGAAGATGCATATCGTTCATTCTAGCGTGAGGGAGGGAGCTCGGCAAACTTTTTTTTCAAATCCAGGCTGTATCACAAGTGTCCGTAATTGGGAAGTACCACAGGGCGGCGCACAACGGTTTAGACCGGTGTAGGCCGTCATTGTAAATAAGAATTTGTTCTTAACTGACTCGCCTAGTTAATTAAATAAAGGTTTATAAAAACAGACACACATTCTATTGTGCTGCTCTACAAACTGCACCAGTCCACAGTATTATTGGGCTGTTTCCCATATTCCTTACATAGTGTACTGCTTTTCACCAGAGCCCTATGGCTAGTACTACATTATGTGTACTGTATAGGGAAAAGGGTGTTGTTTGGGGTGAATTCTTGGTGTTTCTCCACCAAGGACGAGGTTACGGTGGGGGGGGGGGGCAGCTGATAAAAACACTACCACATTCTGCAGCTGCATCAGTACAGTACAGGTGCATCAAAGCTGGGACCGAGAGATTGAGAAAGAGCTTCTATCTCCAGTCAGCTTTCAACCCAATACCCTGTCATGAACCTTAGACACTCGTCTAACACTGATCACTTTAATGACAACAACCTAAGTGTATGTAAACTTCCGACTTCAACTGTATGTACAATTATTTCAGATTACGTAATATTTTTCAGACTCGTTCTCTCAGACTCGTTCGGATATTTTTTATTTTTTTATTATGTGTGTATTATATATCTACACTGTTGTAGTTAGAAACACAAGCACATTGCTAGGTATTACTGCACTGTTGAAGCTAGAAACACAAGCACATTGCTAGGTATTACTGCACTGTTGTAGCTAGAAACACAAGCATATTGTTAGGTATTACTGCACTGTTGAAGCTAGAAACACATTACTAGGTATTACTGCACTGTTGAAGCTATAAACACAAGCATATTGTTAGGTATTACTGCACTGTTGTAGCTAGAAACACAAGCATATTGATAGGTATTACTGCACTGTTGTAGCTATAAACACAAGCACATTGCTAGGTATTACTGCACTGTTGAAGCTAGAAACACAATGCTTGATAACATCTGCAAATCTGTGTATGCGATCAATAAACTTTGATTTGATTTGCATCAGTACACACACACAGACAGAGACACACAGACACAGACACACACACATAGACTGTTCTAAGGCTGGTTTTAGAGGCTGTTCCCGGGAGAGCTGTGGACGCTAAAAACAGATCCATAGCAGTTCAGCGTTTTCCTCTTTTTTTCTTCCTCATCTGAGACCATTTGTTTGAACAATGGGTCGTTATTCACTTTTGTCAAGAGAGGAGAAGAGAAGAGAGGAGAGGGGGAGAGAGAGAGAGAGAGAGAGAGAGAGAGAGAAGGGTGGAAATAAAAAATGTTGCATTCCAAGGCCATCAGGCAGAAAGAAGCCTGCTATAGCACCACACACTTTTCTTTGGTTTGAATTCACAACACAGTTTTCACTGGGAATGATAACAGACATTTTGTTCAGGGCGAAACATAGGGGAGACAGATTTATTTTTCGGTACTGAGCACGTTCGAGTCAGAGTTAAACCTAGATTTCTTAAGGCATAGCTCAATGTCTGCCTTGTTCTTGTACCTGTCTGTGGTAAGAAGCTTTGGATGCGTCCAAAATGGCAGCCGATGGACCCTGGTCAAAAGTAGTGCACTATATAGGAAATAAAAAGCCATTTCAGACAGCCTTTGTATATGGCCTTTTCTAGGTAGAGTATTAGATAGGATTCTCTCGAATTGGAGAAGTCAATAAAGAAACAGAAGACCAGAAGGCAGGATTTGACAGAGTATATCCAGTAGAAATCATACAGATTTTGGCACATATCACACATTGGCATATAGTAAATCCATAAGATGAATTCCTGTTCAATTAACTCCTGCTCACAAGGTAATACTATAATTAGGATTTAACTCCTGCTCACAACGTAATGCTAGAATGAGGATTTAACTCCTGCTCACAACGTAATGCTAGAATGAGGATTTAACTCCTGCTCACAACATAATGCTAGAATGAGGATTTAACTCCTGCTCACAACGTAATGCTAGAATGAGGATTTAACTCCTGCTCACAACGTAATGCTAGAATGAGGATTTAACTCCTGCTCACAACATAATGCTAGAATGAGGATTTAACTCCTGCTCACAACGTAATGCTATAATAAGGATTTAACTCCTGCTCACAATGTAATGCTAGAATGAGGATTTAACTCCTGCTCACAACATAATGCTAGAATGAGGATTTAACTCCTGCTCACAACATAATGCTAGAATGAGGATTTAACTCCTGCTCACAATGTAATGCTAGAATGAGGATTTAACTCCTGCTCACAAGGTAATACTATAATGAGGATTTAACTCCTGCTCACAACGTAATGCTAGAATGAGGATTTAACTCCTGCTCACAACGTAATGCTAGAATGAGGATTTAACTCCTGCTCACAATGTAATGCTAGAATGAGGATTTAACTCCTGCTCACAACATAATACTAGAATGAGGATTTAACTCCTGCTCACAATGTAATGCTAGAATGAGGATTTAACTCCTGCTCATAACATAATGCTAGAATGAGGATTTAACTCCTGCTCACAATGTAATGCTAGAATGAGGATTTAACTCCTGCTCACAATGTAATGCTAGAATGAGGATTTAACTCCTGCTCACAATGTAATGCTAGAATGAGGATCCACTTATCTAACAGTCACGTTGTGAAATTTGAGGTCACTCTTTCAAGATAAGCTACACTGATGTCTTCTCTCTCTCCCTCCCTCCTCTCTTCCTCCTCTCTCCTCTCTCTCCTCTCTTCCACTTTGACTCTTCTCTTCCTCTCTCCCCTCTTCCTTCCTTCTTTCCCTCTCTCTCTCTGTCTCTCTCTCTTCTCTTCCTCCTCTCTCTGTCTCTCTCTCTCTCTCTCTCTCTCTCTTCTCTTCCTCCTCTCTCTCTGTCACTCTCTCTCTCTCTGTCTCTCTGTCTCTCTGTCGCTGTCTCTTCCTTCCTTCCCTCTGTCTCTCTGTCTCTCTCTCCTCTCTTCCTCCTCTCTCCTCTCTCCTCTCTCCCTCTCTCAACCTGTACCCAACAGAGGAAATCAGACACCGTTAGACCCAGACCAGCATCCTCTATCCTTTATCACCACGACTATTATCACCGCAACCATCAACCAGGCCACGAATCATAATTTAGCCTGACCATTTAACATCTCATTGGTCCTGCTTCTCAAAATGTCGGTCGGCAACAACGCATTCTGCATTATCTGGAGCAGAAGGGGAATTATTCAGAAAGGAAAGCAATTTGTGAGATGAAGAGGATGAGAGTATGAGGTGTCAAAGACGTGTTGTGGAGAGCAGAATAGATGCTGTGGGGCCACTATCTGAGGCTGCTTGACTTACACTATATATACAGCAGTATGTGGACACCCCTTCAAATGAGTGGATTCGGCATTTCCAGCCCGCATCCTTTGCTGACAGGTTTATAAAATTGAGCAAACAGCCAGTGACTTTCAAGGTGGCACCGTCATAGGATACTACCTTTCCAACAAATCAGTTCGTCAAATTTCTGCCCTGCTAGAGCTGCCCCAGTGAACTGTAAGTGCTGTTATTGTGAAGTGGAAATTTCTAGGAGCAACAACGGCTCAGCCGGGGTAGGCCACACAAGCTCACCGAACGGGATCACCAAATGCTCGGTTGCAACACTCTTTACCGAGTTCCAAACTGCCTCTGGAAGCAACGTCAGCACAAGAACTGTTTGTCGGGAGCTTCATGAAATGGGTTTCCCATGGCCGAGCAGCCGCACACAAGCCTAAGGTCACCATGTGCAATGGCAAGCGTCAGCTGGAATGGTGTCAAGCTAGCCACCTTTGGACTCTGATGCAGTGGAAACGTGTTCTCTGTAGTGATGAATCACGCTTCACCATCTGGCAGTGCGACGGACGAATCTGGATTTGGCGAATGCCAGGAGAACGCTACCTGGCCCAATGCATAGTGCCAACTGTGAAGTTTGATGGAGGAGGACTAATGGTCTGGGGATGTTTTTCATGGTTCAGGCCAATTAGTTCCAGTGAAGGACAATCTTAATAACGCTACAGCATACAATGACATTCTAGACGATTCTGTGCTACCAACTTTGTGGCAACAGTTTGACAATGCCCCTGTGCACAACACGAGGTCCATACAGAAATAGTTTGTTGAGATTGGTGTGGAAGAACTTGACTGGCCTGCACATAGCCCTGACCTCAACACCATATGTATGCACGCATGACTGTAGATGAAATCATCAGCTAAATGTATATATTATATGGCAAGGTTTTATACGATATATACTCTAAGGACCAGTTTCCAAGAACCAGATAAGCCTACTTATATAGACTGAATAGGATGTTCAATGGAGACAGGTTTAGATATAATATTGGATGTGGTTGGACACTGGTCATTTATAGTGTATTTCATATGCTACAGTTTCTCAATTGCTTAGACCCAGTTCCTGGAACAACTCACCATTTTCTCAAATCTTCACACACACACAATTTAAAAAACACACACACAACAGTACAAACCTCTAACTTCTGGGTCCCAATACAAACTTTGCCCTCAGACAACACACACACACATACAAGCTGTCAAAAACATAGACTACATAACTGTTTGTTACACACTGGAGGGATTAATCAAAACACTGCTACCAAAATATTTAGAATAGGTTTTCAGAGAAATAATTTGAAACTTTAAAATCACAGCACTGACTATCCAGATAACCCTTTCAGGAACACCCTGTCGAGAGAACTTCAAAACACTACTGTAATAAATATCTCTTACATTAGTGGATAAGGGAATACTACTGTTTATGCTGTTTTGGTCAAAAACCCTGACCTTTGAAATGTCACACTGACTAAGCATGAAATGTCACACTGACTAAGAATGTAAGGAAGCGTCCATGCACAGTAAAATACTCAATTTCCAAAAGCTTTATTTCCAAATGCATTAAATTTACAGGTTACTCAGCATCAGCGTCAGCGTTCTCATCATCTCGTCTCAGGTCTGGGTCAGGCCATAATATCTCATCAACGTCACACATTATGTTTGCACTTGCCAGGCAGCGTAGGCGGTCTGCCTTAGATGGTGAACCAGTGAACCGGTGAACTTGGGGTGGTCATTGAACCAGGAGCGAACCAGAGCAGGCCGATGGAAACTCACGTTATCCCATAATGACAACATATTGGGATTGCTCTGGTTGCCCTGGCTCCTCTTCCTGTTGAAGAATGTTATTGTGCAGCTGATCTAGAAATTGAAGGAGTTGTGCCGTGTTGTATGGACCCACTTTGACATGGCGGTGGAGGACGACGCGATTGCTGATGGCTGCACATAGGGTGACGTTGCCTCCCCTCTGGCCAGGAACTTGTCTGATGGCACGGTGACCAATGATGTTGCATCCCCTTTGTGCCTTTTTGTTAGGTTGAACCCTGCCTCGCAGATGAAGATGTATTCCTGTGGGTCAGCCATGGCATCCAGCTCAAAGATTCAATACAGAAGTAAAAATAGAAACATTTTACTGTACCACAAATACAGTACTGTAGTGTACTACTGTAATGGAAGGAAAGATTGTGTACTGCAGTTACTGTATCACATTACTATAGAGTATTGATATGCTGGAGAGATAGGCCATACTCTACATACTGTAAAAATTCTGTACAGTATAGCAGTTACCTGCACATATTGGAGTCGTTGTTCCTTAACTCGGTCCAGATGCTTTGTCCTTATCTGGTTCTTCTGAACAATCCGGTCAATGGTGGAAATGTTGATGCTGTCAGTTCCTTGGAAGACTACCTGGTCTGCAACTATTTTGGTTTGAGTTTCCCTCAAACGGATGGAATTACTGGCAATCACCATATTCACCAGGCCAGTCTCCTGCTCAGCTGTGAGAAGTCTCCACCTAACCTCCATATTCACCAGGGCAGTCTCCTGCTCAGCTGTGAGAAGTCTCCACCTAACCTCCATATTCACCAGGGCAGTCTCCTGCTCAGCTGTGAGAAGTCTCCACCTACCTCCATATTCACCAGGGCAGTCTCCTGCTCAGCTGTGAGAAGTCTCCACCTAACCTCCATATTCACCAGGGCAGTCTCCTGGTCAGCAGTGAGAAGTCTCCACCTACCTCCATATTCACCAGGGCAGTCTCCTGCTCAGCGGTGAGAAGTCTCCACCTAACCTCCATATTCACCAGGGCAGTCTCCTGCTCAGCGGTGAGAAGTCTCCACCTACCTCCATATTCACCAGGGCAGTCTCCTGCTCAGCGGTGAGAAGTCTCTGCCTACCTCCAATAGATGGCCGCCTCTCAGTTCTGCAAAAACAAAATTTGACTATTACTGACCTATGGTCATCCATTACTGACCTATGGTCATCCACTACTGACCTATGGTCATCCACTACTGACCTATGGTCATCCACTACTGACCTATGGTCATCCACTACTGACCTATGGTCATCCATTACTGACCTGTGGTCATCCACTACTGACCTGTGGTCATCCACTACTGACCTATGGTCATCCACTACTGACCTATGGTCATCCACTACTGACCTATGGTCATCCACTACTGACCTATGGTCATCCATTACTGACCTATGGTCATCCACTACTGACCTATGGTCATCCATTACTGACCTATGGTCATCCATTACTGACCTGTGGTCATCCACTACTGACCTGTGGTCATCCACTACTGACCTGTGGTCATCCACTACTGACCTGTGGTCATCCACTACTGACCTGTGGTCATCCACTACTGACCTGTGGTCATCCACTACTGACCTGTGGTCATCCACTACTGACCTATGGTCATCCACTACTGACCTATGGTAAAAACAACACTGAGAACAAAGTGGAGATTCCGTCTATGTGCACTACAACATTACATGTATCACAGTAACAACAAGGCAAATGACCCGTTTTCCCTTCTGAATGTATGGACAATGGATTCAACAGTGTAAAGGCTTAGGTTGGTATGCACTAGCTGTCCAGCTTCTCTCATAGTCCTCCCATGTATGAGCACATGATGAACTAGGGTGGCACGGATTTCATCTGAGATTACTTGTCTTTGTTGTTGTTGTTCTTCGCGTCCTCTTTATTGTCTTGCAACTTCGGCATTGTTAGGATCCATTGTTCACAAGCACATGGACATGCTTCTAGGCCCTATTTATTGATCCTGCAATTCTGATTGGTGTGTTAACAATTTTGAGGCTTAGTGTTTGCACCTGGAGAAAGGTGTGCTTTTTGAGTTTAGGTAGTGATGACTTGAGTTAACTATGTTGAGAGCATGTGTTTGCTGAATGAGTATATACCGCAATTAATGATTTATTTGGACAGTTTTGTGTAAGGTTTTGCAGGAAGAGGTTTGAATATTGAAACGTTTGGAAACAGGGAAAATAGTGTTTATGGTTATGGGAAATGTGTTTGTGTGTTTTTGGGAATGACGTAAGGGTATGGGTTTTTGTGCTACAGGAACCAGTTTTTGTGTTTAAGCAATTGAGAAAAACTGTAATAGTTCATTAAAATCTAATGTATTTGATCAAAACCTTTTTTGTCTGGTGGATCAACTCACGATGAGGACTTGTTTTTTTTGTAACTTATATCAAACATGAAACTTCTGATTTCAGTCCAATCTGTTTAAATTAAGAAATGTCCCATTGCGATTTAAGAAGGAAGCTAGTGGAAATGTTGTGTTTTTATACCTCATATCCAGACAACGTTGGAGATGATTCATCTTGTGCTGGAGATTTCTAATTAGCTACAGTTTGTTCAAGTCCCATCTAGCATGTTTTAGTAATATCATAGAGAATAATATGTACTGGATCAAGAAAACAAACATCCCCAATGGGCCTAAAACTCATTAAAGTTTAGAGCCTCTTCTGATGCTTTGCTCTTTGGAACCAACTGTGATGACAGAGAATCTGACAGTTTATTTTTGAAAAAGTAACGCTTGAAAACCTGGGAGAGAAGACGAGGACTGACTCTAGGACTCTCGGCAGTTCAAGGGACCTTCACATCCAGATTTTAACACCAATCTCTTAGTTTCCTCCAACTTCCATTCAGAAAAAGGGCAATTTATCCAGAGTTCCGTAAAGAAAAAATGACAGGAAAACTTGTCTGTCTTTTCATCAGTGGTAGAAAAGTCACTTCTTGGTTTCATCTCTGTGTGGTTGCTGCTAATTAGTGCACCGAGCGTATTACCCATGAGGCAGTTGAACCCTTGCTCCCCGTCAACATTGAACTAGGCACTGCTAAAAATAAAAAGAGCATCAAACTCTTTTATGAAAGTTGTGAGAAAGCCATGTCTGCATCCCAAATTACACCCTATCCCCTACACAGTGCTCTACTTTTGACCAGGGCCCTGTAGTGCACTGTATAGTGAATAGGGTGCCATTTTGGACGAAGCCCACAGATTGAAAATGAGCTGTGCTATTGAACCTCGGCTGGGAGGACGAAAAGAGGAGAGGAGGAGAACAGGGCGATGCAGGCAGGTGAAGACTGGAGGCTAGCCTCTGGAAGTTTCATCGTTAAAGGTCTCAGAAGACAAAATGTGCTGAGAATGTCTGGTTTCATGTTGTGTTGTCATCTCTTAGCCGAAGAGATGTTGTCAGATGTTAGTACAGAAGGCCTTTATGTTAGTAGGGCGAAAAAAAAGTCAGGTTAAATATGACTTTACCTAAGATTGGAGGAATTTACAGGAGGATATGTCTTTATGCGCAAATATTGATATAATAACCATCGTATCGAAGTAAACTTGGAGTCATGATTACATGTTGTTTGGTCCTCCAACTACGACTCGGGAAAGCATGCCATTTATTAGGCTTCTGGTTAAATACATGATGAACTTCACAGGGGGTTGAAAGGTCACGGTGATGAGCTTAATGGGTCTTATTCTGGTGACATGATGATCAATGCTTGGCTGCTGTTTGACAAATACAAATAAGTGTGGTCTTTTGTCCATAATAATCTCATCATGTAGGCTATACCAGCACTGTATCCACCAGCCAACAGCCTATAATGCAAATGTGTTTGTGCCAAAACCATCAGCACAGTTGAAAATGTGATGGAAACCCATTTAATTTGGTAAATGGGAATTTAACCGTAAAAGTAATTTTTATGGGCACTACGTCATTACTACGTCATCACACACAGTCTTTAATTCACAACAAGTCAATTTTATGGAAACACATCTCTGGTGGGAAAATACATATATTGTATTTATTCAAATTTTTGAATATTCACATGGAAATCTGGAACCAAGCTACTATTCAAGAATTTCATCTGACGTAATCCCGTTAAGGGTGGATTTACATTCGTAAAATGTAAAATATCTCTTAACAATCAGATGTGCTACTCTTCTGTTTACACTATCCTTGGATGTGGTGTGACCAAAGCTACATTCCTGCTTCATGTGGGAATGCAGCTATTGGGATACCGTAAAAACCATAGTATATAGTCAAATAAAATAAGGATAGAAATGCAAACTATACAGGAGCTTCTCATCTAAACCATACTGTACATGCACCTTAGTCAAATACATTTAAACTCAGTTTTTCACAATTCCTGACATTTAATCCGAGTAAAAATTCCCTGTCTTAGGTCAGTTAGGATCATTACCTTATTTTAAGAACGTGAAGTGTCAGAATAATAGTAGAGAATTATTTATTTCAGCTTTTATTTCTTTCATTCCATTCCCAGTGGGTCAGAAGTTTACATACACTCAATTAGTTATTTGGTAGCATTGTCTTTAAATTGTTTAACTTGGGTCAAACGTTTTGGGTAGCCTTCCACAAGCTTCCCACAATAAGTTGGGTGAATTTTGGCCCATTCCTCCTGACACAGCTGTTGTAACTGAGTCAGGTTTGTTGGCCTCCTTGCTCGCACACACTTTTTCACAACTTTGGAAGTATGATTGGGGCCATTGTCCATTTCGAAGACCCAGTGCGACCAAGCTTTAACTTCCTGACTGATGTCTTGAGATGTTGCTTCAATATATCCACAGAATGTTCCTTCCTCATAATGCCATCTATTTTGGGAAGTGCACCAGTTCCTCCTGCAGCAAAGCTTTTTTTTCTCCAAGCTGTTTAAAGGCTCAGTCAACTTAGTGTATGTAAACTTCTGACCCACTGGAATTGTGATACAGTGAATTATAAGTGAAATAATATGTCTGTAAACAATTGTTGGAAAAATTACTTGTTTCATGCACAAAGTAGATGTCCTTACTGACTTGCCAACACTATAGTTTGTTAACAAGAAATTTGTGTAGCGGTTGAAAAACTAGTTTTAATGACTACATCCTAAGTGTATGTAAACTTCCAAATTCAACTGTAGTGTTGATTAATGTAATGATTCGCAAATGTGTGGATATTTTAAAAGCCTATAATTTCCAAATTTAACTGACACACCTTTCAAACCAAGATGTTTTTCCGTCAACTTTAGCATCCAGACAACTTTTTGCTGACTTTTCTTTACATTCGTATGAAAGCTATTGCTGGCGACAAAGACTCTACTTTTATTTCCGCCAAACGACCTAGTCATGATTATATGGTCAAGTTCTGCCAACCGCTTAGAGCCAACGACTCCTTGATGCGAAAATGTGGTTGGTGTCACGCCCTGACCTTGGACATCCTTTATTCTCTATTTTGGTTAGATCGGGGTGTGACTAGGGTGGGCATTCTAGTTTCTTTATTTCTAGGTTGGCTTGGTATGGTTCCCGATCAGAGGCAGCTGTCTATCGTTGTCTCTGATTGGGGATCATATTTGGGCAGCTTTTTCCCATCTGTTGGGTTTGGGATCTTGTTTGTGTATAGTTGCCTTGACCACTGCATAGCTTCACGTTCGTTTTGTTCTTTATTGGGGGTTTTTGCTGGTTCACGTAATAAAGATGATGAACCCAAACCATGCTGCATTTTGGTCCGATTCTTACAACAACGTCCGTGACAGTCGGAGGCGCCGTGTGGATGATGTGATGCAATTGAGGAGCATCCGGATGACATGCAGAGACCAAATCGAGCTCCGTACCTCATCCCGGGCACCTCTCAAATGTTTTAACAATGTGGAGGGCTCCGTATAGCATTGACATGATTGGTTGACTGTAGGTGGGGGCTGGAGGTCTTGTATAAACACAAAGTCACTTCCTTGACAACTTCTTCCACAACAGCTCTGCACTGTTCCATGAAGCGTATGATGTATGACTTCAACAGAGGCTGTGTCTCCCATAAATGCTGCACAGTCAAATGCAGAGAGGGGAATGACCATGGGGGGCCTTTTAGTATGAAATGTAGCTGCAGTGCTGAGGCACTATGCTCTTAAACTCGTAATGGTTGCTAGGCAGCGCCCTGTTACCATCCTCCTAGCAGTTCTAAACTTTTCAAGGCATGTCACTTCACCCATCTCTTTGCATAGCCCACCACTAAGTATGCACTGTTTTCTGAACCACTGCTGGATGGATCCATAAATAATTACTGTGGGAATAAATAGCACTGAATTATGAAAATATTGGAATAAAGTAGGCTAATGCAATTGAAGGCATGTATCAAAATGTTGCTTACTAAAACTCCCAAAGTCATCCAATCCTTGTAATACACTTGAAGCAATAGCTTCATTCCCGCATGTGGCCAAGTAGATCATAATTACACCATCGTTTTGATTGGTGCTTTGAGACAAGCGTGGGGACTCATCTTGATAAATCAATCAATGTCATATTTTTGTTTTCACTGAATCTCTGTTTAGATATTGGTTAATCAATTGGGCTGGGGAACTGTTAGCTAGGTTGAGGTGAGTGCTGCTCATGATCATCTAGTTGGCTCATATATTACAACATTTTACCATGTATGTCACACCCTGATCTGTTTCACCTGTCTTTGTGATTGTCTCCACTCCCCTCCAGGTGTCGCCCATCTTCCCCTTTATGTCTGTGTTCTCTGTTTGTCTGTTGCCAGTTTGTTTTGTTTCGTCAAGCCTACCAGTGGTTTTCCCTCCGTGCATGTATCTCAATTGTTCCTGTTTCCTAGTTTTCCTGGTGTTGACCATTCTGCCTTCCCTGACCCTGAGCCTGCCTGCTGTCCTGTACCTTTCTGGATTACTGACCTCTGCCTGCCCTTGACCTTGACCTTTAGCCTGTCCCTATTCGATTTAATAAAATGCTGTTACTTCGATGTTGTCTGCATCTGGGTCTTACCTGAAACGTGATCATGTAAACTGAACAAAAATATAATTCAAAGTAAAGTATTGGTCCCATTTTTCATAAGCTGGAATGGTTCTACTTGCACACAGACGCACACAAACACAGAAATCAGAACCATTAACAGCCATATCCTATTTAGCTTACACTGATTGGACTAAATTGTTTTTGGTATCTTAGTTGTCACTGTATAAGACTAAGCATAGGTGATTTGATGATATTGAAATATTGAAGTTAAAATGGTGGAGGCAGCTCCAGCTTTCTTTGCGAGTTACAGTAACTCTCTGTGGTTGTAAATAAATATTTGCTTAGTAGTCCTTGAAATGTCGTAAATATTAGCTTGCTTGACCATGCTGTAGGTCATGTAACTGTTTGTTACAGGCAACATGCTTTGTGGACTTCCCCAGACAGAGGTTGCTCTCCGGTTTTATGATGAAACAAAGTTGTTGTTGAATTTATTCTGAAACTGTGTCTTCTTATTGACTCAGGCCTATGTATCACTGTGTCAAGGCATATGATAGAACAGGTTATAGAGCAAACAACGCAATTATCATAACACATAAGTTGTAATATGGCTTTTTTTCCTGGCTTGACTTCCTCATGGATTTTACCCACGCGCCACTACCGATTCGGTGGAGTAATTGGTATCACCAAAAAATAAGTAGAAAAACTTTGGCAGCCATGCCATTCTAAAAAGGTTTATGCTGTAAGATTGTTGGGAAGATTGTTCCATTGAATTAGATCTGCTTTCAATTGTTGAGTAATGTAATAAAGTTATCTTAATGTTTTGTTGTTTATTGTCACTTATTAAATATCCTAAATATTTCATATTTTTTGTGGTCCGCTTACAACTCTGGCCCAGGATTGGTGTAGATCATGAGTTTTTTGTTATTTTTCCTATTGCCATTTTTTAATTTCTTTTTTAATACTGAGATTTTAGAGTTTTCTGATAGTATTTCTAGCAAAGGGGCCATTGGGTTTTCAATATTGGCCAGGTATACAGGGTCTTCATACTTGCAAATAAGTATTTCTAAAAATCTGTTTTTCTTTGTCACTATGAGGTATTGTGTGTAGATTGGGGGAAAATACACTGCTCAAAAAAATAAAGGGAAAACTTAAACAACACAATGTAACTCCAAGTCAATCACACTTCTGTGAAATCAAACTGTCCACTTAGGAAGCAAAACTGATTGACAATACATTTCACATGCTGTTGTGCAAATGGAATAGACAACAGGGCGAAATTATAGGCAATTAGCAAGACACCCCCAATAAAGGAGTGGTTCTGCAGGTGGGGACCACAGACCACTTCTCAGTTCCTATGCTTCCTGGCTGATGTTTTGGTCACTTTTGAATGCTGGCGGTGCTTTCACTCTAGTGGTAGCATGAGACGCAGTCTACAACCCACACAAGTGGCTCAGGTAGTGCAGCTCATCCAGCATGGCACATCAATGCGAGCTATGGCAAGAAGGTTTGCTGTGTCTGTCAGCGTAGTGTCCAGAGCATGGAGGCGCTACCAGGAGACAGGCCAGTACATCAGGAGACGTGGAGGAGGCCGTAGGAGGGCAACAACCCAGCAGCAGGACCGCTACCTCCGCCTTTGTGCAAGGAGGAGCAGGAGAAGCACTGCCAGAGCCCTGCAAAATGACCTCCAGCAGGCCACAAATGTGCATGTGTCTGCTCAAACTGTCAGAAACAGACTCCATGAGGGTGGTATGAGGGCCCGACGTCCACAGGTGGGGGTTGTGCTTACAGCCCAACACCGTGCAGGACGTTTGGCATTTGCCAGAGAACACCAAGATTGGCAAATTCGCTACTGGCGCCCTATGCTCTTCACAGATGAAAGCAGGTTCACACTGAGCACATGTGACAGACGTGACAGAGTCTGGAGACGCCGTGGAGAACGTTCTGCTGCCTGCAACATCTTCCAGCATGACCGGTTTGGCGGTGGGTCAGTCATGGTGTGGGGTGGCATTTCTTTGGGGGGCCTCACAGCCCTCCATGTGCTCGCCAGAGGTAGCCTGACTGCCATTAGGTACCGAGATGAGATCCTCAGACCCCTTGTGAGACCATATGCTGGTGCGGTTGGCCCTGGGTTCCTCCTAATGCAAGACAATGCTAGACCTCATTTGGCTGGAGTGTGTCAGCAGTTCCTGCAAGAGGAAGGCATTGATGCTATGGACTGGCCCGCCCGTTCCCCAGACCTGAATCCAATTAAGCACATCTGGGACATCATGTCTCGCTCCATCCACCAACGCCACGTTGCACCACAGACTGTCCAGGAGTTGGCGGATGCTTTAGTCCAGGTCTGGGAGGAGATCCCTCAGGAGACCATCCGCCACCTCATCAGGAGCATGCCCAGGCATTGTAGGGAGGTCATACAGGCACGTGGAGGCCACACACACTGCTGAGCCTCATTTTGACTTGTTTTAAGGACATTACATCAAAGTTGGATCAGCCTGTAGTGTGGTTTTCCACTTTAATTTTGAGTGTGACTCCAAATCCAGACCTCCATGGGTTGATAAATTGGATTTCCATTGATTATTTTTGTGTGATTTTGTTGTCAGCACATTCAACTATGTAAAGAAAAAAGTATTTAATAAGATTATTTCTTTCATTCAGATCTAGGATGTGTTGTTTAAGTGTTCCCTTTATTTTTTTGAGCAGTATATAATTGTATCAATTTTAGAATAACGCTGTAAAGTAGCAAAATGTGGAAAAAGTCAAGGGATCTGAATACTTTCCGAATGCACTGTATCTGGAGATCATCAGCAAATAATTTTTGTTTATATTCATGTTTACCATGAATTGATGGTGTATCATCAACGGATTTATTAAAATACACAATCATCTGCACGCCACTATTACCCGTCATTCCCGGCTTGCACATGGAAGGTATAAAAAAGCATATGCAGGCAAGAATGTGATGAAAATGCGCCTGTTTGTAAGGGGGTCATATAAACATTGAGAAAAAATGTTATAGGCAAAATACTGTTAGTCCTAAAGCAGTATAATAGAGCAGCAAAAATGTCTATTGTTATTTAAGATAATTAAGGTCATTAACTTCTTATGGATTTGACAACATCCGGTGAAATGGCAGAGAGCCAAATTCAAATTAAATTATTAGAAATATTTCACTTTCATACAATCACAAGTGCAATACACCAAATTAACCTGTTATGGCTAGGGGGCAGTATTTTCACGGCTGGATAAAAAACGTACCCGATTTAATCTGGTTACTACTCCTGCCCAGTAACTAGAATATGCATATAATTATTGGCTTTGGATAGAAAACACTCCAAAGTTTCTAAAACTGTTTGAATGGTGTCTGTGAGTATAACAGAACTCAAATGGCAGGTCAAAACCTGAGAGATTCCTTTACAGGAAGTGGCCTGTCTGACCATTTCTTGAACTTCTTTGCCATCTCTATCTTTTACAAAGGATCTCTGCTCTAACGTGACACTTCCTACGTCTTCCATAGGCGCTCAGAGCCCGGGAAAAAACAGAATGTCGTCATCCCAGCCCCAGGCTGAAACACATTATCACCTTTCTCAAGTGGCCGATCAAGGGACTGTGGGCTTAGGCGTGTGCCCTGGCCGCCCCCAACTTTGTGATTTTTCCTCTGTTTGCCGAAATGGACATTCCCGGTCGGAATATTATCAGTTTTTTACGAGAAAAATGGCATAAAAATGGATTTTAAACAGCGGTTGACATGCTTCGAAGTACAGTAATGGAATATTTAGATTTTTTTTGTCACGAATTGCGCCACGCGCGCGACCCTTATTTACCCTTTCAGATAGTGTCTGGAACGCACGAACAAAACGCCGCAATTTGGATATAACGATGGATTATTTTGGACCAAACCAACATTTGTTATTGAAGTAGCAGTCCTGGGAGTGCATTCTGACGAAGACAACAAAAGGTAATCAAACTTTTATAATAGTAAATCTGATTTTGGTGAAGGCTAAACCTGCCGGGTGTCTAAATAGCTAGCCCGTGATGCCTGGGCTATGTACTTAAAATATTGCAAAATGTGCTTTCACCAAAAAGCTATTTTAAAATCGGACATATCGAGTGCATAGAGGAGTTCTGTATCTATAATTCTTAAAATAATTGTTATGCTTTTTTTGTGAACGTTTATCGTGAGTAATTTAGTAAATTCTTAGCAAATTCCTCCAGAAGTTTGCGGGGGGTATGCTAGTTCTGAACGTCACATGCTAATGTAAAAAGCTGGTTTTTGATATAAATGTGAACTTGATTGAACAAAACATGCATGTATTGTATAACATAATGTCCTAGGGTTGTCATCTGATGAAGATCATAAAAGGTTTGTGCTGCATTTAGCTGTCTTCTGGGTTTTTGTGACATTATATGCTAGCTTGAAAAATGGGTGTCTGATTATTTCTGGCTTGGTACTCTTCTGACATAATCTAATGTTTTGCTTTTGTTGTAAAGCCTTTTTGAAATCGGACAGTGTGGTTAGATAAAGGAGAGTCTTATCTTTAAAATGCTGTGAAATTGTCATATGTTTGAAAAATTGAAGTTTTTGTATTTTTGAGGAGTTTGTATTTCGCGCCACGCCCATCATTGGATGTTGGAGCAGGTGTTCCGCTAGCGGAACGTCTAGATGTAAGAGGTTAAGGTCATTAAGGTCATTCAATTCACTAAGGTTATTAAGGTCACTAAGGTATTTGTATTTATTATGGATGACAAAAAAGAGGAAACCCGCACATTGCTCATTTTATTCAACTGTTACCATGCACCTGCAAAAAAGATAGCTCAGATGTGCGAGTACCTTTTGAATTTTGTATTTATTATGGAGGCCAATCATTTCCTGCCAAGTGCCGTGGAATATTCTAATCAAGTGAGAGAGACTTTGTCATTTCTTCAAACAATCATCTTTATTTAATATTGATTAATTATTGCAATAAGGAAACTTTCGACCCCACACTCTTGAGTATTGGACCGAGAGCTTCCCTTTAATGAAAAAACAGAGATCTTATATAGAAGACCTAAAAATGCTTAGTCATGGATGGCTCCACTCCTCCCATGCAGATTGGGGGGAGGGGGGGGGGGGCATCATAGGCCATCTTGGGTTGATCTTGTGGTTATCTGCACCGGGTAACATTTTAACCCCACCTCGGCTTAGTTTTCCAGATTCCAGGATGATTAGGAACAATGAGGAGTTTTGTTCTACTCCTCCAGGCTATCTCTATCTCGGTTACACCCACCACATCTTGTCTATGGAATGCATGCTGTAAATCAATTGTCAGCTCAAGTTATCTCTAGTGACCATACGCCCAGATTAGCTGCAGGGAGCTAGAGTGGAGACCATGAAAACACTGCATTAGTAGAACAGAAACGTCTTACTATTGTCAACCTCTATGGGCTAGGTGGGACGCAAGCGTCCCACCCGTGGTGCACTCCATCAACAGCAGGTGCATTTCAAGAGCGGCAAATTTGAATCCAAATAAATGTCAAAATTCAAATTTTTCAAACATACAACTATTTTACACCCTTTGAAAGATAAACATCTCCTTAATCTAACCACGTTTTACGATTTCAAAAAGGTTTTACGGCGAAAGCATAAATTTAGAGTATGTTAGGACAGTACATTTACAAGAGTTGTGTGTAATGTTTTGTCAATTCAAAGACAGGGTCACCAAAACCATAAAACCAGCTAAAATGATGCACTAACCTTTTACAATCTCCATCAGATGACACTCCTAGGACATTATGTTAGACAATGCATGCATTTTTAGTTCTATCAAGTTCATATTTATATACAAAAACAGCGTTTTACTATGGCATTGATGTTGAGGAAATAGTTTCCCTCCAATAACCGGCAGTCAAGTCAGCGTCACAAATTAAATAATTAAAATTAGAAAACATTGGTAAAATATTATATTGTCATTTAAAGAATTATAGATTTACATCTCTTGAACGCAATCAACTTGCCAGATTTAAAAATAACCTTACTGGGAAATCACACTTTGCAATAATCTGAGCACTGCGCCCAGAAAAATACGCGTTGCGATACAGACTAGCCGTCATGTTGGGGAGATCTAAAATCGAAAATACTATGTAAATAATCCATTACCTTTGATTCTCTTCATCAGATGTCACTTCCAGGTATCACAGGTCCATAACGAATGTAGTTTTGTTCAAAAAAGCTCATCATTTATGTCCAAAAATCTCCGTCTTGTTAGCACATGATCTAAGCCCGCCGGACTTCACTTCATGAACGAGGGGAAAAAATATATTTACGTTCGTTCAAACATGTCAAACGTTGTATAGCATAAATCATTAGGGCCTTTTTTAACCAGAACATGAATAATATTCAAGGTGGACGAATGCATTCTCTTTTATAACGTATTGGAACGAGGGTACCCAACATGAAGTAGCGCGCCAGGTGTCTAATGGGCCATCATCGTTCCATGGCTCTTGTTCGGTCAGATCTCCCTCCAGAAGACTCAAAACACTTTGTAAAGGCTGGTGACATCTAGTGGAAGCAATAGGAAGTGCCAAAATATTCCTCAGCCCCTGTGTTTTTCAATGGCATAGGTTTAAAGGTAATACAACACATCAGGTATCCACTTCCTGTCAGAAAATGTCTCAGGGTTTTGCCTGCCAAATGAGTTCTGTTATACTCACAGACACCATTCAAACAGTTTTAGAAACTTTAGAGTGTTTTCTATCCATATATAATAAGTATATGCATATTCTAGTTACTGGGTAGGATTAGTAACCAGATTAAATCGGGTACATTTTTTTATCCAGCCGTGCAAATACTGCCCCCTAGCCCCAACAGGTTAAGTATATAATTGTTAAATATCAAACAAATCAGGTAAATACTTACTTTTTCTCACTCTCACAAGTTAGCAGCAACTCTTCCTGGGGTCCAGCAAACATTAAGGCAGTTATACACAATTAAAAACATTACAACAGATTTCACATCTTACACATTATGTGAAATTAACTATACGAGTTTTTATCTCCTTGACAACACAAAGTAGTGAAGTGAAAAGAAAGATCATTCTGATGAAGATCGTCAAAGGTAAGTAAATATTTATAATACTATTTCTGAGTTTTACTGACTCCAAGATGGCGGGTTTCTGTTTGGCTTGTGGTTGATGGCTGAGCGCCGTACTCAGATTATTGCAAACGTGTGCATTCGCCGTGAAGATTTTTTGAAATCTGACACAGCGGTTGCATTAAAGAGAAGTGTATCTATAATTCTGTGCATAACACCTGTATATTTTGTCAAAGTTTATGATAAGTATTTCTGTAAATTTATGTGGCTCTCTGCAAAATCACGGAGGTTTTGGAGGCAAGAACATTACTGAACATAACGCCCCAATGTAAACTTCTGATATAAATATGAACTTTATCGAACAAAACATACATGTATTGTGTAACATGAAGTCCTATGAGTGCCATCTGATGAAGATCATCAAAGGTTAGTGATTCATTTTAGCTGTATTTCTGGTTTTTGTGACGCCTCTCCTTGCTTGGAAAATGGCTGTGTGGTTTTTCTTGTTTAGGTGCTGTCCTAACATAATCTAATGTTTTTATTTCGCCGTAAAGCCTTTTTGAAATCGGTTGGATTAACGAGAATCTTATCTTTAAAATGGTGCATAATACTTGTATGTGTGAGAAATTTTAATCATGAGATTTTTGTTGTTTTGAATTTGGCGCTCTGCTATTTCACTGGCTGTTGTCAAATCAGTCCCGCTAACGGGATCCGAGCGGGAAGGGGTGTCTAAGATGTTTTAAGCCAAGACATAAAATCACCCATTGAATCCCTGAGGACCTTATCAGAATTTTAAAGCAGTTCATCTGAGGATATCATCAACATGCAGAGAAAATGATAGAAGAGAGAAAAGGAGGAAGAGCGGGAGGAAAGGGAGAGAGAGAGAGAGAAAGGGACAGAGGGAGAGAGAAAGAGAAGGCATGTAAATTCAAAATTGAGCATCAACAAAATAGCACTTTTATCCATCTCTCCCTCTCCTCATCTCCTCCCTCCATCCACTAACCAATAAGAAGCCCAGTAATCTCTCCTTCTCTCTCCTTCTCTTTCATATTTAAATGCCACGTCTCCAGAGATATATGTCCTTGGGTTTGACATCTTCTTGCCTGCGTCCCAAATGGCGTCCTATTCCCTACATAGTGGACTACTTCTGACCAGAGCCATGTTAACAAAGGACGTACAGGACCATTGATTTACTGTGTGTGTGTGTGTGTGTGTGTGTGTGTGTGTGTGTGTGTGTGTGTGTGTGTGTGTGTGTGTGTGTGTGTGTGTGTGTGTGTGTGTGTGTGTGTGTGTGTGTGTGTGTGTGTATCTACATGTGAAGGCCACCCTCAGTCTCTTTTCATCTGGTTCTGTTGATGGATCTTATCTGGTTGGGTTTATCTATGAGAATGGTAGAGTAGAGGGTAGGGTCTAGCTATGGTAATGATAGAGGAGGGGGTAGGGTCTAGCTATGGTAATGGTAGAGGAGGGGGTAGGGTCTAGCTATGGAATGGTAGAGGAGGGGGTAGGGTCTAGCTATGGTAATGATAGAGGAGGGGGTAGGGTCTAGCTATGGAATGGTAGAGTAGAGGGTAGGGTCTAGCTATGGAATGGTAGAGGAGGGGGTAGGGTCTAGCTATGGTAATGATAGAGGAGGGGGTAGGGTCTAGCTATGGTAATGATAGAGGAGGGGGTAGGGTCTAGCTATGGAATGGTAGAGTAGGGGGTAGGGTCTAGCTATGGTAATGATAGAGGAGGGGGTAGGGTCTAGCTATGGTAATGGTAGAGGAGGGGGTAGGGTCTAGCTATGGTAATGATAGAGGAGGGGGTAGGGTCTAGCTATGGAATGGTAGAGTAGGGGGTAGGGTCTAGCTATGGTAATGATAGAGTAGGGGGTAGGGTCTAGCTATGGTAATGATAGAGTAGGGGGTAGGGTCTAGCTATGGTAATGATAGAGTAGGGGGTAGGGTCTAGCTATGGTAATGATAGAGGAGGGGGTAGGGTCTAGCTATGGTAATGGGGGAGGGGGTAGGGTCTAGCTATGGTAATGATAGAGGAGGGGGTAGGGTCTAGCTATGGAATGGTAGAGTAGGGGGTAGGGTCTAGCTATGGTAATGATAGAGGAGGGGGTAGGGTCTAGCTATGGTAATGATAGAGGAGGGGGTAGGGTTTATCTATGAGAATGGTAGAGTAGAGGGTAGGGTCTAGCTATGGTAATGATAGAGGAGGGGGTAGGGTCTAGCTATGGTAATGATAGAGGAGGGGGTAGGGTCTAGCTATGGTAATGGTAGAGGAGGGGGTAGGGTCTAGCTATGGTAATGATAGAGGAGGGGGTAGGGTCTAGCTATGGTAATGATAGAGGAGGGGGTAGGGTCTAGCTATGGTAATGATAGAGGAGGGGGTAGGGTCTAGCTATGGAATGGTAGAGTAGGGGGTAGGGTCTAGCTATGGTAATGATAGAGGAGGGGGTAGGGTCTAGCTATGGTAATGATAGAGGAGGGGGTAGGGTCTAGCTATGGTAATGGTAGAGGAGGGGGTAGGGTCTAGCTATGGTAATGATAGAGGAGGGGGTAGGGTCTAGCTATGGAATGGTAGAGTAGGGGGTAGGGTCTAGCTATGGAATGGTAGAGTAGGGGGTAGGGTCTAGCTATGGAATGGTAGAGTAGGGGGTAGGGTCTAGCTATGGTAATGATAGAGGAGGGGGTAGGGTCTAGCTATGGTAATGATAGAGGAGGGGGTAGGGTCTAGCTATGGAATGGTAGAGTAGGGGGTAGGG